>NC_140008.1:46781114-47249391 GCF_964263955.1 Coregonus lavaretus | reverse complement strand
TCAGCCTCTCTAATGGTTAAACCATTTCTAAAATGTGTTGGGGGGTCTCCCATTACTGAAGGATGATGGTAATTAACACAATGTACTCTAAAGTGTTCAGAGAATACAGTGCCTTGCAAAAGTATACATCCCCCTTGGCGTTTTTCCTATTTTGTTGCATTACAACCTGTAATTGAAATAGATTTTTATTTGGATTTCAAGTAATGGACATGCACAAAATACTCCAAATTGGTGAAGTGAAATGCAAAAAACTACTTGTTTCAAAAAATTCGAACAAATAAAATTACGGAAAAGTGGTGCGTGCATATGTATTCACCCCTTTTGCTTTGAAGCCCCTAAATAAGATCTGGTGCAACCAATTACCTTCAGAAGTCACATAATTAGTTAAATAAAGTCCACCTGTGTACAATCTAAGTGTCACATGATCTGTCACATGATCTCAGTATATATACACCTGTTCTGAAAGGTCCCAGAGTCTGCAACACCACTAAGCATAGGGAACCACCAAGCAAGCGGCACAATGAAGACCAAGGAGTTCTCCAAACAGGTCAGGGACAAAGTTGTGGAGAAGTACAGACCAGGGTTTGGTTCTAAAAAAATATCTGAAACTTTGAACATCCCACGGATTAATCAGAGGCAACAAAGAGACCAAAGAAAACCCTGAAGGAGCTGCAAAGCTCCACAGCGGAGATTGGAGTCTGTCCATAGGACCAATCCAATTGAGAATCTCTGGTATGACTTAAAGATTGCTGTACACCAGCAGGACACATCCAACTTTAAGGAGCTGGAGCAGTTTTGCCTTGAAGAATGGGCAAAAATCCCAGTGGCTAGATGAGCCAAGTTTATAGAGACATACCCCAAGAGACTTGAAGCTGTAATTGCTGCAAAAGGTGGCTCTACAAAGTATTGACTTTGTGGGGGTAAATAGTTATGCACGCTCAAGTTCAGTTTTTTTGTCTTTTACTTGTTTGTTTCACAATAAAAATATTTTGCATCTTGAAAGTGGTAGGCATGTTGTGTAAATCAAATGATAGAACCCCCCAAAAAATCAATTTTATTTCCAGGTTGTAAGGCAACAAAATAGGAAAAATGCCAAGGGGGGTGAATACTTTCGCAAGCCACTGTAGCTGACCCATCCCCCCGCACACAGCCTTTGAGCTACAAGAGAAGGAGTGAGTGGGAAAGGAGTGAGTGGGAAACTCTCAATGAGTGAGTGGGAAACTCGCTAAATGGGTGACAACCACAATTTGTGAAATGTATACCTCCCTGGTGACAGTCCTTCTCATGGGAATAGTAAAGAAGCACTCCCTAAGAGAATACTGGAGCACAGATCCTATGTTTGCAACTCCCTTCTTTGCCACCCTCTTTTCCCAAGACCGCTTCCTAGTTCTGCTGCGATGCCTGCATTTCGTCAACAATGGTACTGCCAACCTAAATGTCCCGTTATACAAAATAAGAAATGTTCTTACCAGCCTGAAATAAGCATTTGGTCGGGTCTTTGTGCCATACAAGGACCTATGCATTGATGAGTCCCTGATGTTATGGAAGGGTAGGCTGGCATTCCATCAATATATTCCCTCAAAAAGGAAAAGGTTTGGGGTCAGGTTCTTTGTTATGTGCGACGTGAAGACAGGATTTGTCCAGGACATTATAGTCTACACAGGGTTCACCACTGACATCCAACATTATGAGGGGCTTGGTGTGTCCGGGTCCACGGTGATGACCATGCTGGATCCTCATCTCGGCAAGGGACACACCTTGTATGTGGACAATTGGTACCGCAGTCCCACACTCTTCCAGCATCTGCTCTCCAACAGCACAGTTGCCTGTGGCACAGTCAGGTCGAACAGAAAGGGGATGCCGGCATTTGGATGCAGGGAGGTGGAGTTCAAGGAGAACGGTCCACAGCTGGCAGTAAAGTGGCATGACAAACGAGACGTCCATGTCCTCTCCACTGTCCATACAGCAACCATGTCGGCCACAGGGAAGGTGGACCACCTGACGGGAGAGAGACAGATCAAACCGGACTGTGTGCTTGACTGTAACCTCAAAATGGGGGCAGTGGATAAGGCGGACATGATAAACAGCTTTGTGGAATGCGCTCGGAAAACTACCAAGTGTAATAAGAAGATATATTTCCATCTGATCGACACTGCTGCCCTCAATGGCCACATAGTTCACCGTCAACTAACAGGTGAGATGATTACGGAACAAGGTATTTTTTTGTAATTGGACGTACAGTTCACCTACAAATCAGATACAGTTCCATTATGCAATTATAGTGACAATATCTCACCCAACTACCCACTGCCTAATCATCCTCTCCCCTCCCTCATCACCCTCACCACTCCCTCTCCCCTATAGGTAAATTAATTACCTACCAAAAGTACAGAGAGAACCTCATGAAAGAGCTGCTGGAGGAGCACCCACCCACTGGGGGCCGTCCTGCTGCAGACAATCCCCTACGCCTCACTGCACGGCATTTTCCCTGCAAAGTCTCTCAAACTGCTGCTCAAGGTAGTCACACACAGAGGCACTGCAAAGTCTGCCTGTCTGGCACCAGGAGAAGGAAGCAGATGAGGTTGACAAAGTACATGTGTTTAGCTTGTGACACACCTCTATGTGTTTCACCATGCTTTGGGGAGTGCCATATGCTCAAGCACTATTGAGCACATCTGCAGCAATTACTGACTGACTGACTTGACAGGTGACTTGACCTGTGATCTGCCATGATACTATGCCTTTAGAGGTGGGGGGTGGAAATGCAGTTGTTGATCAGTCACTGCATGAATATGAAACATGAGTTATGCATATTCATAAGCTGTCAGTCTTTTCTTCCAGTTTTTTTCCTCTAGTAAAACACGTTTTTGTTGTTGTTGTTCAACCACCACCAATACTTCAATAAAACAGACGACTATTACGTATAGGCCTATGTGTTTTCTTGCTGGGTTTTCATCCAGTAAAACTGTTATGGAGTGTATGTTAGCACACAAAAGCTGGCCTCAATCTTCAGCTCGAAAGATGTCCAGTTCCAGTTATGATATTGGCAAATAATGTTCAATACTGTTTGTGTGTGTGTGCTTTCTGAAAGTACAGAATAAAGAGGAATTATTAGTAATTAGAATACAATATCAGGATATAGCAAAAAAATTTTTTACAAAGAAGTAACATAATAACACTGCTATAAAAATAATAAATTGCATTGACAAAATCACAAATATGAGTTATTACCGGGGGCAAACTACCCGCCCTCCAAGACACATACAGCACCCGATGTCACAGGAAGGCCAAAAAGATCATCAAGGACATCAACCACCCGAGCCACTGCCTGTTCACCCCGCTATCATCCAGAAGGTGAGGTCAGTACAGGTGCATCAAAGCTGGGACCGAGAGAATGAAAAACAGCTTCTATCTCAAGGCCATCAGAATGTTAAATAGCCATCACTAGCACATTAAAGGCTGCTGCTGCCTATTGAAATCACTGGCCACTTTAAGAAATGGAACACTAGTCACTTTAATAATGTTTACATATCTTGCACTACTCATCTCATATGTATATACTGCATTCTATTCTATAATATTCTACTGTATCTTAGTCCATGCCGCTCTGTCATTGCTTGTCCATATATGTATACAGTGGGGGAAAAAATTATTTAGTCAGCCACCAATTGTGCAAGTTCTCTCACTTAAAAAGATGAGAGAGGCCTGTAATTTTCATCATAGGTACACGTCAACTATGACAGACAAATTGAGATTTTTTTTTCGAGAAAATCACATTGTAGGATTTTTTATGAATTTATTTGCAAATTATGGTGGAAAATAAGTATTTGGTCACCTACAAACAAGCAAGATTTCTGGCTCTCACAGACCTGTAACTTCTTCTTTAAGAGGCTCCTCTGTCCTCCACTTGTTACCTGTATTAATGGCACCTGTTTGAACTTGTTATCAGTATAAAAGACAACTGTCCACAACCTCAAACAGTCACACTCCAAACTCCACTATGGCCAAGACCAAAGAGCTGTCAAAGGACACCAGAAACAAAATTGTAGACCTGCACCAGGCTGGGAAGACTGAATCTGCAATAGGTAAGCAGCTTGGTTTGAAGAAATCAACTGTGGGAGCAATTATTAGGAAATGGAAGACATACAAGACCACTGATAATCTCCCTCGATCTGGGGCTCCACGCAAGATCTCACCCGTGGGGTCAAAATGATCACAAGAACGGTGAGCAAAAATCCCAGAGCCACACGGGGGGACCTAGTGAATGACCTGCAGACAGCTGGTACCAAAGTAACAAAGCCTACCATCAGTAACACACTACGCCGCCAGGGACTCAAATCCTGCAGTGCCAGACGTGTCCCCCTGCTTAAGCCAGTACATGTCCAGGCCCGTCTGAAGTTTGCTAGAGTGCATTTGGATGATCCAGAAGAGGATTGGGAGAATGTCATATGTCATATGGTCAGATGAAACCAAAATAGAACTTGTCGTGTTTGGAGGACAAAGAATGCTGAGTTGCATCCAAAGAACACCATACCTACTGTGAAGCATGGGGGTGGAAACATCATGCTTTGGGGCTGTTTTCTGCAAAGGGACCAGGACGACTGATCCGTGTAAAGGAAAGAATGAATGGGGCCATGTATCGTGTGATTTTGAGTGAAAACCTCCTTCCATCAGCAAGGGCATTGAAGATGAAACGTGGCTGGGTCTTTCAGCATGACAATGATCCCAAACACACCGCCCGGGCAACGAAGGAGTGGCTTCGTAAGAAGCATTTCAAGGTCCTGGAGTGGCCTAGCCAGTCTCCAGATCTCAACCCCATAGAAAATCTTTGGAGGGAGTTGAAAGTCCGTGTTGCCCAGCGACAGCCCCAAAACATCACTGCTCTAGAGGAGATCTGCATGGAGGAATGGGCACAAATACCAGCAAAAGTGTGTGAAAACCTTGTGAAGACTTACAGAAAACGTTTGACCTGTGTCATTGCCAACAAAGGGTATATAACAAAGTATTGAGAAACTTTTCCCTCATTTTGTCTGTCATAGTTGATGTGTACCTATGATGAAAATTACAGGCCTCTCTCATCTTTTTAAGTGGGAGAACTTGCACAATTGGTGGCTGACTAAATACTTTTTTTCCCCACTGTATATTCTTAAATTCCATTCCTTTCTAGTTTTGTGTGTATTGGGTATATGTTGTGAAATTGTTAGATATTACTTGTTAGATGTTACTTCACTGTTGGAGCTAGAAGCACAAGCATTTTGCTACACCCGCTATAACATCTGCTAAATACGTGTATGTGACAAATACAATTTGATTTGATTTGATTATAACAGTAAGAAACTGTAACTGTTGAGCTCCACAAGGGGGCATGACAGAACAGAGCTATGCTAAACAGGCCAAATGAAAACAAACCATGGTCATAAGGCCAGGGTAGCTTCAAAAGACAACACAAGCTAATACTTCTCTGACGCAATTAGCATTGTTTTACAGAGCTAGTAGAAGAATGTAGCTAGCCACATAAGCACAATTGAGTATAACACCATAAAGGTTATGAAATTAGTAATGTTACCTTGTGTGTCGCGGTTATAAGGAATACACACAAATATATTATGCTCCATACATAGAGTGAGCTACAGTAGAAACTACATAACATGACATACAGAAACTATTATGACATAATAAGGCACTTATTATCATGTAGTAAGGAAAACAACAATGAAGGTGATGCGGGCACCAGATGGAAAATGTGAAAAAGTTTGTGCAGGTCCTGTTCTGACTGGAGATGCACAAATGTCTGCATACTTGATCTGAGGAAACATTGGGGAAGTGCTTGGGGAAGTTTGTCCGGCTCAGTAATACCTAAAATATAAATGGTCCACAAAAGTGAAATGGCCTACTTTTATGTGAATTAATGAGGAGGTGGAACACACCTCAATTCAAAATGTTGTTAGAAAATAAAACTTGTTAGAAAATCATTTGAATTTGACAAGTTGAAACAGCCTATAAATAAAAGCAGACAGCATGCTGTCCTGTTGTGTGTAACAATGACATTTTGGAACAGTGAGCTCATTCTGACATCATGTGCATAAAAGACTCACGCTGGGGCAACATTAGAGATATTTTTTAACTCAGGTGTGAAAAGGTTAAAGAGATTCTCCGGTACTTTTGTATACTTTTTAGCCAGTAGTTCTGAAAGTAATGCTCACGAGCCAAAAGTGGTCCCTGGAAATTGCTCACTACATCACATATATGCAGATATGTGCACCACGTCATTTCTCTCTCACTCTCGCTCTGCTGTCTGTGCATCTAGCTGTCACACAAATGGCGAGGGGCTAAAGCTCATTGGCTAGAACTTGAATTGCTAGGGGGCTGGCCCATGTGGGGGGAAAAGTAGGGAACATGGCGCAGCACAGCTTCCAGAAACTCAGTCACTTTCAAACTAGGGGGTTCGTGGCTAATTGAGGTAAGACAGTAATTTTGCTCATAGATTATGCATGTCTAAAAGCGGGAGATTTAAAAAATACTTAATAGTCACCAAATTTCCAGAGTATGTCTTTAAGGCAATGAGGGACGGGAGGAGGGGTGTGTGTGGAGGGGTGGGCAACTGATTTTAAACTGTGTTTTGAATAAATCACCATAAGATGCATTGTGGGTCTCTATAGCTGTGGGCCCTGACCCCCCTCAAGCCATGTGACACCCCCAGGCGTTACCCAGGCAACACAAGTCCTTAGCATTCTTTAGGAATATTACAACTAATTTTGGCAGTAAGATTGGTAATTAGCTTAGGTGCAGTGAACTGGTGCCCGGGCCCTGGTCGGCACGATGAGTCTCCCCCTCATTAGGCCTCCAACGATGGGCAACGCTGTGCGAGGAGCGAGCAGAACTACAACTATATCCTGCTAATGAAGACCCTACAGAAGCCAAGGAGAGAGAACTCATTAGAGGAGAGAGGGAGGAGGAGAGCATGGGAAGGAAAGTCAATATTGGAAGCCAGAGCAACTGAGAAGTATTATCAATTTTCTGGATTATTCATTCAAATTCACATCTTGCAGACCGGTTCAAATTAAGAGAGTGCATATACTCTCTCCGGCTTTAGTAAATTGGAGTTTAACGTATTCCATTTCTGTGGTTCAAATTAGGCGGCTCATTCCGCATGCTATGGTCTGTCTGGCTGGCTAATAACAATACGGAACAGCACACACACTGTGGCTGCAGACAGGAAGAGACCTAAACTACACCTGTTTCACACAGTACCCAACTACACACTCAGTTTTCAACCTGGCAGGCAGAGTGCAGAGGAACAACGTCCTTTAGTCTTGACCAGGAGAAATGACGTAGCTGCAAAACAGAAAGGCTATTTTCATTGGAGCAAGGTGGTACATATGAAGGAGCTCCATTAACTGTGGCCACAGTAATTGATGCTCTAAATCTGACTGGATAAACAGCATACCATACTAATACCATACTCTGGAAAGGCATTTGGAGGAGTTATATTAGGGTTTAGGAAAAAGGAAAGCATGGATGTTAGTGGAAAACTAGGCATCTTTTTGATAGCTGGATAGTTGACATGGAGGAGAGCAGGTAGAAAGGTACAATTTATAACATCATGTAAGTAGCTGTTTGCTTTTGTGTCTGCTTGAGTAAATATGTATTATGAATGTATGAGTGCAATGTGTGTGCCTGTGTGTGTATGTGCACACATGCACGACTGTGTGTGTGCGTGCGCTATCGTGTGTGCATGCGTGTGTATGAGTATGCGTGTATAGTTATGTGTATATGTGTATATTAGTGGTGCGCGGGTCAGCTGTTGGTTCACCCGCACCCGCCCGCAATTGCTAGTGACCCATCCGCATGCGCCCAACTATACAGGTATATGATTAAATGAAAATCTGAGGCCCGCTGTCACGGTTTCGGCCGAGGCGGCCCCTCCTCCTTGTTCGGGCAGGTTTCGGCGGTCGTCGTCTCCGGAGTACTAGCTGCCACCGTTCTATGTTTCTTGTTTGATTGGTTTTGTCTGTTTGTCACACCTGTTTTGTGTTATGTCTCATTAAGCACCCTATTTAGTTCCTTGTTGTTAGTTAGGTGTTGTGTGTAATTGTTCCTTGTCGTGTTGCTGCGCTACCTGTATTTTGGTGCGCTATTTTGTAGCTTACCTCCTTGTTTTGTATTTAGGAGAAGATTACGCACTTGTTTAGTGCGCCCGTTTGTGTACGCCTGTGCGCGCTTTTCTCGCCTCCGGGCTGGTTTTGGATTATTTTTGTGTGATCTACTAAAGTAATTTGTTGGACTTTACTTCTGCGTCCTGCGCCTGATTCCACACCACACCTACCTACAGCAACTCGTGACAGAATTACACACCACATATGGAATCAGCAGGAGCACCCACCGATGGCATGGAGGAGCGTCTTCGTGGTCAAGAGGATCGAATCAACCAGATCGGGCACGCCTTGGACCACGTCATGAACACCCTCCATCGATGGGAGACCAGCGGGGTACCCACACCCCCACCTATCGCACCATCACCATCGGACAGCCCGCCCGTCCAACTACCGGAACCCAGTGGGATTCGGCTCTCGCTCCCGAGGGCGTACGACGGCACCGCTGCCGGGTGTAAGTGGTTCCTATTACAAGTGGAGCTCTACCTTGCCACTATACACCCGGTGCCCTCGGGATACGAGAGCGTTTCCGCCCTCATCTCCTGTCTCACCGGCAAGGCGTTGGAGTGGGCCAACGCCGAATGGAGGGGAATAGACGCCGCACTGTCACCTATGCAGAGTTCTCCCGCCGCTTCCGTGCTGTCTTCGACCATCCACCAGAAGGGAAGGCGGCGGGGGAGCGTCTATTCTACCTCCGACAGGGGATGAGGAGCGCTCAAGAGTTTGCGCTGGAGTTCCGGACTCTAGCGGCAGATGCAGGGTGGAATGAGAGGGCCCTCATAGACCACTTTAGATGTAGCCTTCGGGAGGACGTCCGCAGAGAGTTAGCGTGCAGGGATACTACACTAACATTTGACCAGTTTGTGGACATGGCCATTCGGCTGGACACCCTGCTCGCGACCCGCGGACGTCCTAGGTGGGGGCCTCCCATTCCACCCTCCAGCGCCTCCGAGCCGAGCCCGATGGAGCTTGGAGGTGCTGGCGCTAGAGGGAGGAGAGGAAGGAGCCCGAGGGGGGCAGTCTCCTGCACCAACTGTGGCCGCGGAGGGCACACCGCGGCTAGGTGCTGGGGAGGGTCTCCTGGTGAGGGAGATGGCAGGTCACACATTGGGGAGTCCTCCCAGGTGAGTAGGCGCCCTACTTACCCAGAGCTTTCTGTCGTACACATTACATTACCTGTTTGTTTCCCACAGGTTGCACCTCGTTCCCAGCATAAGACGCTAGTCGATTCAGGCGCAGCTGGGAATTTTGTAGATCGTAAATTCTGTGTTGAGTTAGGGATTCCCCTCCTTCCAGTCGATAAGCCCTTCCCTGTACATGCCTTAGATAGTCGTCCGTTAGGATCTGGGTTGATTAGGGAGGTCACGGCGCCACTTAGGATGATGACGCAGGGGGGTCATGAGGAGACGATTCAACTCTATCTGATCGACTCTCCTGCGTATCCGGTGGTACTGGGGCTTCCCTGGTTGATTACCCATGATCCTACGATTTCGTGGCGAGAGAAGGCTCTTAAAGGGTGGTCTGCTCAGTGTGAGGGGCTATGTCTGGGTGTTTCCGTAGGGGCAACCTCGGTGGAGAGCCCGAACCAGATGCCAGCACTGCACATTCCGCCTGAGTATGAGGATTTGGCACTCGTGTTTAGTAAGACCAGAGAGGCACGGTTGCCGCCTCATAGACAGGGGGATTGTGCGATAGACCTCCAGACAGGAGCTGCGCTCCCGCGGAGCCATGTGTATCCTTTGTCACAGGAGGAGAAAAGGGCAATGGAGACTTACATTGCCGAGTCTCTGAGACAGGGATACATACGGCCCTCCACTTCTCCCGCGTCCTCGAGCTTCTTTTTTGTGAAGAAAAAGGATGGAGGTTTGCGTCCGTGTATTGATTACCGCGGTCTCAATCAGGTGACTGTGAAATATAGTTATCCACTCCCGCTGATTGCGACCATGACGGAGTCATTACACGGGGCACGGTTCTTCACAAAATTGGACCTCAGGAGCGCATATAACTTGGTGCGCATTAGGGAGGGCGATGAGTGGAAGACAGCATTTAGTACTACCTCCGGCCATTACGAGTATCTCGTCATGCCATATGGGTTAATGAATGCTCCATCAGTCTTCCAATCGTTTGTAGATGAGATTTTCCGGGACATGCAGGCGCAGGGAGTAGTGGTGTACATAGATTACATTCTTGTGTACAGTTCTACTCGGGCCGAGCATGTAGCCCTGGTGCGCAGGGTATTGAGGAGACTGTTGGAGCATGACCTGTATGTCAAAGCCGAGAAATGTCTGTTCTTTCAGGAGTCAGTCTCCTTCTTGGGTTACCAGTTGTCTGTGTCAGGGGTGAGAATGGAGGTGGACCGAGTGTCTGCCGTGCGTAATTGGCAAACCCCAACTACGGTTAAAGAGGTGCAGCGGTTCTTGGGTTTTGCGAATTACTACCGGAGGTTTATCCGGGGTTTTGGACAGGTGGCAGCTCCCATAACGTCTCTCCTGAAGGGGGGTCCGGTGCGCTTGCAGTGGTCGGCTGAGGCGGACAGGGCCTTTGGGAGACTGAAGGACCTGTTTACCTCGGCTCCGGTGCTGGCGCACCCGGATCCCGCTTTACCCTTCCAAGTAGAGGTGGACGCATCTGAGGCCGGTATCGGGGCAGTTCTTTCACAACGGTCCGGCACACCACCTAAGCTCCGCCCCTGTGCCTTTTATTCTAAGAAGCTCAGTCCGGCGGAACGGAATTATGACGTAGGGGACAGGGAGCTGTTAGCCGTAGTACAGGCCCTAAAGGTGTGGAGGCATTGGCTTGAGGGGGCTCAACACCCTTTCCTCATTCTGACCGACCACCGTAACCTGGAATACATTCGGGCAGCTAGGAGACTGAATCCTCGCCAGGCTCGATGGACTATGTTTCTCGCCCGGTTTGTGTTCAAGATCACTTACATCCCTGGGTCCCAGAACGGGAAGGCAGATGCCCTGTCCCGGCGATATGACACGGAGGAGAGGTGCGTGGAGCCCATTCCCATACTACCGGAGTCTTGTCTGGTGGCACCGGTGGTGTGGGAGGTCAATGCGGCGATCGAGCGGGCATTACGCACTGACCCTAGCCCTCCACAGTGTCCGGTGGGTCGGACGTACGTCCCGCTCGAGGTCCGGGATCGGCTGATTTATTGGGCTCACACGTCACCCTCCTCTGGACATCCAGGTATTGGCCGGACAGTGCACTGCCTTAGTACGAAGTACTGGTGGCCAACGTTAGCCAGGGATGTGAGGGTTTATGTCTCCTCCTGCTCAGTGTGTGCCCAGTGTAAGGCGCCCAGACACTTGCCCAGGGGTAAATTACAACCCCTGCCCGTTCCACAACGACCCTGGTCTCACCTCTCGGTGGATTTTGTTACCGACCTTCCCTCCTCACAAGGGAATACCACCATCCTGGTCGTTGTGGATCGGTTCTCGAAGGCCTGTCGTCTCCTTCCCATGCCGGGTCTTCCTACTGCCCTACAGACCGCTGAGGCTCTATTTACTCACGTCTTCCGGCATTACGGGGTACCCGAGGATATAGTGTCCGATCGAGGCCCCCAGTTTACCTCCAGAGTCTGGAGAGCCTTTATGGAACGGTTGGGGGTCTCGGTGAGCCTTACCTCGGGTTACCACCCGGAGAGTAATGGGCAGGTCGAACGAGTCAACCAGGATGTGGGTAGGTTTCTGAGGTCATATTGTCAGGGCCGGCCGGAGGAGTGGGCGAGATATGTGCCCTGGGCCAAGATGGCACAGAACTCTCTCCGCCACTCCTCCACTAGACTAACCCCTTTCCAGTGTGTGTTAGGGTACCAGCCGGTTCTGGCACCTTGGCATGAGAGCCAGATCGAGGCCCCTGCTGTGGATGAGTGGGTGCGGCGCTCGGAGGAGACGTGGAATGCGGCACACGTCCATCTGCAGCGAGCCATCCGTCGACAGATGACGAGCGCCGACCTACACCGCAGTGAGGGACCAGTGTACGCACCTGGAGATCGAGTCTGGCTCTCAACCAGAAACCTGCCCCTCCGCCTGCCCTGCCGGAAGCTGGGTCGGCGGTTTGTGGGGCCTTTTAAAGTCCTGAGGAGATTGAACGAGGTGTGTTACAGGTTACAACTGCCCATTGATTACAAGAATATTAACCCCTCGTTCCATGTGTCTCTCCTCAGGCCGGTGGTAGCTGGTCCACTCCAGGACTTTGAGATAGAAGAGACTCCTCCGCCCCCGTTGGACATCGAGGGGGCTCCGGCGTACACTGTTCGGACCATCCTGGATTCGAGACGCCGGATGGGGGGTCTCCAATATCTCGTGGAGTGGGAGGGGTACGGTCCGGAGGAGCGGTGCTGGGTGCCGAGGAGGGACATTCTGGATCCGTCCCTGCTGACCGAATTCCATCGTGGTCATCCTACGCGCCCTGCTCCGCGTCCTCCTGGTCGTCCCCGAGGCCAGGGGCGGCGCACGGCTGGAGCCGCGCGTCAAGGGGGGGGTACTGTCACGGTTTCGGCCGAGGTGGCCCCTCCTCCTTGTTCGGGCAGGTTTCGGCGGTCGTCGTCTCCGGAGTACTAGCTGCCACCATTCTATGTTTCTTGTTTGATTGGTTTTGTCTGTTTGTCACACCTGTTTTGTGTTATGTCTCATTAAGCACCCTATTTAGTTCCTTGTTGTTAGTTAGGTGTTGTGTGTAATTGTTCCTTGTTGTGTTGCTGCGCTACCTGTATTTTGGTGCGCTATTTTGTAGCTTACCTCCTTGTTTTGTATTTAGTAGAAGATTACGCACTTGTTTAGTGCGCCCGTTTGTGTACGCCTGTGCGCGCTTTTCTCGCCTCCGGGTTGGTTTTGGATTATTTTTGTGTGATCTACTAAAGTAATTTGTTGGACTTTACTTCTGCGTCCTGCGCCTGATTCCACACCACACCTACCTACAGCAACTCGTGACACCCGCACACGACCCTAACCCGCAAACATAGAAACTGCGCTGTAGCTTATAGTCAGAGATGGCGGAACGCTTTTTTGATAATTTCTGACATTTGGTAGGCTGTTTGTTAGTCAACTTGATTCTGTCCTGTCATTGTATGTTGTCATAGAAGACTACATAAACCCTTGCTCACCAGAATAAGGTCATACATGATAGAATGAATGCTTCAATCGCTAAAGTCTCTCTGTAATCTCTGCTTCTTTTGCAGAACAAAGACATTTAGGGACTGGGGAGATAACACGATAACACAAAAAAAAAAGGAAATATTTTTGACCGGTTGTAAGAAAATAGAAAAACGCCACAACATGTTTTTTATGAGATTTCAGTTCAGCTTGGATGCATATTTTATGTGGTTAAAATACTATCAGCTTTTATGATGCTGATAAAGATAGCACCTCTACAGATGGTCCCTAACTGCACATTCACATTCTCTAATGATGCTGAAATAAATAAATCATATTTCACTCCTGTTCCCTAGCCAAAGTTAACATTTTGTGTAGCCTATCATATTATTGCAAGAAATGCTTAGTTCTGCGGGAGTTAATATTAAGGCTATGTGAGAGGTTATAGACGTACAGTCAGTCCAGATTTCAGTTTCCATTTAACCCATCTGAACAGTAGGCTACAGTTCACTTGACGTACCATAGGCCTAATTGAAGTCCCTGTCTTGTGACTGTCAAATGTGTATAGCTCCTCTCACTGGGCACAGACGTCAATTCAACGTCTATTCCACGTTGGTTCAACGTAATTTCATTGAAATGACGTGGAAACAACATTGATTCAACCAATGTGTGCCCAGTGGGTCACAATCATCACACAAAACATAGGCACTATCATCCTCTTTTACCACTTCACCAAATCTTTCCCAAATATTACTTTACTGGCCCTCCCTTCTCTTTATTTTCCACTCTCCATTTCGCAGCTTTTTTCCTATTTCATTAAACTCAGATATTGTCCTTTTTGCCTCAGTGGATCAACATGAGCTTTTTCTGCCCGTTCCCACGCGATTCGCGTATAGGCTATTTTGCGTGCATAAAGTTAATAATATAATATGCCACTTAGCAGACGCTTTTATCCAAAGCGACTTACAGTCATGCGAGCATACGTTTTTATGTATGGGGTGGTCCCGGGGATCGAACCCACTAACCTGGTGTTACAAGCACCGTGCTCTACCAGCTGAGCTACAGAGGACCAAGTTAGGCCCTAAAGCTTGCCAGATAGCCTAAAAATAATGAAAGAAAAACCTAAATGTACCCTATAGCTATAAATTGTACAAGAATTATACATTTATGATTTTTTAAATGTATGGTTTTCTCTTTATTCAACCTACCCGTGGATTATGAGTCAACCCACCCGTGAATTATGAGTCAACCCGTGCATCACTACATGACCAAAAGTATGTGGACACCTGCTCGTCAAACATCTCATTCCAAAATCATGGGCATTAATATGGAGTTGGTCCAACCTTTGCTTCTATAACAGCCTCCACTCTTCTGGGAAGGCTTTCAACTAGATGTTGGAACATTGCTGCGGGGACTTGCTTCCATTCAGCCACAAGAGCATTAGTTAGGTCAGGCACTGATGTTGGGCAATTTGGCCTGGTGTTCAAATTCATCCCAAAGCTGTTCGATGGGGTTGAGGTCAGGCCTCTGTGCAGGCCAGTCAAGTTCTTCCACACCGATCTCATCAAACCATTTTTGTATGGACCTCGCTTTGTGCATGGGGGCATTGTCATGCTGAAACAGGAAAGGGCCTTCCCCAAACTGTTGCCAAAAAAGTTGGAAGCACAAAACTGTCTAGAATGTCATTGTATGCTGCAGCATTAAGATTTCCCTTCACTGGAACTAAGGGGTTTAGCCCAAACCATGAAAAACTGCCCCAGACCATTATTCTTCCTCCACCAAACTTTACATTTGCCACTATATATTGGGGCAGGTAGTATTCTCCTGGCATACGCAAAAACCAGATTAGTCTCGTGAAGCGTGATTCATCACTCAAGAGAACAAGTTTTCACTGCTCCAGAGTCCAATGGCGGCGAGCTTTACACCACTCCTGCGACGCTTGGCATTGCGCATGGGGATCTTAGGCTTGTGAGCGGGGTGCTCGGCCATGGAAACACATTTCATGAAGCTCCCGACAAACAGTTATTGTGTTGAAGTTGCTTCCAGAGTAAATCGGTAGTCAGTGTTGCAACCAAGGTCAGATGATTTTTATGCGCTTCAGCACTCGGCGGTCCCGTTCTATGAGCTTGTGTGGCCTATCACTTCGCGGCTGAGCCGTTGTTGCTCCTAGACGTTTCCACTTCAGAATAACAGCACTTACAGTTGACCGGGGAAGCTCTAGCAGGGCAGACATTTGATGAACTGTCAATGTTTGTCTATGGAGATTGCATGGCTGTGTGCTCAAATATATATGTGATTTTATACACCTGTCAGCAACAGGTGTGGCTGAATTAGCCGAATCCACTAATTTGAAGGGGTGTCCACATACTTTTGCATATATAGTGTGTGTGCTACTCAATTACAGTAACAAGAGTAGTTGTAATTAGATACTTCACACATCTGCAATTCGACTGAGATTTTACCAAAAACTAAAATAATACTGTTAATGTGTATCGCGTGTACATACTCTTTAGTAGTTGAAACCCTTCTCATTGACTTTACAGAACAGCTAATGCAGCTACAATGATTGTGAGTTATACAGCTGTTTTTGGTAATATAGCTGCATGTTAGCCCTGTCACTGTGTTTTAGATAGATCACTAATGGGCTTGGAACATAAATATATCTTTCTCCATGTCACGCCCTGGCTCTGGGGACTCTGAAATGTTGAGCCAGGGTGTGTAGTTTCTGTGTTATATTTTCTATGTTGATGTGCTAGATCGTTTAGATCTATGTTGGCCAGGGTGGTTCCCAATCAGAGGCAGCTGTATCTCGTTGTCTCTGATTGGGGACCATACTTAGGCAGCCTGTTAGGCACTAGTCTGTGTGGGATCTTGTTCCGTTAAGGTTTGTTTTGTGTAACCTAGGACTTCACGTTTCGTTTGTTTGTTGTTTTGTTGTGAGTTAAGTACTTAATAAAATGTACACTTATCAAGCAGCGCCTTGGTCCGTATCTTCCATAAACAATCGTGACAGAAGATCCCACCAAAAGAGGACCAAGGAGATCCTGGACGGGAAGGGATCCTGGACTTAGGAGGAGATTCAGGCCGGAATGGATCGCCGTCCTTGGGAGGAGACTGTGAAGGCGCGCTATAGAGAGGAGCAGCGGCAACGCAGAGGGTACCGGCCGAGGAGGAAGCCCGAGAGACAGCCCCAATATTTTTTTTTTGGGGGGGGGCTAAAAGGGTGGTTGGCGGAGCCTAGGGTTAGAGCAGAGCCAACTCCCCGTACTAAGGCTAGGAAGCGTGTGACTGGGCAGGCTCCGTGTTATGCGGAGCCACGTACTGTGCCGCGAGTGTTCCGGCACAGTCCTGTACGTCCTGTGCTAGCACCACGCACGTGTCGTGCAAAGATGGGCATTCAGCCAGGATGGGGTGTGCCGGCTCAACGCTCGTGGTCTCCAGTACGCCTCCTTGGTCCCGTATATCCTGCGCCAGTGCCACGTGCTGTAGCGCCAGTACGAGTGCACAGCCCCGTACGTCCTGTGTTGATGCCTCACACGTATTGTGTGGAAGTAGGCATTCAGCCAGGACGGGTTGTGTCAGCTCTCCGCTCCAGACCTCCAGTCCGCCTCCACATTCCGGCCCGGCCCGTTCCTGCTCCTCGCACCAAGCCAGTGGTGCGTGTTCCCAGTCCAGCCCGGCCTGTACCTGCTCCCCGCACCAAGCCAGTGGTGCGCGTCGCCAGCCCGGTCCGGCCTGTTCCTGTCCCTCGCACCAAGACAGTGGTGCGCGTCGCAAGCCCGGTCCGGCCTGTTCCTGCCCCTCGCACCAAGTCTGTGGTGCGCGTCGCCAGCCCAGTCCGGCCTGTTCCTGCCCCTCGCACCAAGCCAGTGGTGCGCGTCGCCATCCCGGTCCGGCCTGTTCCTGTCCCTCACACCAAGACAGTGGTGCGCGTCGCCAGCCCGGTCCGGCCTGTTCCTGCCCCTCGCACAAAGCCAGTGGTGCGCGTCGCCAGCCCGGTCCGGCCTGTTCCTGCTCCCCGCACCAAGCCAGTGGTGCGCGTCATCAGCCCGGTCCGGTCCGTTCCTGCTCCCCGCACCAAGCCAGTGGTGTGCGTCGTCAGCCCGGTCCGGCCCGTTCCTGCTCCCCGCACCAAGCCAGTGGTGCGTGTCGTCAGCCCGGTCCGGCCCGTTCCTGCTCCCCGCACCAAGCCAGTGGTGCGTTTGTCCAGTCCGGCACGGCCCGTGCCTGTTCCACCGGTGCCTGGTCCGGCACCGGTCAGCTGCTCCACTCCGGAGCCAGAGCAATCCGCTCCACCGGGGTCCGGTCCAACTCCAGTCAGCGGATCCACTCCGGAGCCAGAACAATCCGCTCCACCGGTGTCCAGTCCATCTCCGGCCAGCGGCTCCAGTCCGGAGCCTGTACGGTTTGATCCAACGTCGTCGGGTCCAGCTCCAGTCAGTGGTGCCAGACCAGATCAGGGGCGCAACGGGGAGGTGGAGAGAAAGTGGTGGTCACGCCCGGAGCCGGATCCGCCTCCGAGGCGGAATGCCCACCCGGCCCCTACCCTGTTGTGTTTGTGTGGCGCGGTCGCAATCCGCGCTTTTGGGTGGTGGGGGTACTGTCACGCCCTGGCTCTGGGGACTCTGAAATGTCGAGCCAGGGTGTGTAGTTTCTGTGTTATATTTTCTATGTTGATGTGCTAGATCGTTTAGATCTATGTTGGCCAGGGTGGTTCCCAATCAGAGGCAGCTGTATCTCGTTGTCTCTGATTGGGGACCATACTTAGGCAGCCTGTTAGGCACTAGTCTGTGTGGGATCTTGTTCCGTTAAGGTTTGTTTTGTGTAACCTAGGACTTCACGTTTCGTTTGTTTGTTGTTTTGTTGTGAGTTAAGTACTTAATAAAATGTACACTTATCAAGCAGCGCCTTGGTCCGTATCTTCCATAAACAATCGTGACAGAAGATCCCACCAAAAGAGGACCAAGGAGATCCTGGACGGGAAGGGATCCTGGACTTAGGAGGAGATTCAGGCCGGAATGGATCGCCGTCCTTGGGAGGAGACTGTGAAGGCGCGCTATAGAGAGGAGCAGCGGCAACGCAGAGGGTACCGGCCGAGGAGGAAGCCCGAGAGACAGCCCCAATATTTTTTTTTTGGGGGGGGGCTAAAAGGGTGGTTGGCGGAGCCTAGGGTTAGAGCAGAGCCAACTCCCCGTACTCAGGCTAGGAAGCGTGTGACTGGGCAGGCTCCGTGTTATGCGGAGCCACGTACTGTGCCGCGAGTGTTCCGGCACAGTCCTGTACGTCCTGTGCTAGCACCACGCACGTGTCGTGCAAAGATGGGCATTCAGCCAGGATGGGGTGTGCCGGCTCAACGCTCGTGGTCTCCAGTACGCCTCCTTGGTCCCGTATATCCTGCGCCAGTGCCACGTGCTGTAGCGCCAGTACGAGTGCACAGCCCCGTACGTCCTGTGTTGATGCCTCACACGTATTGTGTGGAAGTAGGCATTCAGCCAGGACGGGTTGTGTCAGCTCTCCGCTCCAGACCTCCAGTCCGCCTCCACATTCCGGCCCGGCCCGTTCCTGCTCCTCGCACCAAGCCAGTGGTGCGTGTTCCCAGTCCAGCCCGGCCTGTACCTGCTCCCCGCACCAAGCCAGTGGTGCGCGTCGCCAGCCCGGTCCGGCCTGTTCCTGTCCCTCGCACCAAGACAGTGGTGCGCGTCGCAAGCCCGGTCCGGCCTGTTCCTGCCCCTCGCACCAAGTCTGTGGTGCGCGTCGCCAGCCCAGTCCGGCCTGTTCCTGCCCCTCGCACCAAGCCAGTGGTGCGCGTCGCCATCCCGGTCCGGCCTGTTCCTGTCCCTCACACCAAGACAGTGGTGCGCGTCGCCAGCCCGGTCCGGCCTGTTCCTGCCCCTCGCACAAAGCCAGTGGTGCGCGTCGCCAGCCCGGTCCGGCCTGTTCCTGCTCCCCGCACCAAGCCAGTGGTGCGCGTCATCAGCCCGGTCCGGTCCGTTCCTGCTCCCCGCACCAAGCTAGTGGTGTGCGTCGTCAGCCCGGTCCGGCCCGTTCCTGCTCCCCGCACCAAGCCAGTGGTGCGTGTCGTCAGCCCGGTCCGGCCCGTTCCTGCTCCCCGCACCAAGCCAGTGGTGCGTTTGTCCAGTCCGGCACGGCCCGTGCCTGTTCCACCGGTGCCTGGTCCGGCACCGGTCAGCTGCTCCACTCCGGAGCCAGAGCAATCCGCTCCACCGGGGTCCGGTCCAACTCCAGTCAGCGGATCCACTCCGGAGCCAGAACAATCCGCTCCACCGGTGTCCAGTCCATCTCCGGCCAGCGGCTCCAGTCCGGAGCCTGTACGGTTTGATCCAACGTCGTCGGGTCCAGCTCCAGTCAGTGGTGCCAGACCAGATCAGGGGCGCAACGGGGAGGTGGAGAGAAAGTGGTGGTCACGCCCGGAGCCGGATCCGCCTCCGAGGCGGAATGCCCACCCGGCCCCTACCCTGTTGTGTTTGTGTGGCGCGGTCGCAATCCGCGCTTTTGGGTGGTGGGGGTACTGTCACGCCCTGGCTCTGGGGACTCTGAAATGTCGAGCCAGGGTGTGTAGTTTCTGTGTTATATTTTCTATGTTGATGTGCTAGATCGTTTAGATCTATGTTGGCCAGGGTGGTTCCCAATCAGTGGCAGCTGTTTCTCGTTGTCTCTGATTGGGGACCATACTTAGGCAGCCTGTTTGGCACTAGTCGGTGTGGGATCTTGTTCCGTTAAGGTTTGTTTTGTGTAACCTAGGACTTCACGTTTCGTTTGTTTGTTGTTTTGTCGTGAGTTAAGTACTTAATAAAATGTATGCTTATCACTCTGCGCCTTGGTCCGTATCTTCCATAAACGATCGTGACACTCCACAAGTAGTGAAGGACCTTGAACTGAACCAAGTAGCTACCAGCATTTTCTACTGAATTTCTCACCCAATGGTCTCATACATACTGTATCCATGTCAGAGAAGGTGTCCCAAATGGCACTCAATTCCCTATATAGTGCACTATTTAGGCCAAGCATCTTGCAGGCTACACAGTCTCACGGAAGCATAACGTATGCTGGAAGCTTGTCCATGTTCAATGCCTCTCTGTTACCCCACGAGGTATATCAATTTCCCCAGGGCGAGAGTAATAAGTTGGGCGATTCACTCTCTGCCGACAAGGGGCCACCCCTCCCCAGAGTGGGATTTGTTGCTGATTCCTGCCTGTAGCTCACTATTTCCTATGAGGTGTCTAGTGATACAGGTTACGGGCTCTGTTGGCGATTGGTTGTTTTTAAGCGGAGTCAAGTGAACAAGCAGGGTTGGACACGACCATGCTATGATCCTACACAGTCTCTGTGGTTCATATGAACCTTGAAATGAGCTGTCTTTCTCCAGCTCAACGCTTTTCATTCATGGGAATTAGATTTGATTACCAATCACCCCTGTCTGTTAAAAAACGAAGGGGTCCATTTTTCAGAGCTGTTTGTCCCATTCCCAGCTAGGTTCAAGGCAGTTTGTCACCAGTACCTATGACTGGTCGGTAGGGTAACCTCTGTGATAAAGTTTTTTTCACAGTGTCTATTTTTTATGTGTGCAGTCCAGCGCTGGGTGACAGCCGGTTACCGGAACGCATGTTACCGCCTAAACAAAGTGAGACTCGTTGTGACCACAGTACCCCCAGGTGGCATTGCCACGGGGTAAGTCATTGAACACTGGAGCCCCTGTATCCAGAGTAGGCCGGACTTTAGGCAAACCTTGGCACTTTAACACCATTTTTTCAACCTCAAGTTCCACAGTGTTCACGGGTGTCATTGAAAATTGTCCCTACTCCACGTTCAGACACACGGTTGTCAAGAGTGGTGGAAATTGAAAAATAACCAATTTCTCCCAGTCCACAAGGTGGTGTCCCATTCTTTCAAATGGCACTTCACGGGAGGCTCGCTGTCTGCTCCGACCAATCGCGCGCATGTGCGGTGTCGCCCTGGATCATGCAAACAGTGATGTCAGGTTACAGGCTACAATTTGTTGTGCGTCCCCCATGCTTCTGCAGTGTCATCACCTCGACTGTTCCCGAGGCCCCAGCGCCCATTTTGAGGGAGGAAATATCCTCCCGTCTCCAGAAGTAGGCAATCCGAGTGGTTCCTATGTCGAAGATCCAGAACGGCTGATACAGCCTGTATTTCCTGGTTCCGAAAAGGGACCGGAGTTGGCGTCCCATTCTAGACCTACATGCCCTCAACAAGCATTGTTGTCTGTTTTTCTCCATGAGGGACCTGAGCACTCTGTTGGGAACGGGGTACCGCCGCACCAGTTGCCTCGGACCCTCCTTTACGCATTTCCCCCCCGTGGAGCGTATTCAGCCCACGTTGGAGAGGGTACGCCTGGAGGGCTTGTCGTTTTTTCTTGTGGCTCCCCGTTGGCCCAAGCAACCTTGGTTCGCAGAGATCATTCGCCTGATGGGCGGGGTCCCGTGGCAACTCCCGCTGTGCAGGGATCTGTTGTCCCAGGCACACGGGTGGGTTTGGCAGCCTTGGCCAAAGATTTGGGATCTGTGTGCTTGGCCCCTGAGAGGTACAATCTAACGGCTAGAGGTTTACTTCCAAACGTGATTGCTACTATTCAGTCCGCAAGGGCGCCCTCCACGAGAGGGCTGTATGCATATAAGTGGCAGGCATTTGAGCTTTGGTGCCAAAATAAAGGAATTGTTATTTTTCAGAGTTCTCTGGAGACATTTTAATGTTCCTACAGGAGCTTTTCGAGCAAGGTCATTCATTCTCCACCTTGAAAGCGTGAATGGCGGCTATTTCAGCGTGTCATGTGTCATGTGAGAATGAATGGCGCCACTCCAGGGGCTCATCCTCTGGCGTTGCGGTACCTAAAAGGACCGGTTTCTAAACCTATTGTGCCCACTTCAGATTTAGTTTGGGTTTTGGATGCTCTTAGGTATTTCCCTTTTTGCCTCCTCCTTTTGCTTCTGAAGAGCAATGGAGGTTAAATGCCCTATGGGCCCTGGTCAAAAGTAGTGCACTATATAGGGAATAGGGTGCCATTTGGTGGATGTCGGATCACCACCTCAAGCTGAACCTCGGCAAGACGGAACTGCACTTCCTCCCGGGGAAGGACTGCCCGCTCCATGATCTCGCCATCACAGTTGACAACTCCGTTGTGTCCTCCTCCCAGAGTGCAAAGAACCTTGGCGTGACCCTGGACAACACCCTGTCATTCTCCGCTAACATCAAAGCGGCGACCCGATCCTGTAGGTTCATGCTCTACAACATTCGTCGAGTACGACCCTACCTTACACAGGAAGCGGCACAGGTCCTAATCCAGGCACTTGTCATCTCCCGTCTGGATTACTGCAACTCGCTGTTGGCTGGGCTCCCTGCCTGTGCCATTAAACCCCTACAACTCATCCAGAACGCTGCAGCCCGTCTGGTGTTCAACCTTCCCAAGTTCTCTAAAGTCACCCCGCTCCTCCGCACACTCCACTGGCTTCCAGTTGAAGCTCGCATCTGCTACAAGACCATGGTGCCGTGAGGGGAACGGCACCTCCTTACCTTCAGGCTCTGATCAGTCCCTACACCCAAACGAGGGCATTGCGTTCTTCCACCTCTGGCCTGCTGGTCCCCCTACCTCTGCGGAAGCACAGTTCCTGCTCAGCCCAGTCAAAACTGTTCGCTGCTCTGGCACCCTCACGACGCCAGGACAGCGGAGTCACTGACCACCTTCCGGAGACACTTGAAACCCTACCTCTTTAAGGAATACCTGGGATAGTATAAAAGTAATCATTCAACCCCCCCCCCCCCCCAATTTTTTTAAAATATAATAATAATAATAATAATAATAATAATAATAATAATAATAATTATAATAATTATAATAATTTAAAAAAAATAACAAAACATTTTTATTTACAATTTAAAATCAATAAAAAAAACTATACATATAAAACAAATTTTTTGGAAAAATATCAACAACAAAAAATTGTAAAGTGGTTGTCCCACTGGCTATCATAAGGTGATTACACCAATTTGTAAGTTGCTCTGGATAAGAGCGTCTGCTAAATGACGTAAATGTAAATGTAATGTGAATGTAAATCTGGGACACATGCTAGACAATACAATTCTGAGGAGGAAAAAATTAGATGAAATTAACATCTCTCTTAATAGGAAATCTATAATGATCCTCAGGTATTTAGGATCAAAGAGAAAATAATGCAGAGATTAGAGTTGTTTTGCTTTGATATTTTATCACATAGCAGGCTGACCAAGCATTATGCAACATTACATTTGTCTTGGTTTAAACATCATACCAAACACTAATTTGCCTGTAAACCTGGGTGATATGGAGCATTATGGAAGATTAAAACAACACATTTCCATTTCGATACACTGTTCCTTGTTCAAGTTCATACCAACCAACTAATGTTTATGATATCGTGCTATTTATTCACTGATATCAATATAAATAGTTTGGGAGAAAACAAACTGAAGTATTTCAATGGAGAGCGGTTTCACAACTACTCCTTCCACTATAGTAACGTTAAAATGGAAATTAGATATTGTTTCATTAATTAAATACAGTAAATAATATCACAGTTGTATTAGATATCAGTGAGGCCTTACTATCATATCCTATTGATACAGTGAGCAGGTTGGTCCTCATATGCTGAAAGACCTGAAACTTGAATTACTTTAGGCTGTGTAAATCACCCTGAATCAGAGACAGTAACTCTGTCCTAAATGGCACACTATTCCCTAAAGTAGTGCACTATATATGGATTAAGGTGACATTTGGGATACACATATAGCTTCTACCCCCCCAAAAAAAATGTGAGCAATGATATCAATTGTACATCCTCTTCTTTTTGTAGAGTAGACCATGTCTTCTGATTAAAATCATTTTTCAAAGGGATGACTTTTAAAACAGACAATAAATGGAACTATGAAAGTAGTGAAATTATATCTCATTCACCTAACTGAGGAAATCGAAGTTTCAGCACATTGGTTTTCCATTGACTTCAATGGAGCACTTCCGCTTCCTAACACACTAGCCTGATTCCCAAATGACCATGGCCACAGTGTGAATTAAGTCCATGGATCCAGTTCTAATTTCCCCAGCTCTCCACCCAGCCCAACCCAGTCTCAACATTCCGTAGTGGCCAAACCCAGCTGCTAAACAACATGCAGTTCAGTTTGATTTTCTTTACTCTCCCCAAAGCGTCAGCCATGCCTCGCTTTGTCACCAGACTCTGTTTTCAGTCTTATGACTTAGGTGATTAAACACAATTCTTAAACAAAGTATCATGGTCTGGACTAAAGCGGTGCAGATATATCAACAAGGCAGGGCCAAGTCTCGCGTGTGAGAAGAATTAAATTAAACAGTGTGAATTTGTGTGAGGGGGGTTCAGGGCTTTGTGAAGGTTTATTGGTTGTTTTTATTTCATTTTGATTCGTAAAACCCTCCAGTGTTTGCACAGACATAGTGGGGCACATTGGTGTTTGACTTTGATGGCAATCTCTCTTGGAACAGCCTGGTCTCAGAGTCATACGAAATATACTTTACATATTTCTGAGCTTCAAAGTCGTATGATACCCTTTTTGGAAGACAATAGTTATTTGTAAGTCAAAGGGTTCTACCTAGAACCTTTAACATCCTAAGAACAATTTTTGGAAGAAAGGGTTCTTTGATGATTCTTTGGAAAGAAAGAAGGATTCTTTGGAAGGCAAGAAGGGTTCTTTGTAGAACCATAAATAACATTTTCCAGCATGCTCTATTGCAGGGAGATTTTCAGAATTGTTTGTTTTACAGTAATCTCTGTGTTTTTGCATGTATATTGATTAATTGTATGCTATACAAAGATAAAGAACTTACAGTTTTCTAAACGAATCCAATCTGTTAGTAATTGGATTTATTGTACCGTTACTGAGATGGTTGTTCCAGTTTAGATGATTGAGGTAGTCTCAGTATTTAATCTTGCCTATCCTGGCAGTCACTCTGAATGCAGGCTGCATGTGATTAACAATTACACTTGTTGGATATCCTAACTCTGGCTGGATTCCAATAGGAATTACATATCACTTTGCAAGCCAGCATAATGTGCCTTGTAAACAACACTGTTAGGGTATAACTAGGCCCTCAAAGAAAGGCCTTATGATATACTGTATGCATAAATAATTACATTTTAACGCATGCGTCTAACTCATTGCACGGAGGGCCGAGTGTCTGCGGGTTTTCGCTCCACCCTTGTACTTGATTGATGAATTGAGGTCACTAATTAGTAAGGAACTTCCCTCACCTGGTTGTCTAGGTCTTAATTGAAAGTCCCCTGTAGCTCAGTTGGTAGAGCATGGCACTTGCAACGCCAGGGTTGTGGGTTCGTTTCCCACGGGGGGCCAGTATGAAAAAATGTATGCACTCACTAACTGTAAGTCACTCTGGATAAGAGCGTCTGCTAAATGACTGAAATGTAAATGAAAGGAAAAACCAAAAACCTGCAGACACTCGGCCCTACGTGGAGTGAGTTTGACACCTAATAAGGCTGGTGGGTTCTACCCATTCATAGAGGGTTCTAGGAAGAACCCTCCAAAGATAAAAGGGTTCTCGGTAGAACCCTTCTTAGATGGTTCTAGAAATAACCTTTAGATTGTAAAATGGTTATTGGTAGAACCCTTCATAGAGGATTTTAGGTAGAACCATATACATGGGGTTCTTGGAGAACCCTACATATTGTAGAGGGTTGGATTTATTGCAAAAAGGGTTCCCCTATGGTGACAAACCGAAGAACCCTTAGCACCTTTTTTTCTAAGAGTGAAGTTCACAGGAGGTTGGTGGCACCTTAATTG
The DNA here is from genome assembly GCF_964263955.1 of Coregonus lavaretus. Lineage (NCBI taxonomy): Eukaryota > Metazoa > Chordata > Actinopteri > Salmoniformes > Salmonidae > Coregonus > Coregonus lavaretus. The sequence continues at coordinate 47,223,299 of NC_140008.1, read as the reverse complement.
GGGAGGACGGGCTTGTGGTAAAGGCTGGAGCGGAATCATGGTTTCCATGTGTGTAATGCCATTCCATTAGCTCCATTCCAGCCATTATTATTAGCCGTCCTTCCCTCAGCAGCCTCCACTGGTGTAGTTACTTGAGACAGAAACGAAAGTAGGGAGGTTGGTCGGGGAGGATGGGTTGGTGTAATCCGCGAAAGTCACACGCTTACACATACACATGATAAAACGCCCTCTACACACACGTACACATGGATTTTGTGTTGTAGATATGTGGTAGTAGAGTAGTGGCCTGAGGGAATACACTTAATGTGTTGTGAAACGTGTTATGAAATGTAATGTCATGTTATATTTTAAATTGGCAGCAGCTAATGGGGAACCTTAATACAGTGCATTCGGAAAGTATTCAGCCCCCTTGACTTTTTCCACATTTTGTTATGTTACAGCCTTATTCTAAAATGGATAAAAAATATTTTTTAAAATCCTCATCAATATACACACAATACCCCATAATGACCAAGCAAAAACATATTTATTAAATGTAGAAAAAAATAAAAAACTGACATAGACATTTACATACAGTGGGGAGAACAAGTATTTGATACACTGCCGATTTTGCAGGTTTTCCTACTTACAAAGCATGTAGAGGTCTGTAATATTTATCATAGGTACATTTCAACTGTGAGAGACGGAATCTAAAACAAAAATCCAGAAAATCACATTGTATGATTTTTAAGTAATTCATTTGCATTTTATTGCATGACATAAGTATTTGATCACCTACCAACCAGTAAGAATTCCGGCTATAAAGGACCTGTTAGTTTTTCTTTAAGAAGCCCTCCTGTTCTCCACTCATTACCTATATTAACTGCACCTGTTTGAACTCGTTACCTGTATAAAAGACACCTGTCCACACACTCAATCAAACAGACTCCAACCTCTCCACAATGGCCAAGACCAGAGAGCTGTGTAAGGACATCAGGGATAAAATTGTAGACCTGCACAAGGCTGGGATGGGCTACAGGACAATAGGCAAGCAGCTTGGTGAGAAGGCAACAACTGTTGGCGCAATTATTAGAAAATGGAAGAAGTTCAAGATGACGGTCAATCACCCTCGGTCTGGGGCTCCATGCAAGATCTCACCTCGTGGGGCATCAATGATCATGAGGAAGGTGAGGGATCAGTCCAGAACTACACGGCAGGACCTGGTCAATGACCTGAAGAGAGCTGGGACCACAGTCTCAAAGAAAACCATTAGTAACACACTACGCCTTCATGGATTAAAATCCTGCAGCGCACGCAAGGTCCCCCTGCTCAAGCCAGCGCATGTCCAGGCCCGTCTGAAGTTTGCCAATGACCATCTGGATGATCCAGAGGAGGAATGGGAGAAGGTCATGTGGTCTGATGAGACAAAAATAGAGCTTTTTGGTCTAAACTCCACTCACTGTGTTTGGAGGAAGAAGAAGGATGAGTACAACCCCAAGAGCACCATCCCAACCGTGAAGCATGGAGGTGGAAACATCATTCTTTGGGGATGCTTTTCTGCAAAGGGGAGAGGACGGGGCCATGTATCGCGAGATCTTGGCCAACAACCTCCTTCCTTCAGTAAGAGCATTGAAGTTGGGTCGTTGGCTGGGTCTTCCAGCATGACAACGACCCGAAACACACAGCCAGGGCAACTAAGGAGTGGCCCCGTAAGAAGCATTTCAAGGTCCTTGAGTGGCCTAGCCAGTCTTCAGACCTGAACCCAATAGAACATCTTTTGAGGGAGCTGAAAGTCCGTATTGCCCAGCGACAGCACCGAAACCTGAAGGATCTGGAGAAGGTCTGTATGGAGGAGTGGGCCAAAATCCCAGCTGCAGTGTGTGCAAACCTGGTCAAGACCTACAGGAAACGCATGATCTCTGTAATTGCAAACAAAGGTTTCTGTACCAAATATTAAGTTCTGCTTTTCTGATGTATCAAATACTTATGTCATGCAATAAAATGCAAATGAATTACTTAAAAATCATACAATGTGATTTTCTGGATTTTTGTTTTAGATTCCATCTCTCACAGTTGAAGTGTACCTATGACAAAAATTACAGACCTCTCCATGCTTTGTAAGTAAGAAAACCTGCAAAATCGGCAGTGTATCAAATACTTGTTCTCCCCACTGTAAGTATTCAGACCCTTTACTCAGTACTTTGTTGAAGCACACTAAAAACAAGAAGAAGAAGCGCCAGTGGGCAAGTGATCACCAATACTGGACAATTGAGGAGTGGAAAAACATTGGCTGGTCTGACGAATCCTGGTTCCTTTTGCTTTATACTGATGGCAGTGTCAGGATTTGGCGTAAGCAACATGAGTCCATGGCCCCATCCTGCCTGGTGTCAACGGTACACGCTCGTGGCGGTGGTGTAATGGTGTGGGGAATGTTTTCCTGGCACACGTTAGGTCCCTTGATACCAAGTGAGCAAGAATCCATACCCCGAAGAATTCAGGCGGTTCTGGAGGCAAATGGGGGTCTGACCCGGTACTACAGTAAACACAAATACAAATACAGTCTAATGATCCAAAGGTTGCATGTTTGAGTCAAGTCATGGACAACTGTAGCAAATTAGCTAACCCTTCCCCTAACACTTATTCTAAACTTAACCAAATTCACCTCACCTGCTACGTAAATTGTCCTTTGTTGTTTCAGCACAACAAGCAACCTGGTCGCAGATAAAGATGTGCAATACTATACTTCCTCCAAGACATATGATAGCTTACGTCATGCAATTTGTATACTATTGTACGACCGGGTAAGATGTATAATACTATACGTCCTCTAAATTGTTTGATATTGTACGACCGCTATTCCATTCATATTGTAACCTAACGTAATGTAACATATCATGCTAAATGGAGTGTCACAGATTTAACGTCCAGAAAAATACAAATTGCCCTGAGACATCTAATGAAAGAGCCAAACCACACCCCGCACGACAGAGTCTCCTGTCCTGTCACAGTACTCAGCATATTACATAAGTCGTCCAAGGGAAGTGTATCTCTCGTTCTCTATCTCTCCCTCTCTCTGTCTCTCTTTGTTCTATGTCTCTCTGACTCTGTCTCTCTCTCTCTCCCTGTAGATAATCTGAGTGATTATGGCGTAGGGACAACACCATAATAGGCCAGTGGGAGAGATGGTGCTTGAGTCCACTTTCATGTTAATGCAGTTTAGTCTTTTCTCCATCTCCGGCTTGATCGATAGGCTGGGGTAAAGTCCTTACAAATGACTAAACGCAAATGTGCTTCTTTTAGCACACAGTGGATTTACTCTTGCTCTCTCTCGCTCTATGAACACAAACAAATCAATTTGCTAAAAGCCTGCTTTTATCTACCTGTCATAACCTCAAATCGTTTTCTAAAGGGCTGCTTTTGATCATAATTAGGAAAAATACATCAAATTCTAATATGATGCTCTTTTAAAATATCTCTCACCCTACTATTGCTGACAAGCACCACGTTTTTTTCTCTCCAAAGAGAAATAATAATTTATTGTTCTGATTGCACTATAATGCTATTAGGAGATGAGTGTGCTTTTGGTAAATGGAAACCTAAATCGGCAACACAGACAACAAACCGACATCCCACTAATGGCAAGGCTGGCAACATCTGTGAAACATTGTCACGCACACACACTCATATGCTAGCTAAGCCCTTATTATCGTGCATTTAGGAAATGAGGCAAAGAACAGAGGAATAACATACCAATCAATATAGCTATTTTCATTTCTCCTCTAATGGTTTGTTTTAACATTCTGTTATTTTCTTTTTTCTCTCTCTCTTGTTTCTTGTGGACTAAAAAATAAAACCCAGGAGAGATTGGTGTTCCATAAAATGTTATTTATCCGCAGAAAACACATACAATAATGCCTTTAACGCCCTCTCTGCATATTCCTGTGGCATTTTGCTAAACTGAGTATGGATTTAACATCAAAGGTTTCATAATTTTTAATAATGAGATACAGTATTAAAGTCAATATTTCAAGCCATGGATATTTCAATTCAGAGGGTTTACACCATACAATAGGGGCTACAGTACAGTAAAACACCAGCCCCTTGGTTTTGGTAAGATCACAAATGGAGAATTGTCAGGGGGATACTTTTGACCAGAGCCCTTTTGAGCCGTTTAAGTCCATTGGGCCCTGGTCAAAAGTAGTGCACTACAAAGGGAATAACCTGCCATTTGGGACTCATCATTAATAGACTGCACTCCCCTCTGAAAGAAGTCACTCTTTGGGATGTCATATATTAGCAGCACAGCTAATATACACCTTGGCCAAATACATTTAAACGCTGTTTTTCACAATTCCTGACATTTAATCCTAGTAAAAATTCCCTGTCTTAGGTCAGTTAGGATCACCACTTTATTTTAAGAATGTGAAATGTCAGAATAATAGTAGAGAGAATGATTTATTTCAGCTTTTATTTATTTCATCACATTCCCAGTGGGTCAGAAGTTTTTGGTAGCATTGCCATTAAATTGTTTAACTTGGGTCAAACGTTTCAGGTGGCTCGCACACGCTTCTTCAGTTCTGCCCACAAATGTTCTATACGATTGAGTTCAGGGCTTTGTGATGGTCACTCCAATACCTTGACTTTGTTGTCCTTAAGCCATTTTGCCACAACTTCGGAAGTATGCTTGGGGTCATTGTACATTTGGAAGACCCATTTGCGACCAAGCTTTAACTTCCTGACTGATGTCTTGAGATGTTGCTTCAATATATCCACATAATTTTCCTTCCTCATGATGCCATCTTTTTTGTGAAATGCACCAGTCCCTCCTGCAGCAAAGCACCCCCACAGCATGATGCTGCCACCCCCATGCTTCATGGTTGGGATGGTGTTCTTCGGCTCGCAAGCCTTCCCCTTTTTCCTCCAAACATAACGATGGTCATTATGGCCAAACAGTTATATTTTTGTTTCATCAGACCAGAGGACATTTCTCCAAAAAGTAAGATCCTTGTCCCCATGTGCAGTTGCAAACCGTAGTCTGGCTTTTTTATGGTGGTTTTGGAGCAGTGGCTTCTTCCTTGCTGAGCAGCCTTTCAGGTTATGTCAATATAGGACTCGTTTTACTGTGGATATAGATACCTTTGTACATGTTTCCTCCAGCATCTTCATAAGGTCCTTTGCTGTTGTTCTGGGATTGATTTGTACTTTTCGCACCAAAGTACGTTCATCTCTAGGAGACAGAACACGTCTCCTTCCTGAGCGGTATGACGGCTGCGTGGTCCCATGGTGTTTATACTTTGTACTATTGTTTCTACAGATGAACGTGGTACCTTCAGGCATTTGGAAATTGCTCCCAAGTATGAACCAGAATTGTGGAGGTAAAAAAATTATAATTCTGAGGTCTTGGCTGAATTCTTTTGATTTTCCCATGATGTCAAGCAAAGAGGCACTGAGTTTGAAGGTAGGCCTTGAAATACATCCACAGGTACATCTCCAATTGATTCAAATTATGTCAATTAGCCTATCAGAAGCTTCTAAAGCCATGACATCTTTTTCTGGAATTTCCCAAGCTGTTTAAAGCCACAGTCAACTTGGTGTATCTAAACTTCTGACCCACTGGAATTGTGATACAGTGAATTATAAGTGAAATAATCTGTCCATAAACAATTGTTGGAAAAATTACTTGTGTCATGCACAAAGTAGATGTCCTAACCGACTTGCCAAAACTATAGTTTGTTAACAAGACATTTGTGGAGTGGTTGAAAAACGAGTTTTAAGACTCCAACCGACTTCAGCTGTATATCGCATTACTCAAGTAGAGATTTGACTTAAGATAAGATAAGATAAGATTTCTCTTTCAAATTGACGTAGAGTATGAGTACTGTGACAGTAATAAGAGCATGACAGAATCCCCCTGACAGTTCTCCATTTGTCAGGGGCTGGTGTTTTACTGTACTGTACTGTAGTACTCTAGAACATTTCATCAGATTAAGAAGCAGAGTATTGCTATTTGTGTACTACTGCAAGTGATTTTGCTTTGTTTGGTTTGTTTGCATCTCCTTTATCAAACAGGGGCTAATCTTCCAAGAGTTTGTGAATGGACATGGTCACATTTTTTGCCGCTTTAGATTTGTCCCTTGAAAGGCAATTCAAATATGTATAATTATAATAATAATTATAATAATAATTATAATAATTATAATAATAATAATTATTATTATTAACTGCATCACATGTGCATACAGCCTCAGCTGGCTTGGTGACTGGGACACTAGCCCAATCTCAGCTCCTTGTAAGAAAGCACAAGCTTTTATAACATTTACTGTAAATTAATGTAATCTGAGTAGAGAGGACACTTATTATTACTTTTTATTATTTTTTACTTTTATTTAATCAGGGGAGCCCATTGAGACCAATGTCTAATTTTCAATTGTGCCCTGAGGACAACAAAAACTACAGGTTACTATTGAAAAAACTACAATTTCAACACCACAATAAATGTTTACATTTCATCAAAACAAATGAAATTCTAATTTAACAAATTCAACATTAGACTCCTAAACTGCCTTAGCGGCAACAGGGAATCAAGATACAGCCAGTTCTGCAGGTTATTCCAAAAATGTGGGGCATTAAAACTGAAGGCAGATTTACCTAATTTGGTGGAGACCCGAGGAACCTCAAGAGTTAACCAACCCTGTGAACGGACTTGGTAACTCATGTTTTTATACTTCAACAACAAAGTTAGGTAAGTCAGAAGCTTGTGTAGTAGAACTTTGCAAAAAAAAAGGGAATAGTGAAGTGATCTACAAGACTTTAATGAGGACCAGCCAACCTTTTGATAAAGGATGCAGTGATGCGTGTTAAAACTGTCACCTGTGATAAAGTGAAGGGCGCTATGGTAGACGGCATCTAAAGGTTTAAGAGTAGTGGCTGCTGCATTCTGGTAAATGGTGTCCCCATAGTCAAGAACTGGTAGGAAAGTTGACTGTACAATCTGCTTCCTGCTGTTTAGGGAGAGGCAAGATTATTATTATTTTTTTTTTTAAGAAGCCCATTTTAAATATTATCTTTATAACTAGCTCATCAGTATGTTTTTTAAAACATTAAATCCTTCTCAATCCAAATGCCCAGATATTTATAGGCAGGAACCCAATCAATGGAGTACCATTCAATGAATAAATATGTAGCCCATCTGATAAAAAATTAATAAAAGTGAAAGATTAGAGAACAACATATATACAATATATTAAGTACAAGTTTTAAACCAATCAGGCCACAAAGTCAGATTGGAGCTCTAACAACGCCTGGTCTACAGTTGGGGCAATGACATTCATAACAGTATCGTCTGCAAACATATGAATATTACAAGTTTGAACAGATGGACCAATATTATTTATATAAATAGTAAAGAGAACAGGTCCCAATACCAACCCCTGTGGTACACCTTTCGTAATATCCAGGAAACTAGACTTAACACCATCAGAAATCACACATTGTATCCTGTTTGACAGATAATTCTCAAACCACTAGCAAGAAGCCTGATCTAGGCCTATTTTAGTCAACCTTTGAATGAAAATGTGATGGTCATCAGTGTCAAAGGCCTTGGAAAGTTCTACAAATAAGGCAGCACAATGATTTTTATGATCTAAGCAATTACCACATCATCTAAAACAAGCGTAGCAGCTGAAACGGTGCTATATCCCGGCCTAAAACCGGATTGGTGCACATTGTCCCGAAGCGTGATGTCAGAGTGCGCTCACTGTTCCAAAATGTGATTGTTACTCAACAGGACAGTTAACCTGCGCTGCCCTCAAACCAAGGCACGCTGCCTACTAATTATCTATAGGCTGTTTCAACTTGTCAATTTCTAATTATTTTCTAACCACTTTTTTTTCTAAAAAAAGTTTGAATTGAGGTGAGTTCCGCATCCTCATTAATTCACATAAGAAGTAGCCCATTTCACTGTTGCAGACAATTTATGTTTGAGGCTTTACTGAGCCGGAGAAACTTCTCTCTTCAACGAGAGCCCAAGCACTTCCCCAGTGTTTCTCCAGATCAAGTATGCAGACATTTGTGCATCTCTAGTCAGAATATACCTTTTTCTGCCTGGCACATTTTCTGGCTGCCTTATTTTCTGGTTGTTTTACTTACAAATAATAACGTTGGACATTTGTGCGTTCCTATCAAAGTAAGTGCCTTATTTTCTGTATATCGTGTTGTTGTTTCTACTGTAGCACACCGTATGAATGTATGGATCATAATGTATTTACTGTTACTGGTGGCAAATAATGCATTCCGATTGTTGCATAGATTGTAATGGACACGTGTGTAAAATACTTTTTTGAAGGTTGTACTGATTATGATGAGCTAATGCTAAGCTATTTGCCAACTTTGTGTGGCGCCATGTTTATTGACATCATACAATGCATTCTGGTTGTCATGTAAGTATCTGTCAGACAGAAGATGTTATAACAAAATGAGGTGAAGGCATAGTTCACTCGACTGACTTATGGTGCCTTCAAGAAAACTGGGAACTCAGAAAAATACGAGGTCAAATCATGATGTTAGTCATCTTCAGGTCGGAAATTCAGAGCTCTAGAAAGAGACCCGAGTTCCCGAGTTGAAATTCCGAGTTGGATGACCGTTCAAAATGAGTTTTCCCAGTCTGAGCTTGTTTTTTTCCGAGAGTTCCCAGTTGTTTTGAACGCATCATCATATTGTAACTATGGTACCTCAGGATTGCTAGCCCAGACAACCTTTCCAGGGGTTTTCTTGTTATTTAGCTCATAAACTTCTCCTGTATTTGTCCCCCCTTTATTGATAAATCCCCCATCATAGTAATATTTCCTGCATCATATCCCCCCATGATACCTTCCCCTATTTCTACCCTCCATGGACTTGAAAACCCCCCACAAATTAAATGAACCCCCCCACAAACCCCCCTAAAATGGTTTCATCCCTATCTGGCAACCCTGTTTAGCTTTCGTGCTATGGTTAGGCTAGGCAGTAGGCTTATATTTGGTATGATGATCTGTGAGGTGATTATATTTTATTTTCTGTGATTTGTAAAAAACTGTAAACGACTTGTCAAGACATGTGCTCCTGTTCTTGTATACACTGTAACAAGCACATCGAAGATTTGTCAAACTAAGTTAATATTTTTCAGGCAATGGGCGCAGCCATCTTTGACTTTGTTTAGTTGCCTCTTATAGTGAATGGCATTTTGGGATTAGGGAGTTTTCGCTTGTCAAACATAAACAAACATGGCTGCCATCATAAAGAATTTAGCTGCTGTTAGCTTAGCTGACATGCATCTCTTTTCTAAACAGTATTACATTTCTCCCTTGTGCTCACCAGAGATGTGGTACATTGTAAACAAGTCTAGCTGTTAGGTCGCTAACTTGTGTTTATTTTTTTGTCAGCGCAATCTGTTATTTTGACTGCTTTATGGAATGAGTTTGGCTGTGGATATGTTCCTTGTAATGCTTGGATGATGAAGTTCGCATTTATATTTTACAATGAAAGGTGAAAGTGAGGAATAAAGTTTCCCAACAGTACAAAACATTGTTTAGATGCTTTTCAGACGTGTTTGTTGCATCATACATTCTGTTGCTACTGTTCCAATCACATATTTGTGATGGTACGCTGCGGGGACCACTCAACAATGATCACAAATATGTGATCGTACGCATCAAAGGGTTAACCCAGATTCAGTTATAACAAGAATGGTCACCAGCATCCCTGAACGATACAGACACACACATCATAATGTATAATTCCCCTCTAACCCAAGTGACTTCCTGCTTCGTACTCCCTCCCACCATGCAGCGGCATTACATGTTTAGTGGTTATATTCCTTGAAATGTGGCATGAAATGTCTTCCAGTCAAGGGCTCTGGTGTAATACCCCCCCCCCCCCCCCCCGACATTGCACAGTCCCACTGTATGTAAAGTACTCAGGCTTCCAACAAACAGAGAGATAAGCCCTGTACTGCACATGTTACAGTCATCTCTGCATGAGGTAGAGATATTCATGTCCTACTGTAAGTACTACTCAGGCCCCCCATTCATAGGGAGATCATTTAAAAATAAAAGTATTTAACCTTTATTTAACTAGGCAAGTCAGTTAAGAACAAATTCTTATTTACAATGACGGCCTACCACGAGGCAAAAGGCCTCCTGCGGGGACGGGGGCTGGGATGAAAAATAAAAATGTAGGACAAAACACACATCACGTCAAGAGAGACACCACAACACTACATAAAGAGAGACCTAAGACAACAACACAGCATGGCAGCAACACATGACAACACAGCATGCTAGCAACACAACATGACAACAACAAGGTAGCGACACATGACAGCAGCACAACATGGTAGCAGCACAAACATGGCACAAACATTGTTGGGCACAGACAACAGCACAAAGGGTAGAAAGGTAGAGACAACAATACATCACTCGAAGCAGCCACAAGTGTCAGTAGGAGTGTCCATGATTGAGACTTTGAATGTAGAGAGATGGAGATAAACTGTCAATTTTGAGTGTTTTTTGCAGCTCGTTCCAGTTGCTAGCTGGAGAGAACTGAATAGAGGAGTGACCCAGTGATGTGTGTGCTTGGGTGTTGTATGTGGAGGATGAGGGTTGCAGTAGGTATCTCCGATAGGGGGGGAGTGAGGCCTAAGAGGGTTTTTATAAATAAGCATCAAGCAGTGGGTCTTGCGTGTACAGAGATGGCCAGTTTACAAAGGAGTATAGAGTGCAGTGATGTGTCCTATAAGGAGCATTGGTGGCAAATCTGATGGCCGAGTGGTAAAGAACATCTAACCGCTCGAGAGCACCCTTACCTGCCGATCTATAAATTACGTCTCCGTAATTTAGCATGGGTAGGATGGTTATCTGAATCAGGTTTAGTTTGGCAGCTGGGGTGAAAGAGGAACGATTACGATAGAGGAAACCAAGTCTAGATGCCTCCTGTAGCTCAGTTGGTAGAGCATGGCGCTTGCAACGCCAGGGTTGTGGGTTTGATTCCCAAGGGGGGCCAGCATGAAAAAAAGTATGCACTCACTAACATAAATGTAGATGTAAGCTTAGCCTTCCTACTGCCTGAGCTATGTTGTTGATGTAAATTGGAAGAGCATGGGGCCTAGGTTCGAGCCATGGGGTACTCCCTCGGTGACAGGCAGTGGCTGAGACTGCAGATGTTCTGACTTTAAACACTGCACTCTTTGAGAGAGGTAGTTAGCAAACCAGGCCAAAAACCCCTCAGAGACACCAATACTCCTTAGCCGACCAACGAGAATGGAATGGTCTACTGTATCAAATGCCCTGTACTGTACATGTTACAGCACTACTGTATGATCCCCAATGGGAGCGCTACTGTACTACTGGATCTGACAACCACAGGACCTGATGGAGACAGAGCACATTGTACTGTATGCTCATATGTGTGCAGTGATGCAGTGTGGTATGACTGCATGTGGATGACTCAGCTACCAGAGGTACAGTAAGACAGCTGTCCCCAGGAGAATACCACAGTAACTTCTATGATTGCACTAGGCTTTTTCTGGGGAAAGTCTGCAAAAACACTACCAGTCAGAAGTTTGGACACAACTACTCATTCAAGGGTTTTTCTTTATTTTTACAATTTTTTACATTGTAGAATAATAGTGAAGACATCAAAACTATTAAATAACATACAGTGAGGGAAAAAAGTATTTGATCCCCTGCTGATTTTGTACGTTTGCCCACTGACAAAGACATGATTAGTCTATAATTTTAATGGTAGGTTTATTTGAACAGTGAGAGACAGAATAACAACAAAAAAATCCAGAAAACCGCATGTAAAAAATGTTATAAATTGATTTGCATTTTAATTAGGGAAATAAGTATTTGACCCCAATGCAAAACATGACTTAGTACTTTGTGGCAAAACCCTTGTTGGCAATCACAGAGGTCAGAGGTCAGAATCAATTTCTAACATTTTTTACATGCGTTTTTCTGGATTTTTTTGTTGGTATTCTGTCTGTCACTGTTCAAATAAACCTACCATAAAAAATATAGACTGATAATTTCTTTGTCAGTTGGCAAACGTACAAAATCAGCAGGGGATTAAATACTTTTTTCCCTCACTGTATATGGAATCATGTAGTAACCAAAAAATTGTTAAACAAATCAAAATATATTTTATATTTGAGAGATTCTTCAAATAGCCACCCTTTGCCTTGATGACAGCTTTGCACACTCTTGGCATTCTCTCAACCAGCTTCATGAGGTAGTCACCTGGAATGCATTTCAATTAACAGGTGTGCCTTCTTAAAAGTTAATTTGTGGAATTTCTTTCCTTCTTAATGCGTTTTAGCCAATCAGTTGTGTGTATACTGAAGATAGCCCTATTTGGTCAAATACCAAGTCCATATTATGTCAAGAACAGCTCAAATAAGCAAAGAGAAATTATAGTCCATCATTACATTAAGACATGAAGGTCAGTTTATCTGGAAAATCTCAGGAACTTTTAAAGTTTCTTCAAGTGCAGTCACAAAAACCATCCAGCGCTATGATGAAACTTGCTTTCATGAGGACCGCCACAGGAATGGAAGACCCATTTACCACTGCTGCAGAGGACAAGTTCATTAGAGTTACTAGCCTCAGAAATTGCAGCCCAAATAAATGCTTCACAGAGTTTAAGTAACAGACACATCTCAACATCAACTGTTCAGAGGGGACTGTTTGACTCAGTCCTTCATGGTCAAATTACTGCAAAGACACCACTACTAAAGGACACCAATAAGAAGAAGAGACCTGCTTGGGCCAAGAACCACAAGCAATGGACATTAGATTGGTGGAAATGTGTCCCTTGGTCTGGAGTCCAAATTTGAGATTTCTGTTTCCAACTGCCGTGTCTTTGTGAGGGTGAACGGATGATCTCCACATGTGTAGTTCCCACCGTATAGCGTGGAGGAGCAGGTGTTATGGTGTGGGGGAGTTTTGCTGGTGACACTGTTGGTGATTTATTTAGAATTCAGGCACACTTAACCAGCATGGCTACCACAGCATTCTGCAGCGATACGCCATCCCATCTGGTTTGGGCTTTCTGGGACTATCATTTGTTTTTCAACAGGACAATGACCCAATACACCTCCAGGCTGTGTAAGGGCTATTTTACCAAGAAGGAGAGCGATGGAGTGCTGCATCAAATGACCTGGCCTCCACAATCCTCCGACCTCAACCCAATTGGGATGGTTTGGGATGAGTCGGACAGCAGAGTGAAGGAAAAGCAGCCAACAAGTGCTCAGCGTATGTGGGAACTCAATCAAGACTGTTGGAAAAGCATTCCAGGTGAAGCTGGTTGAGAGAATGCTAAGAGTGTGCAAAGCTGTCAAGGCAAAGGGAGGCTATTTGAAGAATCTGAAATTTAAAATAGATTGTGATTTGTTTAACACTTTTTTGGTTACTATGTGTCAATCTCCCGAGTGGCGCAGTGGTCAGAGCTAGCTGTGCCACTAGAGATCCTGGTTCGAGTCCAGGCTCTGTCGCAGCCGGCCGCGACCGGGAGACCCATGGGCGGCGCACAATTGGTCCAGCATCGTCCAAGGTAGAGGAGGGTTTGGCCGGCAGGGATGTGGGTTCGTTTACCACGGGGGGGCCAGTATGAAAAAAACAAAAAACATGTATGCATTCACTAACTGTCAGTCGCTCTGGATAAAAGCGTCTGCTAAATGACTAAAATGTAGTTTCATATTTTGATGTCTTCAATAGTATTCTACAATGTAGAAAATAGTAAAAATAAAGAAAAACCCTTGAATGAGTAGGTGTGTCCAAACATTTGACTGGTACTGTATCTGAGCTGTATTGGGCACTGATTCACATTCCCCCACTATTGTTTGAAGTTTCCTGTCCATTTGAACATAATGGGCACCTACTTTTTCTACCAGTGAAGACATAGTCTGCCCTCTAAACCAAGCTACTTTTCTGGGATTATTTTGGTCCAACATAGTGTTTGTAGGCAATAGGTTTGTTTTCTTTCATGAAGTGCAGCCTACCAGTAATGACTTACTTGACTGAGCTACTGTCACGATCGTCGTAAGAAGCGGACCAAGGCGCAGCGTGAGAAGCGTACATTATTTTATTGAATGTACAACACGAACAAAAACAATAAACGACACGTGAAGTCCTAGGTTAAACACAAACCTTACGGATCAAGATCCCACAATAAACTAGTGCCAAAAGGCTGCCTAAGTATGGTTCCCAATCAGAGACAACGAGAATCAGCTGCCTCTGATTGGGAACCACCCTGGCCAACATAGAAAACACGAACTAGAACACAACATAGAAAATAACACATAGAAACTCCACACCCTGGCTCAACATATAAGAGTCCCCAGAGCCAGGGCGTGACAGCTACATACACACGTATTCTCTCTCTTTAATGCAGTATGGACCAATACATACCTACAGGTTTAAGGGGCGCTTTGGGAAATTATGCTTCTATTGTTATTTTTAAATATACAATCAGAACTAATATTAAACATGTAATTTGCTTCACACATCTCTTTCTTATATCTTTAAATGTGACTAAGGGCTCTATTTTAACAAACCTAACGCAATAGTACATTTTAGCCCTGCCAGGGTTATGGGAGCAGTAGATGGCGGTGCCGTGACAGGGCTGGGTTTTGATGAATAAACAAGTTGTGTGTGTTGTCATAAACACCAATTTGAATGTTAGTCCGTTATAGCCTTGTTCGTTAATAGCCTGCCCCATATCTGCTCAATATGTTGAACATTTTTGCAGTCCACATTGTTCTAATTGCATTGCTTCAATATGGAAATACATGGATAAACATAGGCTAGAGCATTCACACTGATATAGGGGTTAGACCTACTGTAATTGCAGTCTGGACATGACAAGCATAGTCAATAAGCAAGATTAAATTCACTAGGCTATGGATAAGGCTTGAAAAGACAGTGTATAATTCTAATCAAATTCTAATAAAAACTAAACAACTTATTTTAAATAGGCTTTGTTTAAATACAGTTATAGGCACCATAATTACTCCTCGTGGGCGTATAATACAGACAAGACAACTTAGAGGGTTTTAGGCACATCCAAACATCACAGGAGCTTCACAGGAGCTGGATAAAGAACCAATAATATTGAGAAAGGGGGAATGTCCACTCACCGTTATACTGCTCGCAAATGTAATGTTTTATAAACTTACAGATCATATTTGCACTTATCCAGAAATAGAAATTGCATTGCACTCAAATCATACATGTTCTCACTATAAACCCATCTGGGGTTGTAGCTTCTAAATATGAGATTTACCGGGTCATGGCTTGATAGGCTGCGCTTCTACTCTCAAAATCCATGCCATTATCAACTGCTTTACTGTTAAAGGAGACGTTTACCCAAAATCCAGAAACTCCTAAGTGATTCCATACATTGAAACTACTTAAATGGAGTTTGCCCTCTACCCCTCACTCTCCTTGTAGTGCTGTACTGAAACAGCTGCGAATCAGCTGCAAAAAACGGATCACGTCACGCACTTTATACAGGAAATCAAGGGAATAAGGCCCCAAATTTCACTGTTTTCTGGTAAAAGATATGGAGAGATGCAGAAGATGGTTAGGAGCAATTTGAAATAGTAAATATGATGTAAATACTCCTTAACCCATTCACGTATTTGTGATCATTGTTGAGTGGTCCCTGCAGCGTACGATCTCAAATATGTGATTGGAACAGTAGCAACAGAAAGTATGACGCTACAAACGCTTCTAAACAGCATTGTTGTCTGAACAGCATCTAAATATTTTTTTGTACTGATGGAAAATAAATGTCTTAAACTTTATTCCTCAATTTCACCTTTTATTGTAAAAGATAAATGCGAACTTCATCATCCAAGCATCACACAGAACACATCCACAGCCAAACTCATTCCATAAACCAGTCTAAATAACAGGTTGTGCTGACAAAAAACTAAACATAAGTTAGCGACCTAACAGCTAGACTAGTTTACAATGTACCATATCTCTGGTGAGCACAAGAGACCAATGTAATGTTGTTGAGAAAATAAATGTGTGTCAGCTAAGTTAACAGCAGCTAAATTCTTTGTGATGGCAGCCATGTCTGTTTATGTTTGACTTGGTGAAAACTCCCTAATCCCAGAATGCCATTCACTATAAGATGCAAATAAAAAGTAAAAGATGGCTGTGTTGAATGGAGCTGAAGGATGTGACTAATAACTAATAACAACAAGATAACTAATGTAAAGCATACTGTGTCCATAATAAGTATATACGTTATAGGTTGAGACCTTTGTGAAAGAGCACAGTTAGAAAGATATGGCATATAGAAGCAAACAGGATGGACATCATGAAAATGATCGGAGAGGTTGAGGGTAGAGAAAGTTCTGTAGTAAAAACAAACAAAATGGAATTATTGTAAAATTGATTGTGTCCATAAAATGTATATCAACTCAGCAAAAATAGAAACGTCCTCTCACAGTCAACTGCGTTTATTTTCAGCAAACTTGACATGTGTAAATATTTGAATGAACATAACAAGATTCAACAACTGAGACATAAACTGAACAAGTTCAACAGACATGTGACTAACAGAAATTGAATAATGTGTCCTGAAAAAAGGGGGGATCAAAATCAAAAGTAACAGTCAGTATCTGGTGTGGCCACCAGCTGCATTAAGTACTGCAGTGCATCTCCTCCTCATGGATTGCACCAGATTTGCCAGTTCTTGCTGTGAGATGTTACCACACTCTTCCACCAAGGCACCTGAAAGTTCCCGAACATTTCTGGGGGGAATGGTCCTAGCCCTCACCCTCCGATCAAACAGGTCCCAGATGTGCTCAATGGGATTGAGATCCGGGCTCTTCGCTGGCCATGGCAGAACACTCACATTCCTGTCTTGCAGGAAATCATGCACAGAACAAGCAGTATGGCTGGTGGCATTGTCATGCTGGAGGGTCATGTCAGGATGAGCCTGCAGGAAGGGTACCACATGAGGGAGGAGGATGTCTTCTCTGTAACGCACAGCGTTGAGATGGCCTGCAATGACAACAAGCTCAGTCCGATGATGCTGTGACACCCCAGACCATGACGGACCCTCCACCTCCAAATCGATCTCGCCCCACAGTACAAGCCTCGGTGTAACGCTCATTCCTTCGACGATAAACGCGAATCCGACCATCACCCCTGGTGAGACAAAACCGCGACTCGTCAGTGAAGACCACTTTTTGCCAGTCCTGTCTGGTCCAGCAACGGAGGGTTTGTGCCCATAGGCGATGTTGTTGCCGGTGATGTCTGGTGAGGACCTGCCTTACAACAGGCCTACAAGCCCTCAATCCAGCCTCTCGCAGCCTATTGCTGACTGTCTGAGCAATGATGGAGGGATTGTGCGTTCCTGGTGCAGTTGTTGTTGCCATCCTGTACCTGTCCCGCAGTTGTGAGGTTTGGATGTATAAACTGGAAATAGAGGCCTAAGCGTTGTTGTTCACTAGTTTACTACAATTAGGGAAAGGGGTGGTGGGGTTGGAAAGTAATAAAGGGAAATATATTTAAGAAAAGGATATGTATATACAGTGGCTTGCGAAAGTATTCACACCCCTTGGCATTTTTCCTATTTCGTTGCCTTACAACCTGGAATTAAAATGGATTTTTTCGGGTTATGTATCATTTCATTTACACAACATGCCTATCACTTTGAAGATGCACAATATTTTTTATTGTGAAACAACAAATAAGACAAAATAACAGAAAACTTGAGCGTGCATAACTATTCACCCCCCCAAAGTCAATACTTTGTAGAGCCACCTTTTGCAGGAATTACAGCTGCAAGTCTCTTGGGGTATGTCTCTATAAGCTTGGCACATCTAGCCACTGGGATTTTTGCCCATTCTTCAAGGCAAAACTGCTCCAGCTCCTTCAAGTTGGATGGGTTCCGCTGGTATACAGCAATCTTTAAGTCATACCACAGATTCTCAATTGGATTGAGGTCTGGGCTTTGACTAGGCCATACCAAGACATTTAAATGTTTCCCCTTAAACCACTCAAGTGTTGCTTTAGCAGTATGCTCAGGGTCATTGACCTGCTGGAAGGTGAACCTCCGTCCCAGTCTCAAAACTCTGGAAGACTGAAACAGGTTTCCCTCAAGAATTTCCCTGTATTTAGTGCCATCCATCATTTCTTCAATTCTGACCAGTTTCCCAGCCCCTGCCAATGAAAAACATCCCCACAGCATAATGCTGCCACCACCATGCTTGGTGTTCTCGGGGTGAGGAGAGGTGTTTGGTATGCGCCAGACATAGCATTTTCCTTGATGGCTAAAAAGCTCAATTTTAGTCTCATCTGACCAGAGTACATTCTTCCATATGTTTGGGGAGTCTCCCACATGCCTTTTGGCGAACACCAAACGTGTTTGCTTTGTTTTTTTCTTTAAGCAATGGCTTTTTTCCGGCCACTCTTCCGTAAAGCCCAGCTCTGGGAGTTTACGGCTTAAAGTGGTCCTATGGACAGATACACCAATCTCCGCTGTGGAGCGTTGCAGCTCGTTTGGTCTCTTTGTTGCCTCTCTGATTAATGCCCTCCTTGCCTGGTCCATGAGTTTTGGTGGGTGGCCCACTCTTGACAGGTTTGTTGTGGTGCCATATTCTTAGATTTTTTTTATAATGGATTTTATGGTGCTCTGTGGGATGTTCAAAGTTTCAGATATTTTTTTAGAACCCAACCCTGATCTGTACTTCTCCACAACTTTGTCACTGAACTTTTTGGAGAGCTCCTTGGTCTTCATGGTGCCGCTTGCTTGGTGGTGCCCCTTGCTTTGTGGTGTTGCAGACTCTGGGGCCTTTCAGAACAGGTGTATATATACTGAGATCATGTGAAACTTAGATTGCACACAGGTGGACTTTATTTAACTAATTATGTGACAAGTTATTTTTTTTTATTTCACTTCACCAATTTGAACTATTTTGTGTATGTCCATTACATGAAATCCAAATAAAAATCAATTTAAATTACAGGTTGTAATGCAACAAATTAGGAAAAACATCAAGGGGGATGAATACTTTTGCAAGGCACTGTATATGTATGTATATGTATTTATATGTATGTATGTGTATATGTATGTGTATGTATGTATATGTATATGATATATATATATATATATATATATATATATATATATATATATATATATATATATATATATATATATATATATATATATATATATATATAAAACTGAATGTGTTGTCGCATTTTGCTCGCTTTTTTTCATAATCATAATATTTCAGGCTGTGAACTGCTGTATAACAATGTGCAGTACAGCTGATCCCATGAAGACCTGTAGAGATGGAAGAGGTGGATATCCCGTACATCTGAGGCCTACAAAGCTTTGTCTGCCATTGTACTGGACAAAAGACTGGACAAGGACTTAAAGCAAATGGGCCAGTTCAAACACACTGGTATGTAACACTTTCATCATTTCATATTTCACTATTTGTACAATACATCTATAGTACTTTTTATAACATAGGATATATAGAATGCCCTAATATAAATATCTTATTAAATTGTAGTACAGTATGTAGACATTTTTATCTTGAAAGGTGGTTTGAAGTTCACTCAACTGTACTAACCTAAACCAAAACCAGAATCTGTGGTATGACTTAAAGATTGCTGTACACCAGCGTGGAACCCATCCAACTTGAAGGAGCTGGAGCAGTTTTGCCTTGAAGAATGGGCAAAAATCCCAGTGGCTAGATGTGCCAAGCTTATAGACGGCCAAGAGGCTTGCAGCTGTAATAGCTACAAAAGGTGGCTCTACAAAGTATTGACTTTGGGGGGGGGGGGGGTGAATTGTTATGCACGCTCAAGTTTTCTGTTTTTTTGTCTTATTTCTCGTTTGTTTCACAATTTTAAAAATCCAAGTGGTAGGCATGTTGTGTAAATCAAATGATACAAACCCCCCAAAAATCTATTTTAATTCCAGGTTGTAAGGCAACAAAATAGGAAAAATGCCAAGGGGGGTGAATACTTTCGCAAGCCACCGTACCTGTAACTTTTACTATTCACAAGTCCTGGGAGTCTTCCACTTCTTGAAAACCAGTGTATGAAAACCAGGCGATGAATTTTTGGCTCGGAGGGCATTTACCACACAGGATGGGAGAGGAATCCGGACTCCTGGACCCAGTGTCTCACCCCTGAGGACCCACTCCAAAACAATGCGGTACAACACCAGTCTGAACTGCATATAAAAATGTGAAAACAGGTTATTATTTTCTGTTCTTAGATGTTCTTGTTATTTAATCTTCAATGTCTATCTTTTCCTATTCAAACAAAAGATCAGAAAAAACATTGTGATAATAAATGCTATATAGCGTTTGGGCTAATGTGAAAACATAAATCCATTAATGGTCCCGCTCATGAGGTTTATGATAGCGATCATTCAAAATGCGCAAAATTTTTGTTATGTTAATTAATTGTGAAATTATGAAAAATATTAATAATATTCCACTCATGAAGCCACTAGGTCATTTGACTGCATGAAATTGTCAATTATGCACTTGTTTTTAAGTACACACCTAAAATATTGCCACCTCTCCCACCTCAGCGCAAGTGAGCTGATGTTAGACAGGTAAATTGCTGAACCTGGCGTTAGGGCTGGAAATTACCAGTGTGCCAGTTTTTACTTGATGAAATTGCAAACTAACGTGCGTTTGACACTAGCGCCTCCTTAGCGCCAGCCGAAACACAGTCACATCAAACCGTGCAGCTAGAATAACAGCAAAGTGGCTACATTTCATTTTGTTTGACCTGTCTTTCTATTGACATTTCTTTGTAAAAATCCATAACAATTATGCTGATTCATGATTTCGACTGGCTGAGAAAAGATGTCCGTCTCGTCCTGACACGTTAATTCATTTTCAATAGGACAGTGGAGATCGAATTTCAATATTGGAACAATGTTGCAAATGTCGAGAGACAGATCCGCAACGTTTGTACAAATCCCCGTTGTTGCAAACCAAATGTTAGGCTAGAAGCAAGGGAAAATAATGTCTAGATGCCTTTTATAGTGTAGATCAAATTAATGAATTGGCCGGCAGGGCTGATGGGACAGTGGATGAGCAGGGATTTCTCAGATGGAACAGAAAACAAGATTCCCATTTTTGCGTCATAGGCTTATCTGTGCTAAACTGGTTTTTTAGTATGGCTTAGAACACGTCTCAACTAATCACAATGCTTGTTTTGACCAACCCGTTGTAGAAAATGCAATACATAAAAGACCGTAAATACACAACTTGAAGCAACCACATATTTAGCCATGGTGGCATGTTCTGAGTGTCCACCCTTAGAATCGAAGGTTGTGAGTTTCATCCCCGGCCGAGTCATAACAAAGACAGTAAATATGGGACCTGCTTGGCACTCAACATTTACGCTAGAGCCGCTGGGCCTCTATGGATCCCCCTTCAAGCTAATGAGCAGTCATTCTGACTGCAACATTCTAACAGTGTAATTAAAATATTTAATATATGGGTAACACGTCACCTTAAGTGTATATTAATTAATATGTATCTAAATAGTAAT
Organism: Coregonus lavaretus; assembly: GCF_964263955.1. Taxonomy (NCBI): domain Eukaryota; kingdom Metazoa; phylum Chordata; class Actinopteri; order Salmoniformes; family Salmonidae; genus Coregonus; species Coregonus lavaretus. Next base: position 47,201,730 of record NC_140008.1, on the reverse strand, counting down.
ACATGTATTTATAACATAGTAGTTCCATGTAATTACTATGTAAATACTATGTAATTACACTATCAAAAGGGTTTAGCGATATAGGTTATTACACAAGTGGAACAAGGATATGTAATTACAAATCAGTTGTCGGAGGTTATTCCACATGTGTAATTACTCATGGTTTATGTATATGTAATTACAAGAAGTCTTGTTCCAAATGTAACTAACATGTTCTGTAATTACACTTTTGCAGTCTCCTGTGTAGCACCATGTTAACAATGCATCCTATTACGTAACCTTGTTATACTACTTGCTATTAGTCACCGTTAGCGTCTTCACCATTGTCCGTGGCCTACACTATCCACCAGCCAGCTCTAGCTCTAGCCTGGACAATTCGTCGGCCAGTCTGCACAGCGTGCAATCGACCCAGAGCTTATTGGACTTTCTGCCGGAATCACTGGACCCTAGCGCCGGATCATCGCAACCAGCTAGCTAGCTGCAACCTGTTGTTGGCTAATTACCATTGCCCTATAGCAAGCACCAGTTAGCCTTGAGCTAGCCTCAGGCCCATCTCCCGGCTATCTACCTCTCTGTCAACCGGACGGGACCTCCTAGTGTTGACACTGAGCCCCGCCGATCCAACACGACTGGTTTGCCGACGAAATCGTCTGATGTGGTTTCAACAGGCTTCCCGTTGCGACGACCACGAAGATCCATCTGCCAGCCCCGGCCCGCTAGCACACGCAAACTACAACTGTGCTCCCTGCTAGCTGTGCTGAAGCACCAATTTGAACTGCTCTCGGACTCACATATTGCTGTTCACTGGACCTTATGATCACTCAGCTGCACAGCTGATGCCTGCTGGACTGTTCCTTTACATGTACCCTGTCCTGTTTATTCTGTTTAGCCTTAGCCCAAACGTTATCGCTATTACCAGTTGTTGTCTTAGCTCTCTCTAATAACACCTATGACTGCTTTATGCCTCCCTCCCATGTCAATTATGCCTTGCCTATTGCTGTTTGGGTTAGTTCTTATTATACAATTTCACTGTAGAACCCCTAGTCCCTCTCAAACTGCCTCAAATAGTTCCTTTGTTCCACCCCCCATACACGCCGAGACCGGCTCAATCGGTGCCTCCAGTGATGCTATCTCTTTCATTGTTACCCAACGCTTAGGGTTACCTGAACTGTACTCATATCCTTCCATATCCTTTTCTGTACACAATGCCCTGAATCTTTTCTACAACGCCCGGAGAACTGCCCCCTTTATTCTATGTACCCAACGCACTAGAAGACCAGTTCTTAAAGCCTTTGGTCGTATCCTTATTCTAGTCCTCCTCTGTTCCTCCGGTGATGTAGAGGCTAACCCAGGCCCTGCAGCCCCCAGTATCACTCCTACTCCCCAGGAGCTATCATTTGTTGACTTCTGTAACCGTAAAAGTATTGGTTTTCTGCACGTAAATATCAGAAGCCTCCTTCCTAAGTTTGAGTTATTCACTGCGTTAGCACACTCCGCCAACCCTGATGTTCTAGCAGTGTCTGAATCCTGGCTTAGGAAGGCCACCAAAAATTCTGAAATTTCCATCCCCAACTATAACATTTTCCGTCTAGATAGAACTGCCAAAGGGGGTGGAGTTGCAATCTACTGTAGAGATAGCCTGCAGAGCTTTATCACACTATCCAGGTCTGTGCCCAAACATTTTGAGCTTCTACTTCTAAAAATCCACCTTTCCAGAAATAAATCTCTCACTGTTGCCTCTTGCTACAGACCCCATATGTGAATTGATTGCCCCCCATCTATCCTCAGAGTTCGTACTGCTTGGTGACCTAAATTGGGATATGCTTAACACCCCGGCCATCCTACAATCTAAACTAGATGCCCTCAATCTCACACAAATTATCAACGAACCTACCAGGTACAACCCTAAATCCTTAAACATGGGTACCCTCATAGATATCATCCTGACTAACTTACCCTCTAAATACACCTCCGCTGTCTTCAACCAGGATCTCAGCGATCACTGCCTTATTGCCTGCGTCCGTAACGGGTCCGCGGTCAAACGACCACCCCTCATCACTGTCAAACGCTCCCAAAAACACTTCAGCGAGCAGGCCTTCCTAATTGACCTGGCCCAGGTATCCTGGATGGATATAGATCTCATTCCGTCAGTAGAGGATGCCTGGTTGTTCTTTAAAAGTAATTTCCTCTCAATCTTAAATAAACATGCCCAATTCAAAAAATACAGAACTAAGAACAGATATAGCCCCTGGTTCTCCTCAGACTTGACTGCCCTTGACCAGCACAAAAACATCCTGTGGCGTACTGCATTAGCATCAAATAGCCCCCGCGATATGCAACTTTTCAGGGAAGTTAGGAACCAATATACACAAGCAGTTAGGAAAGCAAAGGCTAACTTTTTCAAACAGAAATTTGCATCCTGTAGCACTAACTCCAAAAAGTTTTGGGACACTGTAAAGTCCATGGAAAATAAGAGCACTTCCTCCCAGCTGCCCACTGCACTGAGGCTAGGAAACACTATCACCACCGATAAATCTACAATAATCGAGAATTTCAACAAGCATTTTGCTACGGCTGGCCATGCTTTCCACCTGGCTACCACTACCCCGGCCACCAGCTCTGCACCCTCCGCTGCAACTTGCCCATGCCCCCCCCCCCCCGCTTCTCCTTCACACAAATCCAGACAGCTGATGTTCTGAAAGAGCTGCAAAATCTGGACCCCTACAAATCATCTGGGCTAGACAATATGGACCCTTTCTTTCTAAAACTAGCCGCCGAAATTGTCGCAACCCCTATTACTAGCCTGTTCAACCTCTCTTTCGTAACGTCTGAGATCCCCAGAGATTGGAAAGCTGCCGCGGTCATCCCCCTCTTCAAAGGGGGTGACACTCTAGATCCAAACTGTTACAGACCCATATCCATCCTGCCCTGCCTTTCAAAAGTTTTTGAAAGCCAAGTCAACAAACAGATCACCGACCATTTTGAATCCCACCGTACCTTCTCCGCTATGCAATCCGGTTTCCGAACTGGTCATGGGTGCACTTCAGCCACGCTCAAGGTCCTAAACGATATTATAACCGCGATCGATAATAGACAGTACTGTGCAGTCGTTTTCATTGACCTGGCCAAGGCTTTCGACTCTGTCAACCACCGCATTCTTATTGGCAGACTAAATAGCCTTGGTTTCTCAAATGACTGCCTCGCCTGGTTCACCAACTACTTCTCAGATAGAGTTCAATGTGTCAAATCGGAGGGCCTGTTGTCTGGACCTATGGCAGTCTCTATGGGGGTGCCAAAGGGTTCAATTCTTGGGCCGACTCTTTTCTCTGTGTATATCAATGACGTCGCTCTTGCTGCTGGTGACTCTCAGATCCACCTCTATGCAGACGACACCATTTTGTATACATCTGGCCCTTCATTGGACACTGTGTTAACAAACCTCCAAATGAGCTTCAATGCCATACAACACTCCTTCAGTAGCCTCCAACTGCTCTTAAACACTAGTAAAACTAAATGCATGCTCTTCAACCGAACGCTGCTTGCACCCGCCCACCCGACTAGAATCACTACTCTCGACGGGTCTGACCTAGAGTATGTGGACAACTACAAATACCTAGGTGTCTGGTTAGACTGTAAACTCTCCTTCCAGACTCACATTAAGCTTCACTATTGAAATAGGAAGCCTATTCTCAATTTAACTTTGGATTGGAGATGCTTAATGTGAGTCTGGAAGGAGAGTTTACAGTCTAACCAGACACCTAGGTATTTGTAGTTGTCCACATACTCTAGGTCAGACCCGTCGAGAGTAGTGATTCTAGTCGGGTGAGCGGGTGCCAGCAGCGTTCGATTGAAAAGCATGCATTTAGTTTTACTTGTGTTTAGGAGCAGTTGAAGGCTACGGAAGGTTTGTTAACACAGTGTCCAATGAAGGGCCAGATGTATACAAAATGGTGTCGTCTGCATAGAGGTGGATCTGAGAATAACCAGCAGCAAGAGTGACATCATTGATATACACAGAGAAAAGCAAGATTTGAACCCTGTGGCACCCCCATAGAGACTGCCATAGGTCCAGACAACAGGCCCTCTGATTTGACACATTGAACTCTATCTGAGAAGTAGTTGGTGAACCAGGCGAGGCCAATAAGAATGCGGTGGTTGACAGAGTCGAAAGCCTTGGCCAGGTCGATGAAGACGGCTGCACAGTACTGTCTATTATCGATCATGGTTATAATATCGTTTAGGACCTTGAGCGTGGCTGAGGTGCACCCATGACCAGCTCGGAAACCGGATTGCATAGTGGAGAAGGTACGGAGTGATTCGAAATGGTCGGTGATCTGTTTGTTAACTTGGCTTTCAAAAACTTTCGAAAGTTAGTGCAGGATGAATATAGGTCTGTAACAGTTTGGATCTAGAGTGTCAACAGGTTAGTAATAGGGGTTGCGACAATTTCGGCGGCTAATTTTAGAAAGAAAGGGTCCAGATTGTCTAGCCCAGGTGATTTGTAGGGGTCCAGATTTTGCAGCTCTTTCAGAACATCAGCTGTCTGAATTTGTGTGAAGGAGAAGAGGGGGGGGGGGGGGGGGGGCATGGGCAAGTCGCAGCGGAGGCTGCAGAGCTGGTGACTGGGGTAGTAGTAGCCAGGTGGACAGTATGGCCAGCCGTAGCAAAATGCTTGTTGAAATTCTCGATTATTTTAGATTTATCGGTGGTGATAGTGTTTCCTAGCCTCAGTGCGGTGGACAGCTGGGAGGAGGTGCTCTTATTCTCCATGGACTTTACAGTGTCCCAAAACATTTTGGAGTTAGTGCTACAGGATGCAAATTTCTGTTTGAAAAAGCTAGCCTTTGCTTTCCTAACTGCTTGTGTATATTGGTTCCTAACTTCCCTGAAAAGTTGCATATTGTTGGGGCTATTCGATGCTAATGCAGTACGCCACAGGATGTTTTTGTGCTGGTCAAGGGCAGTCAAGTCTGAGGAGAACCAGGGGCTATATCTGTTCTTAGTTCAGAATTTTTTGAATTGGGCATGCTTATTTAAGATTGAGAGGAAAGCACTTTTAAAGAACATCCAGGCATCCTCTACTGACGGAATGAGATCGATAACCTAGTTAGCTGGCTAGCTAGTTTTTTTTTAGTAGCTAGTTAGCTGGCTAGCTAGTTTCAACTGGAGATTCTAGATAAAAGGTAAGTCAATAATAGAATCCGTTCCACATTGAGTGAGGCGGGTTGCAGGAAAGTATATTTAGTAGAAGGATGAAAAGTGTGATAGGGAAATATGTACGTAAAATACACACAAAAATACAAAAAACTGGCTATTTACATGGACACACACATAGTGCACGACCGCACTGCTACGCCTTCTTGGAAATACACTTCAATGTAGAATAACTGTTGTTACAGCACCTATAAGTGTAATTACAATGTACTTTACATTTTAGTCATTTAGCAGACGCTCTTATCCAGAGTGACTTACAGTTAGTGAATGCATACATGTATTTCTTTATTTAAAAAAAATCATACTGGCCCCCCGAGGGAAACGAACCCAGATCCCTGCCGGCCAAACCCTCCCCTACCTTGGACGACGCTGGACCAATTGTGCGCCGCCCATGGGTCTCCCGGTCGCGGCCGGCTGCGACAGAGCCTGGACTCGAACCAGGATCTCTAGTGGCACCACTCGGGAGTCAATGCAATTACACATTTCACAGGATTTATCAAAATGTCAGTTATAAATGTTAAAATGTTGTTATAAAGAAAAGTATAGTAACTACAATGTTTCTACACAGGAACAAGCAACTTAATGTAAAGGGAAACACATCAATAATTGCTCATGTAATTATCATGTAGTTATTACTATGTTACAACGATGGCAGACAACCAATACAGTACTTGTAGTTATGATTAATGGGAATCCATCTCAATCTACGAATAAACATTGTTACAGCACCTTTAACCTTTACTCATGTAATTAATATGTATTTACTATGTTACAATGTGTTTTTGATTTTAGTAGTTGAACTTTGGTAAAACACTTGATTTTTTTCCTTCTTTTTTTTATCAATATGACATTACACCATTACATAACATTAAAAACAACAACAACACCCAACAAGACAGCAAACAAGACAGCACCTTTCAACCATATAGCAGTGCTTGGAATATTAAACAGCAAATAAAAAATCTAACAAAAAAACACTAATTACACATACATTTGTTCTAACTTATGCCCTAGCTTCTCACCTTTATATAATAGAGATATCCCCTAATAAGCACAGCTGTGGGGACTCCGGTATAGGCTGTCCCACCCATTCTTCAAGCTTTTTAAAAAGGGAGCAACATGGGACATTCCCATATAGCATGCAAAAAGATACCTACTTCACCCTTGCATTTCCAGCATAAATTATTTTGCAATAAACCCATTTTATGTAATCTAACTGGGATCCAGTAGTATCTATGAACAATTTTATCATGTGTAAATTTACCCCTTGAATATTTATTTTTTATTTTTTATTTCACCTTTATTTAACCAGGTAAGCCAGTTGAGAACAAGTTCTCATTTACAACTGTGACCTGGCCAAGATAAAGCAAAGCAGTGCGATAAAAACAACAACACAGAGTTACATATGGGGTAAAACAAAACATAATGTCAAAAATACAACAGAAAATACATTGGGGAAAAAAAGTATTTAGTCAGCCACCAATTGTGCAAGTTCTCCCACTTAAAAAGATGAGAGAGGCCTGTAATTTTCATCATAGGTACACGTCAACTATGACAGACAAATTGAGATTTTTTTTCTCCAGAAAATCACATTGTAGGATTTTTAATGAATTTATTTGCAAATTATGGTGGAAAATAAGTATTTGGTCACCTACAAACAAGCAAGATTTCTGGCTCTCACAGACCTGTAACTTCTTCTTTAAAAGGCTCCTCTGTCCTCCACTCGTTACCTGTATTAATGGCACCTGTTTGAACTTGTTATCAGTATAAAAGACACCTGTCCACAACCTCAAACATTAGGAAATGGAAGACATACAAGACCACTGATAATCTCCCTCGATCTGGGGCTCCACGCAAGATCTCACCCCGTGGGGTCAAAATGATCACAAGAACGGTGAGCAAAAATCCCAGAACCACACGGGGGGACCTATTGAATGACCTGCAGAGAGCTGGGACCAAAGTAACAAAGCCTACCATCAGTAACACACTACGCCGCCAGGGACTCAAATCCTGCAGTACCAGACGTGTCCCCCTGTTTAAGCCAGTACATGTCCAGGCCCATCTGAAGTTTGCTAGAGTGCATTTGGATGATCCAGAAGAGGATTGGGAGAATGTCATATGGTCAGATGAAACCAAAATGAACTTTTTGGTAAAAACTCAACTCGTCGTGTTTGGAGGACCAAGAATGCTGAGTTGCATCCAAAGAACACCATACCTACTGTGAAGCATGGGGGTGGAAACATCATGCTTTGGGGCTGTTTTTCTGCAAAGGGACCAGGACGACTGATCCGTGTAAAGGAAAGAATGAATGGGGCCATGTATCGTGAGATTTTTAGTGAAAACCTCCTTCCATCAGCAAGGGCATTGAATATGAAACGTGGCTGGGTCTTTCAGCATGACAATGATCCCAAACACACCGCCCGGGCAACGAAGGAGTGGCTTCGTAAGAAGCATTTCAAGGTCCTGGAGTGGCCTAGCCAGTCTCCAGATCTCAACCCCATAGAAAATCTTTGGAGGGAGTTGAAAGTCTGTGTTGCCCAGCGACAGCCCCAAAACATCACTGCTCTAGAGGAGATCTGAATGGAGGAATGGGCCAAAATACCAGCAACAGTGTGTGAAAACCTTGTGAAGATTTACAGAAAACGTTTGACCTGTGTCATTGCCAACAAAGGGTATATAACAAAGTATTGAGAAACTTTTGTTATTGACCAAATACTTATTTTCCACCATAATTAGCAAATATTCATTAGAAATCCTACAATGTGATTTTCTGGATTTTTATTTCTCATTTTGTCTGTCATAATTGATGTGTACCTATGATGAAAATTACAGGACTCTCTCATATTTTTTAGTGTGAGAACTGGCACAATTGGTGGCTGACTAAATACTTTTTTCCCCCACTGTATATATACAGTGTGTGTAAATGTAGCAAGTTATGAAGGTAAGGCAATAAATAGGCTATAGTGCAAAATAATTACAATTAGTATTAACACTGGAATGATAGATGTGCAAGAGATGATGTGCAAATAGAGATACTGGGGTGCAAATGACCAAAATAAATAACAATATAGGGATGAGGTAGTTGGGTGGGCTAATTTCAGATGGGCTGTGTACAGGTGCAGTGATCGGAAAGGTGCTCTGACAACTGATGCTTAAAGTTAGAGATGAACGTACTTTGGTGTGAAAAGTGCAAATTAATCCCAGAACAACAGCAAAGGACCTTGTGAAGATGCTGGAGGAAAAAGGAACAAAAGTATCTATATCCTATATCGACATAACCTGAAAGGCCGCTCATCAAGGAAGAAGCCACTGCTCCAAAACTGCCATAAAAAGCCAGACTACGGTTTGTAACTGCACAGATCATTATTTTTTGAGAAATGTCCTTTGGTCTGATGAAACAAAAATAGAACTGTTTGGCCATAATGACCATCGTTATGTTTGGAGGGAAAAGGGGGAGCTTGCAAGCCGAAGAACACCATCCCAACTGTGAACCACGGGGGTGGCAGCATCATGCTGTGCGGTGCTTTGCTGCAGGAGGGACTGGTGCACATCACAAAATAGATGGCATCATGAGGAAGGAAAATTATGTGGATATATTGAAGCAACATCTCAAGATATTAGTCAGGATGTTAAATGGGTCTTCCAAATGGACAATGACCACAAGCATACTTCCAAAGTTGTGGCAAAATAGCTTAAGGACAACAAAGTCAAGGTATTGGAGTGACCATCACAAAGCCCTGACCTCAATCGTATAGAACATTTGTGGGCAGAACTGAAAAAGCGTGTGCGAGCAAGGAGGCCTACAACCCTGACTCAGTTAAACCATTTCTGTCAGGAGGATCGGGCCAAAATTCACCCAACTTATTGTGGGAAGCCTGTGGAAGGCTACCCGAAACGTTTGACCCAAGTTAAACAATTTAAAGGCAATGCTACCAAATACTAATTGAGTGTATGTAAACTTCTGACCCACTGGGAATGTGATGAAATAAATAAAAGCTGAAATAAATCATTCTCTCTACTATTATTCTGACATTTCACATTCTTAAAATAAAGTGGTGATCCTAACTGACCTAAGAGAGGGAATTTCTTACTAGGATTAAAGGATTGTGAAAAACTGAGTTTAAATGTATTTGGTGCATGTAAACTTCCGACTTCAACTGTAACTTGTTCACATTTATTCTGGGGTTTTTCATATCCCAAAGATAATCCTTAATCATTTGATTGTACTGCTTAAATAGTAAGGGAGAAATGGTCACAGGAAGCATCATCGACACATAATTAAACTGTGGTGCCACAACCATTTTAACAATATTTATTTTGCCCCAATAAAGTAAGTTTAACCTCTACAGGATCGGTGTCCCTATACCAGGACGGTTGTTGCTAACATGCGCTAATGTGACTAGAATTACGTAAGTAACAATAACTTCCCAGGACATAGACATGTCTTCTATGGGCAGAAAGCTTATAGTCTTGTTAATCTAACTGCACTGTCCAATTTACAGTAGCTATTACAGTGAACAAATACCATTCTATTGTTTAAGGACAGTGCACAACAACAAAATACTTTTATCACGGCAACTGGTTTGATACATTCACCTCTGAAGGTAAATAATGTACTTACATTCTGTATTCTTGCTCTGATTTGTCATCCTGAGGGTCCCAGAGATAAAATGTAGCATAGTATTAAAATGTAGGAACTGGGTTCTACAGTTTGAACCCCTGCTGTCTCTGGCTCCACACCCACTCCTGGGAGTGTGTAAACTTAAATGTTGTATCACCATATCATTTTTGTATGTTCACTATAGTTATAGTATGTACTTGAAAATGTATCAATTGACCAATTCGGCACATTTGGACAGACTTGCTACAAAATATTGTGCAGTATTGCAATGCTTCACTGGCTCAGTCTGAAACATTGCACTCACACTGCTTCCATCTGGTGGCCAAAATCTAAATTGCGCCTAAACTCCTACATGATAGTATGGCCTTTCTCTTGCATTTCAAAGATGATGGAACAAAACAAAAAAATAGAAAGCAAAAATGTATTTTTGTTTGTATTATCTTTTACCAGATCTAATGTGTTATATTCTCCTACATTAATTTCACATTTCCACAGCTACTAAGTGTTTCCTTTCAAATGGTATCATGAATATTCATTTCCTTGCTTCAGGTCCTGAGCTACAGGCAGTTAGATTTGGGTATGTCATTTTAGGTGAAAATTGAAAAAAAAGGGTCCGATCCTTTTGTGGTTTTAAGCAACCTCCATTTATCAAGATTATTCTTTATTTTTTGTAGTAGTGGCATCATATTAATTTGCATGATATTATGTAGTTTGTTGCTCCGTCTTATACCCAGGTAATTCATCCCTGATGGCACCCATTTTAAGTGCAATGAAGTAATTGCAACAGGAGGACAGAATGTGGATATAGGCATAGCTGCTGACTTCTGCCAATCAATCTTATAACCAGATATCTGTGAGAACATGTCAATTGTGTTCAAAACCAAAGGGATTGATGTGGTCAGCATATATAAAAACAGCTTACACTCTCTGGCACCTCCCATCACTCCTTTGATTCCCGAATCAGCTCTGATTGCTGCTGCCAAACCGCCAAAATAGAGTAAGTAATACACTTCCTGAGGGTTGGTGCATAGCCTATTGATTGGACAGTGATATGTTTGGAAGCAATGGAATCCAGAGTCTCTGTGATATCAAAGAAATGTACGTGGAGTGACCCAAAAAACACTGAAAGCAACAAAACATTCTTATAACCCTGTCAAAAGAATGAAACACATTCATTTACTGTAGCATAGTAGTTCTAAAGACATCGTATTGGTTGATATGAATGAAAAGTTGACATTCTGTTGATTTCGGCAAAATAGAGCTTGCAGGAGTTGTGTGCATTTAAAGGGTCGCTATTTAAATTGATGTGACAAAGTACCCGGCACCAGGTACTCCCAGCTCCATTTCCTCTAGGGGGTGCATGCTAAGAATGATAATCTTAAATCTGATATACTAATCAGATGTCTTTCAAGAATTGAGTGAGTACTCCTTCCTTATTTTCTTAACCCAACCAGCACATCCACTCAATAAAATGGAGATGCTTCTTTTAACTTTTTTGGTCCGATTGCCCCTTAGCCTCCAGACCTACCCCTTTATTGTCTGCCATGCCTTTTCGATGTGTTGTGTGTGACATCCTGTGTGAGGATGCACACAGTTGTTTGTGTAGTTGACTGTCTGGTGATTGTAACCCAGCCTATTCAGACACCTGACATACGCTCTCCAGCAGTCATTCAGAATGGTGGAACCTCTTCGCACATGTCGTCTGATGATAGGGATTAAGGATTTCTGTGAACGGTTTTCCACCATTTTAAGAACTGGACTCCGTCTGTTGTGTTTCACCCTCACCCTCATCATCCCAAACACCCAACCCTGTCTTTTCCACGTTGGACCCATCCTTCCACGGTTGTACTGAAAGATAGGAACAAGTGCATATTGTTATTTTGTGACAGGGAGTTGGCTAGTGGTTAGTCACGCCTTGGAATGGCGGGGGATCAGTAAATCCATGGGAACTAGCATAATGCCACTTATGACACAAGCTAAATTCTGATGGGTGAAGTATAATGTTGAAAGACACGAAACATGGTCCACGGAAACATCACTGATGATGTGTCCAAGAGCATAGAGATGTATTTATTAAATAATTCAGTATATGAAATGGGCAAGCCCTCTATTTTCTATCGATAGCAGTATATCTTCTGAGGAATACTTTAAAAAGGCAACTGAAAATATATCAAGAAATTATCTCTCAGTTCCCAAGCTCAGATAATTAATGTTACTACATCTAAATGGATAATGCTATACTTCTCTCTTCTGTGAGAAATGGATTCATCTATCACCACCAATCTCCGTAGAGAACTTGACCCAATTTGGAAACCCTTCCTCCTCTTGAACCTCCTCAGGGCTTTGTTGCAGACCTTCAATAATGAGAGGTAAGACAAATGTTAGTGATATGAGAAGACTTGAGTGTGCCAAGGAAGTATGACCATCAACTTCTATAGGCGGGCCACCGAAATCAAATCTCACTTAGGGTCACAAATCGTCTTGAGCTGACACTGCTCCTGTCTCATGTGGAAATAGACTTTAATGGAAGTTGTCACAAAATAACTGAGAATGAGTTTGGCTGTTGTTGCTATTTGTACTGTAATGCACTGTAAACACTGCCTGCCCTCCAGGACACCTACAGCACCCGATGTCACAGCAAGGCCAAAAAGATCATCAAGGAGATCAACCACCCGAGCCACAGCCTGTACGAGGTCAGTACAGGTGCATCAAAGCTGGGACAGGGAGACTGAAAAACAGCTTCTATCTCAAGGCCATCAGACTGTTAAATAGCCATCACTAGCCAGCTACCACCCGGTTACTCAACCCTGCACCTTAGAGGCTGCTGCCCTATATAGGCTGCTGCCCTATATAGGCTCCCGAGTGGCACAGCGGTCTAAGGCACTGCATCTCAGTGCTAGAGGCATCACTACAGACCCTGGTTCGATTCCAGGCTGTATCACAATCCGGCCATGATTGGGAGTCCCATAGTGCGGTGCACAATTGGCTCAGCGTTGTCCGAGTTTGGCCAGCGTAGCCCGTCATGGTAAATAAGAATTAGTTATTCACTGACTTGTCTAGTTAAATAAAATAAAATAGACATGGAATCACTTGTCACTTTAATAATGTTTACATACTGCTTTACTCATTTCATATGTATGTCCTGTATTCTATTCTACTGTATTTTAGTCTATGCAATTTCGACATTGCTCGTCCTAATATGTATATATTTCTTAATTCCATTCATGTACTTTTAGATTTGTGTGTATTGCTGTCAATTGTTAGATTCTACTGCACTGTTGGAGCTAGGAACACAAGCATTTCACTACACCCGCAATATCTGCTAAATATCTGTATGTGACCAATACAATTTGATTTAATTTATTTGATAAAACATTCAGCCTATATTCAGTCAGCAAAACAGGCTTTTTAAAATTCAAACAAACTGAGTAAGCAAAGTAATAACTGACAGATTGATGATCAAAATAGATGTTAGTTGCAGCTCTAGAAACAGTACTCAAAACACATTTGTAACAGCTTTTACTTCATTTGCCTGAATAGTGTAGGCTCAGAAGAATAATAAATGAGGACAGCAGCAGTGGTGCAAGCCTCCCCAGTCGCGCCATGCCCTTCCCAGCCTGCCACCATGACAAGTAATCTAAATACCTGTGGGAAACACTGGTCGGGACGGGTGGCCCCTTTAAGAGAGCCCCTTTAAGCTGTGCAGTAAATAATGAATGAAATATCCCCAAAACCTGATTATTAAAAATACCCTTTTACATACAGTTTGAAAGTGAGCAAACATTTCCTCAGAGTGAATATAGGTAAAGAAAGCTGGTGGCTTTTTCAGAGTCAAAATTGCTCATAATTCTGTGTTGATCGACAACTGTAACAATCACAATGCACCTCTCACTTTTCTCTGGCTTTTCGTCATTCTTGTCAGGGTCCTTGAGCTCTGTGCAATGCCATCCTCTATAATATCAACTTGCCTCAAGTGTAGCCCCTGTGCAAATCTGCAATATTGCAACAAAGAAATTAACAAATCAGATCAATAGTATATGACAATAGAAACCCAAATCATTTTTTCATAATTTAAACCCACGATAGGCCCAGACTCAACCCATTGAAACCCAGCTTTTGGTAACACAACCTTAACTTGCCCTTAAACCACATTCTCTTCAGCCTGGAGAGACCTACTCGCCATACCTTGCTCCACTTCTGTACTAACCTATGCCATGGAACACTAACTAACATGTAATTAATTAGCAGAGAGCCCCACACTCACCAGTACCTTGTGTATGGTTGTTATGCTTAATTTTTTCTGGGGCTGAAAGAGTATGGACTTTCTGTGGGTGACAGCTATTAACAAACAAAGTGGTTAAATTATGTATTTTCTGAGCTTGGCAGGTCTACCACTAGCCCAACTATTTAATCATTAATGAAGCATGCCATCCCAGTGTAAAAACAAAACAAAAAAAGTGTTAGGGATTTTTGGAAGCCCTTTTGGGTAATGCAGACCCTGATTGTGAACCACCTTCTAAAAATGACATTATCCAAAACGTTCTTATTGTGTCAAATTCATTAACCTGCCGATGAAGAAATGTTACTCAATCTGTAAGTGGAACCCGAGAATGGCTAAACATTGAATCCTTCCGGATGGAGCAGGAGGGAGTCTGATGATGCCTCCTCTTGTTTCGGCAAAACCTGCAAGGAAACATGCACATTTAACTCAGATACAGGTGCGTGTTTTAGAGACTGACACTAAGTGATAATTGAAATGAAACGTAGGCTAAGTAATTCTATTACATTAAATTCCATGATTATCAATTAACTTGATCAGTAGCAGTAGGAATACATCCACATTGTTGGAAATAGGAGAACAAAAGCTTTCCAGAAAGACATTAAACATCTTGAGTGGTAGGCTGCAGGCCAAAAGTAGACCAGAAGGGTCTAAGCTCTTCACTCGCTCTACATGGGCTTGCAGTCAAGAGTGTCCAGAGTTGGAATGCAGCCTGGACTCAGAGGAGTGCAAGCCCTTGTAGAAAGACTGGAAATCAAATTACTCGAGCAGGACATACACAATTATGAAGGACACTTGCCACTGGAAAGCTTAGATTATTCTCTTCAATGCATGTTTATAGCAAGATTTTAAAATCTGTGTTCCGGCTGGTGAAATAATATATGGTTCAATGTCAGAGGAGGCTGGTGGGAGGAGCTAAAGGAGGATGGGGTCATTGTAATGGCTGGAATGGAATGAATGGAACGGTATCGAACATATAGAAACCACTTGTTTGACTCCGTTCCATTTATTCCATTCCAGCCATTACAATGAGCCCGTCCTCCTATAGCTCCTCCCACCAGCCTCCACTGGTCAATGTCAACCCGGCCTGGCAGTGTACATGCATAGAACGTATGAGACTAGCTAACTAGGCTACATACAAGCTCAATATGAAAGATTCACTGTACATTTACATATTCAAACATTTATTCCAGTACAGTATTCCTCATTTCAAACTTTAACAAAGTTCTCTAGACCAATCAATACCAGTTGTAATATTAAATTACCATATGTATCCATCTTTGCACGCAAGCCAGATCATTTTCTGCTTGTGGCCACAGATAGGACACCTCACAGATTTCTTGAGCAGGCCTTTCTTCTGGAGGTATTTGATAACCTTATTTTTTGTTTTTCTGTTGTTTCCTGCCGACAATATATCACTTAGCACACAAGTCATGTCCAATTCAAAATCCTTGGGTCAGGTAAAAACAGTATTTCTTCTTCTTCTACTTCTTCAGTGGGGTTTATCGGCAGTTGGCATCCAACGTTATGGTGCATTACCACCATCTACTGTACTGGAGTGTGGGCCAGAGACATGGAGAAACGAAATCCTACCTGCCAGCCCCGTTGCTCTTAAAAAATATAACAAAATATTTGAGACTATATCTAATGACGTTCTACTCAATATACTCTTTAAACTAACTTCCTGTATCCCCTTCTCCCTCATACTAGATCTCATCCTCTCTCTTTCCCTCTGATACTGCCCGCACTGTAGCAATACATGCTCCACGGTCTCTGTTTCCTGACAATAATCACACTTTCCTGTTGGATGCTTTCCTATCACATTTAATGTCTTATTCAACTGGCTGTGTCCCACCCTTAATCTTGTAAAAAATAGCCTCCTCTCTTCTGTCCCTTCCTGCCGTCCTCCCCTCCCCGACTTTCCTCTGTACTTATAATAATAAATTATAGAAATAAATGCCTTCCTTTATTATCTCTATTCCACTGCTCCTGCCATCTCTGCACCATCACTGTATATATCAGTCTTTTTGCCTCTGCCTTGCTCATTGAAACTTCAACATCAACATCCCCACTACTAAGTGCTTGTTTAGCCTGTTCATCTACTGCCTCATTCCCCTCCACCCCCACATGGGCTGGGACCCAAGTAAATATTATCTGAATACCCATCTGTTTAATCCTGCCATGGGTTTGTAGCACCTCATAAAGCAGGTCTTGTCTGCTATGTGAGCTAAAGGACTGGAGACTCATTAACACTGCACTTGAATCAGAGCAAATTACTACTCTGTCTTGTTTGACTTCCTCCACCCACTGCAAGGCCAACAGTATGGCCATCATCTCCGCTGTATATATACAGCCAGATTATCTGTAATACGTTTCCTGACTTCCACCCCACATTCCTGCACTACAAATGCTGACCCAGTACGTCCTGTCCTGGGATCTTTTGAACCATCTGTGTAAATGGCCACAAAATCCTGATACACAGTTTACAGACGTCTCTTATAGAAATCAGATGGATCAACACCCTCCCTATCTTTCTGTAGTCTCTCCAACACTTCTAGATCAACGACTGGAGGTGGGAGTAGCCATGGTGGATTTACAGGAATAACTACCATTGGACTAAACTCCCTTCCATACAGTCCCATCTCCTTTGCCTGGGTATTACCCACCCACCCAAAGCTCCCAGCATTCCTGTAAAATCCCTTTCGCAGGATGAGACACCCCATGTTCTTGTAGGTTGACCCAATAATTAATTGCCAGCTGCTGTCTCCTAATCTGCAATGGCATGTCCCCCATCTCCACCTGTAATGCAGCCACTGGGGACGTCCGAAACGCCCCACTACATATTCTGAGTCCTTGCCCCTGTATGACATCTAGCCTTTCCAGTGAGGTCCGGGCTGCCGAACCATATGCTATATTGCCATAGTCTATTACAGATCGGATCAATGCAACATACATGGTCTTCAATGAGGAACGCCCAGCCCCCCACTCCTTCCCCGTCAGACAGCGCATCACATTTAGCACCTTCTTACACTTTCCCACCACTCTCTCAATGTGTTCTGCCCAGGTCAGTCTAGTGTCAAAGTATACCCCAAGGAACCTGAAGGCCCCCACCCTCTCCAAGTTTCTCCCATATAACCTCAAGCATACCTCATCTCCCACCTTCCTTCTGGTAAAGAACACTGTTTGAGTTTTCTCTAGAGAGAACCTGAATCCCCACATTAATGCCCACCGCTCTACCTCATCAATTGCTTCCTGTACCTTCCTGACTATGTATGGCACATTTCTTCCCCTCTTCCATAAGGCCCCATCATCTGCAAATAATGACCTCCCTATATCCAGCTGTACCTGAAAGTAAAAATCATTGATCATTGAGAACAACAGAGGACTAATCACGCTCCCCTGTGGTGTACCGTTATCAAGTAGCTGCCTTATAAAGACTTCCCCACACTCACCTGGATAGACCTTCCAAACAGGAAATCCTTTATCCAGTTGTCCGTTCTTCCTCCTACCCCCATAATATCAAGTTTGATTAACAACCCCTCCTTCCACATCATATCATATGCCTCCACATCAAAAAAGACAGCTACAACAGTCTCCTTGTTCACCCTGAGCCTTCCTGACCTCTGCTTCTAAGCAGAGCACTGGATCCATAGTTCCCCTACCTTTCCTTAACCCTCTCTGATGTGGCGATACTAGCCTTCTGCTCTCCAGGAAGTAAGTTAGCCTCTCCGTCATCATACGTTCCATAATCTTACATACATGTGATGTTAAAGCTATTGGCCGATAGCTTGTTGGCTTCGTTGGATCATTCCCGGGCTTCCGGATTGGTACCACTACTGCCTCCTTTCAACTGCCTGGAATTTTCCCCTCCTCCCACACTCTGTTGTACAACACCAATACCTTATCCAGTGCCTCATCACTAAGATGGGCTAATATAACATAGCACACCTCAGCTTTCCCAGGTGAAGTTAACCCAGCCTTACCTATTGCTCTTTCACCTCTGCCCTGGTAAATGGTGCATTCAACGCATCATTTACATCCTCCCTCCGATCCAGCACTCCAGGATGCTCCTCTCTCGTGTTCTCTCTCCCCATCTGCCCCTCGTCTGACAAATTTGCGGAGCTATGCACTTGGACAAATGCTTTGGCCATCATCTCTACTGTCTCCTCATCTGTTACTGCCACATCCTCCCCACTCGTCAACACTGGATAATCCCACTCTCTTCTGACCCCACTCATCCTCTTAATCATCCCCCACACTTCTCCCACATGTAAAAAAAAATATGGATTTGAGCGCGCATCTTAAGAGTTAAAATTTGTATCCAGCTGGAAATTGTAGAAATTGTCGTGACATACCCACGTGCAGGAAATTGTAATAAAGTTACTCAGCAAAAAATAAGATGTTCACACTTGTTGAACGACATCAAGGACAAAAGCGCAGTGACAGTAAACGACCAAGGACAACCAAGGTAAATAAATAGTAAGATATTAACGTAGGTAACATTTCGAATTGAATTTGTCTTGACAATCGGTGGATTTCATGTGACATCTCAGTGCAAATGAGGCGCGTTTTGTGGGACCATCTCGTTCTCGGTCCCAGCCTGTCGTTAGCAACATAGCTAGCTATCTAGTAAGGTAGCTAACGTTAGCTAAGGACTAAGTGACACAGCTGTAATTTTGCTGGTTTAAACAAACAGTAGCTAGATAGTTGTACAGTGGCTTGCGAAAGTATTCAACCCCCTTGGCATTTTTCCTATGTTGTTGCCTTACAACCTGGAATTAAAATTGATTTTTTGGGGGGTTGTATTTTTTGATTTACACAACATGCCTACCACTTTGAAGATGCAAAATATACACACTAAAAAAAACAGAAAACTTGAGCGTGCATAACTATTCACCCCCCCCCAAAGTCAATACTTTGTAGAGCCACCTTTTGCAGCAATTACAGCTGTAAGTCTCTAGGGGTATGTCTCTATAAGCTTGGCACATCTAGCCACTTGGATTTTTGCCCATTCTTCAAGGCAAAACTGCTCCAGCTCCTTCAAGTTGGATGGGTTCCGCTGGTGTACAGCAATCTTTAAGTCATACCACAGATTCTCAATTGGATTGAGGTCTGGGCTTTGCCTAGGCCATTCCAAGACATTTAAATATTTCCCCTTAAACCACTCGAGTGTTGCTTTAGCAGTACGGTTAGGGTTTGTCCTGCTGAAAGGTGAACTGCCGTCCCAGTCTCAAATCTCTGGAAGACAGAAACAGGTTTCCCTCAAGAATTTCCCTGTATTTAGCGCCATCCATCATTCCTTCAATTCTGACCAGTTTCCCAGTCCCTGCCGATGAAAAACATCCCCACAGCATGATGCTGCCACCACCATGCTTCACTGTGGAGATGGTGTTCTCGGGGTGATGAGAGGTGTTGGGTTTGCGCCAGACATAGCATTTTCCTTGATGGCCAAAAAGCTCAGTTTTAGTCTCATCTGACCAGAGTACCTTCTTCCATATGTTTGGGGAGTCTCCCACATTCCTTTTGGCGAACACCAAATGAGTTTGCTCATTTTTTTCTTTAAGCCATGGCTTTTTTCAACAAAATAGGAAAAACGCCAAGGGGAATGAATACTGTTGCATGGCACTGTACCTCCCATAGATGGTAAGTATTGCTTTATTCATCTTCATTTTTGGTTCCAGTAGAAACAACTATACACTTACTTTGGGGAGAAAGTTATATATCTGACCCGACCAAAGCACCAGTCTCTGTTGGCTCTTTGATATTGTTTATGTGACACATCTTTTATTATGACAATGCAAAGAGCTAGCTAGTAGGTAGAACCTCTGTAAGTAAGCTTCAGTTCATATTTCAGTTCAGAAGTGCGGCAACAATGTATTGATCAGAGAGGGTGGAGGGAGCCTCGCCCCATGCAAATGCTTATACCCCTTTCACACCAAGAACCAGGGTTTTATCCTTTATATTTGAAGTGGGTTTAACCCGTGTCAGACCCATTCACACTAATCCTACGACACAGGTAGTAAGCATGCAGGGCCATTCATGGGAAAGACCTGTTTAGCACACAAGTAGGGCTGTTGCATTTAAACATTACTGACTAAGGGTCAGTGAACACAGATCGACCCATACAGACAAATGGCTCACCAATGTTTTACATGAGTTATTAGGTCGACCCTGAATCTATCTTGATTGTTTGTGTTTTGAATATTGCGAAGGAAAGAATGGTTATCCGACCAGTTGGTGTGTATCACAGAAATGTGCATCAGCCAGGCTATAAACTATAAAAAGGGCAGGCCGGTCCACGGCCTAGTGGTTGGGAATAACTGCTGTAACCAATCACCTGTTGGCTGACAATAGCCTAAATGTTCTCTTTATTTCTCCATTTAGGGGTTAGACTCCCTCCCTAGGACAACCAAGTCCTGCCTCATCTGTCGGTCAGTGTGTTTGCATTGTTTAATGACATCTTTAAACAGTTGATCTGTAGAATATCTTATAACATTGTGATGAATGCCCTTTGTTTGAATTTTAGTGTCTGTATCAAGTCCCTCTGACCATACAACTGAAAAGATGAAAATTGAGATCAAGATGGAGGCTTTGGAAGAAGAGCAGGACTTCCTCCGCAAAACTGTTAACCAGTTGTGTGGTAAGATAATGTCAGTAGTCTGTCTCCATATCTGCCTGGGTTTTTGCCAACATAATTGCTGTCAAGCCAACCAAATTTGTCATTAAAGAAGAGAAGGTGGCTTATATCACAGACAGTCACTGATAAAGACTGTAACCAATCATCTGTTGGCTGACATTAGCCTGAATGTTCTCTTTATTTCTTCCTTTACTGCAGGACAAGGGGGTCAGACTCTCTCCCTAGGATCAAGTCCTGCCTCTTCTGTCGGTAAGTTCATTTGCATTGTTTGTTGGCATCTTTAAAGTTTTGTTTTAAAGTAAGGGACAGAGAACTTTCACATACAATAAGAGTGATAGTAATTAAGATGATGAAATGATGATAGCTACAAGTTTGACTCTAGAGCTGTATCTGTAAACCTTACTAGCTGTTAAATCATTCCTCTGACCTTGTTTCCTCAGACAGGGTTTAAGAATTGTTCCTAAGTGTCTTGGTTTTGTTCACGCGAAATTAGGCAAATATGACTCTGTGTATGCGACATGAACACAGCTAGTCATCAATGTGTCATTTCACATCACAAAAGGGGTGGGCCCAGGTACGCAGACCATTCATTCATGATCCAATTTTGGCAGAAATGTGCTGCCTGTGTAGACTACTGCCTGATTGGCTTGGCTGCATTCATGCAGAAAGGAAATTAGGTAATCTCATGGAGGTATTGTAATAAGTGTGCTTGCTGAAAGGAAGAACAATTGTTATTCTGCATTTTTAATATCATTATTCCTCTTCCGCCCACTTTCTGTGCTCCCTATCTACTTTAAAAAGTTTAAACTATTATCACCACTTGAACTGTATTCAGTCCAGGGTTACATGCTATTTCCAGCTATGACTTTTCTTCTTGATACTACTTTCACTTTTTATGTTACAGACCTTTTAATACACCAAAAGCTCCCATAGACTCCTATTCAATTTCTTCAACATTCCGAACTGGCCATTGTTAAGTCTGCTGAGTTCTATCTCATGTAATTTCAAATTAAATCAGTTCCTGAGTACCTTAAGGGCTGCTTATCTCCCACTTTGATACCATTTGTTTTATTTCTTTATTTGTTTCACTACCCTAAATACATCACCTGCCCCAACTACTCTAAATACCCCAACTACCCCAACTATTAATGAATGGAATTCTATGGGAGACATGCTTTTAAATCGGCACATGCTCATTGTTTAAGCTAGCGACTCCATTTATCTTTCCAGAGGCTTTAAAAGTCTTTCAAATACAATTTGGAGCCATTAACAGAATCGTTGAGGAATCGGATCGTAAAGTATAGGAATCAATTAAATCTTATCAATATCAAACCGTAGCGTGTGTGTGAGTGCCAGTGAGTGGGAAATGGAGGGATTCAATTAAATGCTTTGATAGCCCTATTGTTTAATTACTTGAATACAAATCATGTGGGGAAAAAATTACTTGTTTAACAGGTTGTGGCGGGTCGTTGGCGGGTTGCATGCACCGCACAGTCAGGTTCAGCAATCATTATCTTCATGTGTAACTGGAAAAGGTTTGTTCTGTAACATATGACTAACTCTCACTTTATGTTTCAGGGGACAACGTTGACAAGATGTGTGAGTCGGACAACAGCTCAGATTTTTCAAGCACAGACAGCTCGTCATCCACTGACCCCCCCCCCCCCCCCCCAAATAAAAATAACAAGGGATAAAAAAAAGGAAATGGCTAAATACAGAGGTATGTGTCATGACACTGCACAAATTTAGATAATGCATTCATTGAAATCAAAGAACAGTAGACACTAAGGCTAAAATGCACCAACCGGACAGCTGGCTGACTGCTTCTCACCCGCATAGTATAGAGCAGACCAGAGTTAACCACAAAATCATTATATAAACACAGTGTTCACACAGCCCCAACGTTGAGTTATCACATCATTTGAACAGCTTGATCTGTGCCTGCATACGAGTGAATTCGCATTACTACTACCACTCGGTTTTCCAACACCTTAATTAAGGTTACTCTACACTCTGATAATTTTGGGCCCAAAAGCCCCCTGGCAAAAGCCATATGGCATATTTGATATAGCTTAAAGTATAACATTTACAAATTACCTGAGTAGGAATAGTAACTAGATGTTATTATCAACATTGTAGTTTTATTGGAATTGAACTATGTAATTACATGGTAATATTGTTTAGAGCCATATGGTATTACACCGGTGGAACAAGGTATGTGGGAGGGAGGACTCAGGGAGGCATCCTGTAATAACTTGTGTCACCAAACTGTAATTACATTAGTGAGAGAAAAATGACGTCTTTACCTGATTTGTTTAATATAAATAGTTTACCATGAATTTGCTTAAGAATAGTAGAGACATTTCTTTAGTGCAAATGCTGTGCTTCTGAGAATGGATGGTTAATCTCTTCCACGTTCACTCCCCGCAGCTGGTCTAGGCGTGTAGTCAAGGACGTGGGATAGAGATAAACTTGAGGAACAGATAAACCTGTATTGTTTCAATTTCTCTTTGCTTCTGAGTAACCTGGTCACACGGCATAAGACAAAGACCCTCTGAGAAGTGACCACAGTTCTTCAGCCCATCCTTTTCTTTTACTATCTTCCAGGGGCACAGCTGTGGGGAGATAGAAGAGAACGGAGGCTAGCTTGGTTGAGAAAGGAGTAAACGGAACTGCCGTTATCGCTACATTGTTATGCGCTACAACCTCACACACCCAATACACCTGGCCACAAGAAGAAAACAAGATAGCTTATGATGCCCTGATCTGCCGGGGAGGGGTGGAACCAACCATGACTAAGCAGTTTTGTGTTTCTATATAAAGCCCTTGAGTTTCTGTATTATTTGGGCTCTCACTTCATTCACTTTGTGTTGTGTGACCAGCTCCCTTATTGCAATACGTTTTTAAGTAATACCTTGATTGATTATTGACTTTGCCTCCTCATTATTGATTAAAGGTAGAATTTCCATCACACATTCCGATTACTATTTACCTACATTGTTGTTACTAAGAGCATTACTATGTTGTTGCTATATAACATCAACTTAACTATAACTGTTATCATGTTTTCTAATAAACATCCTCAATCATTCTGTACATGCTGAAGTTGATTTGGTTTTCTAGCTTAAGCTTTATTTAAGTTATGGCAGAAGGAAATATATAAATATGTTTAAAATAAATGCTATTGTGTTCAGATTTCAGCAAGCACATTAATAAATTGCTTTATGTTTTATATGTTAACAGCCAAAACCCCGGGCGACATAGCAAAAACGTACAAGAAGGTCCTGGCGACCTACAAAAAGAAGGGAAGCATATCCACTGATTTCCACAGCATGGGTGTGGATCGCAACACTGGAGTGCCTCTCTGGCAGAGATCATGCTAGTGGCGCCGGAGTTCCTTTGTTCACAACCAGCGTTTGACAGCTTTTAATAGACACTCAACCAATATGCATGAAGGATAACCAAAAATGCAACAGCAAAAGTGATGAACTGCTCCCTACCACTTTTTTTATTAGTGGAGTGCCTATTTTACAACTATGAAATAGAAAGCATATATGTTGGAACACGGTATCAGCTTCTTTTCATAACATCAAAATAAATAAATAAATACCCCAACCAACAAGGCGCACGGTCAAAAGACACGTGGTCAAATTATGAAAACATCAGTAGCCTAAACATCATTATAAGCGCCACGTGGCCTTGATAAATAGTGAAACTCGACACAAAAGCAATAATGCCAATATAATGAATGTGTCGATATGAAAGCAGTTAAAAATAGTCAATTATTGTCAGCTCTTGCTTACATTGTGTGCATCTTCACGCAATGGCATCAGTTGGATTTCATTTAGCTGTTATCCCTTGTCCTAACAGTTGACAAAATGTTTGTAACTTTCACTTGCGTGGCACACTTTGACATACCTTTGTTTGGTTGTAGTGCGTAATAGTCTCCAGTTTTCTCTTGATTGTGTTGCCGTTTTCTTGTCATTCTTCAGCACCGTTGTGGCTGTGCAGGGGCCTTATTTTGCGCAGAGGGAGGGAGCTCTCGTCTCACTTTGTTCATGGTGCGGGCCAGACTTGTTTTCTTTGCAAGCAACTTGTTCGCCAATGACAGTGAAGTGAAGAAATTGTCCATGGTGACATTTCTCCCCTAGCTAATGTAAGGTTCTACAAGCTCCATCCACACATTCTCCAACTCTCACTCACCTGCTGCCCAATGTGGATATTTTCCCAGATATTGAAAGCCGTTCAGCATGTACAATTACGCACACTCTCACTGTGTAGCCTACTCCAAGTAGGCCAGAGTAGACTGATAAGACTGCTTTGATTCGGTGGACTGATTTAGGGTACATACCATTTTAAGATTATAATTAGAATGGATCAATACAATAGAAGAGCCTGCCCTGTTCTTCATTCACAACTGGTGATTACATAATTATGCATCGTTCGCTTCCCCCCGCTCATCAACTCCCCTTCTCCCCATCATACTTTACTTAATTTATTTAATCTGTTGTTATATGTGTGAAATTTGTTTCGGTATAGTTTAGGATCAGTTTCGAGGCAATTATAAGGGTGATTATCAGCTGGGCATTCCACGTTCAACTGTCGGAAGAAGGAGCGGAGCAGGCCCTACTGTTGGGAGAAGGAGGGGCAACGGGGGGAAACCATTAAAAAAATTACACTGGTTACAACTCCAGTTCTGTTTGTGATATTAATATTCTAACACCGACAGTGTGTTATATAGACTTATTTAGGAAAAGTCCAGGATGGAGGGGGGCATGACTTAAAAAATTGCAGAATAAAAATAAGAATAATTAATGAGCAGTCAAAATGACTGCTTTAGCGGTTCTAGTGTTAAGGAGATTGGGGGTAAGGCCCTGCCTGCGATAGACTAGGGCCCATCCAGGGGGTGTACTTGTACATCAAGCTGCGTCAAGCCACAGAAACAGGAGATAGGCTCCTGCTCTATGAGCTACTTACTTACTATGTTCTGCCACTGCCAGCTACTGCGCCCATAATTCCGGTTGTGATAGTAGCACAAATATTTCTGACACACCCTTGAACCTATAACGCTACCGTCAGCGCTAACATTTACATTTTAGTCATTTAGCAGATGCTCTTATCCAGAGCGAATAACAGTTAGTGAGTGCAAACATTTTCATACTGGCCCCCCGTGGGAAACGAACCCACAACCCTGCCGTTGCAAGCACCATGCTCTACCAACTGAGCTACAGGGGACACAAACCATTGCATTAGGTTTGTTAAAATAAATCCCATTATCTTACAATAAGAGGAAACACAGAACCATTTAACTATAGAATTGACATTAAAATACAGGGCAAAAATATAGCAATTTTAGTCACTATGATATGCTGTGAACTGATATTTATATCATAAAACCACCCCACCTTTAGACATTAAAAAGCCATGAAGCCATCTTGATCAGCTCAGAAAAATGGAAGAACTGTATACTCCAAATTCATTATAGCTTAAACACGATAAGAAACATAAGCTGATTATAGCAAGAAAGAAACACATTAAAGAGAGAAAGGAAAGTTTTGCCTCTTCCAGACCAGCAGGGGTATTCTGGAGCTGGGCCGCAGGGCACTCCAGCCGCGCCTCTCCCCTTCATCAGCGTCCGCTCGTCATGTCCTATTACCATGGCAATAAACCTGAACACTCCACTGGTGCCAAACACCTGACTCCATCTCCCTCTGTCCAAATGACAAATATGCATAATCTGCCCTGCTGAGGAGACGGCAAATAAGGGGATTCATGACAAATTGGGTTGGGAGGTATTTTATGCAGAGGACCAAAGCAGAGCAGATAACTGCTAGAAGCAAAAGAAACACACAAAAACACGTTGACATACACATAATTGTGTTAATGAGATGAGAATGAGTTTTGGCTGGGCTGCTAGCTAGGCTAATTACCACCCAGAAGAAAAATGGCCATGCTGGTGGGAGAATATCAAGGAAGGGATTGTTCATTTACTTGGCATTTTGATTTCGATGAGGTTCAAAACAAAACAGCAGGGGTTCATGGCATTGGAAACTGTGCTGAAACTTGGTGAGTGGTAATGTGTGCTGGAGACTGGATTGAAACTTGATTAGCGTGAATGTGTTTTGGAGATGTGGCTGAAACTTGACTGGGAATATGTGGGAGAGAGTAGTGATCCAGGCGGCGGCGGCGAATTAACTTCCTCAATATCTTGATGGATGTGCTTCTAGGAACTTAATTAGACTGAAATTCACTCCGGATAAGTGGGCGTTCAATAAATGTCTGGCTTTTCAATGCAGAGTGATATATTCGAGAGCGTTTCAAATCAAATCCAATTCGCAGGCAACTGTCATAGAATAATTAAGCTGTTGATGTATGCAGACTAGAGAGAGCAGAAGTCTGAATTTAGGACATGGGTTTGGACACTTGCTTGAAGTGGACTGAAATACGTACTCATTTAGGGTGCCTGTAGACCTACACCTTATATTTACATTTACATTTACATTTACGTCATTTAGCAGACGCTCTTATCCTGAGCGACTTACAAATTGGTGCATTCACCTTATAGCCAGTGGGATAACCACTTTACAATATGTATACATAATTTTTATTTTTTATTTTTTGGGGGGTTGGGTAAGGGGGGGTAGAAGGATTACTTTATCCTATCCCAGGTATTCCTTAAAGAGGTGGGGTTTCAAGTGTCTCCGGAAGGTGGTGAGTGACTCCGCTGTCCTGGTGTCGTGAGGGAGCTTGTTCCACCATTGGGGTGCCAGAGCAGCGAACAGTTTTGACTGGGCTGAGCGGGAACTGTGCTTCCGCAGAGGTAGGGGGGCCAGCAGGCCAGAGGTGGATGAACGCAATGCCCTCGTTTGGGTGTAGGGACTGATCAGAGCCTGAAGGTACGGAGGTGCCGTTCCCCTCACAGCTCCGTAGGCAAGCACCAGGGTCTTGTAGCAGATGCAAGCTTCAACTGGAAGCCAGTGGAGTGTGCGGAGGAGCGGGGTGACGTGAGAGAACTTGGGAAGGTTGAACACCAGACGGGCTGCGGCATTCTGGATGAGTTTTAGGGGTTTAATGGCACAGGCAGGGAGCCCAGCCAACAGCGAGTTGCAGTAATCCAGACAGGAGATGACAAGTGCCTGGATTAGGACCTGTGCCGCTTCCTGTGTAAGGCAGGGTCGTACTCTCCGAATGTTGTAGAGCATGAACCTACAGGATTGGGTCACCGATCTTGATGTTAGCGGAGAACGACAGGGTGTTGTCCAGGGTCACGCCAAGGCTCTTCGCACTCTGGGAGGAGGACACAACGGAGTTGTCAACTGTGATGGCGAGATCATAGAACGGGCAGTCCTTCCCCGGGAGGAAGAGCAGCTCCGTCTTGCCGAGGTTCAGCTTGAGGTGGTGATCCGTCATCCACACTGATATGTCTGCCAGACATGCAGAGATGCGATTCGCCACCTGGTTATCAGAAGGGGGAAAGGAGAAGATTAGTTGTGTGTCGTCTGCGTAGCAATGATAGGAGAGGCCATGTGAGGATATGACAGAGCCAAGTGACTTGGTGTATAGCGAGAATAGGAGAGGGCCTAGAACTGAGCCCTGGGGGACACCAGTGGTGAGAGCACGTGGTGCGGAGACAGATTCTCCCAACACCACTTGGTAGGAGCGACCTGTCAGGTAGGACCCAAACCAAGAGTGAGCCGCGCCGGAGATGCCCAGCTCGGAGAGGGTGGAGAGGAGGATCTGATGGTTCACAGTATCAAAGGCAGCAGACTGGTCTAGAAGGACAAGAGCAGAGGAGAGAGAGTTAGCTTTAGCAGTGTGGAGAGCCTCCTTGACACAGAGAAGAGCAGTCTCAGTTGAATGACCAGTCTTAAAACCTGACTGGTTTGGATCAAGAAGGTTATTCTGAGAGAGATAGCAAGAGAGTTGGCTAAAGACGGCACACTCAATGGTTTTGGAGAGAAAAGAAAGAAGGGATACTGGTCTGTAGTTGTTGACATCAGAGGGATCGAGTGTTGGTTTTTTGAGAAGGGGTGCAACTCAAGGATGAGTTTATGAGTGAGGTGAGGTAAGGGAGAAGGTCACCGGAGATGGTCTGGAGAAGAGAGGATGTGATAGGGTCAAGCGGGTAGGTTGTTGGGCGGCCGGCCGTCACAAGTCGCAAGATTTTATCTGGAGAGAGAGGGGAGAAAGAAGTCAAAGCATAGAGTACGGCAGTGTGAGCAGGACCAGCAGTGTCATTTGACTTAACAAACGAGGATCGGATGTCGTCAACCTTCTTTTCAAAATGGTTGACGAAGTCATCCACAGAGAGGGAGGGGGGGGGGGGAGGAGAAGGTGGCAAAGAGCTTCCTAGGGTTAGAGGCAGATGCTTGGAATTTAGAGTGGTAGAAAGTGGCTTTAGCAGCAGAAACAGATGAAGAAAATGTAGAGAGGAGGGAGTGAAAAGATGCCAGGTCCTCAGGGAGTCTAGTTTTCCTCAATTTCTGTTCAGGCTGCCCGGAGCCCTGTTCTGTGAGCTCGCAATGAGTCATCAAGCCACTGAGCAGGAGGGGAGGACCGAGCCGGCCGGGAGGATAGGGGACATAGAGAGTGAAAGGATGCAGAATGGGAGGAGAGGAGGGTTGAGGAGGCAGAATCAGGAGATTGGAGGGAGAAGGTTTGAGCAGAGGGACGAGATGATAGGATGGAAGAGGAGAGAGTAGCGGGAGAGAGAGAGCGAAGGTTGCGACGGCACATTACCATCTGAGTAGGGGCAGAGTGAGTAGTGTTGGAGGAGAGCGAGAGAGAAAAGGATACAAAGTAGTGGTCGGAGACATGGAGGGGAGTTGCAGTGAGATTAGTAGAAGAACAGCATCTAGTAAAGATGAGTTAAAGTGTATTGCCTGCCTTGTGAGTAGGGGGGGATGGTGAGAGGGTGAGGTCAAAAGAGGAGAGGAGTGGAAAGAAGGAGGCAGAGAGAAATGAGTCAAAGGTAGACGTAGGGAGGTTGAAGTCACCCAGAACTGTGAGGGGTGAGCCATCCTCAGGAAAGGAACTTATCAAGGCGTCAAGCTCATTGATGAACTCTCCAAGGGAACCTGGAGGGCGATAAATTACAAGGATGTTACGCTTGAATTGGCTAGTGACAGCATGGAATTCAAATGAGGAGATAGACAGATGGGTCAGGGGAAAAAGAGAGAATGTCTACTTGGGAGAGATGAGGATTCCTGTGCCACCACCCCGCTGACCAGATGCTCTCGGGGTATGCGAGAACACATGGTCAGACGAGGAGAGAGCAGTAGGAGTAGCAGTGTTTTCATTGGTAATCCATGTTTCCGTCAGCGCCAAGAAGTCGAGGGACTGGAGGATAGCATAGGCTGAGATGAACTCTGCCTTGTTGGCAGAAGAACGGCAGTTCCAGAGGCTACCTGAGACCTGGAACTCCACGTGGGTGGTGCGTGCAGGGACCACCAGGTTACAGAGGCAGCAGCCACTCGGTGTGAGGTGTTTGAATAGCCTGTGCGGAGAGGAGAGAACAGGGATAGACAGAGGCATAGTTGACAGGCTACAGAAAATGGCTACAATAATGCAAATGAGATCGGAATGAAATGAACTAAACATCTGGGAAAGGAGAGAGCGGGGCCTCCCTCACTTACGTTTCACTGAAACACCCAAATATAACTCTCCCAACTTCTACCTCAGAAACTATAATTGTTGTAAACTACAGCGGTTCAATGTTTTCTAGGAATAGACTAACTTAGTTTATTCAGCTAGCTAACTTGGTACAGTATTCTTCCGTGAAAATTGTCCAGGGCACCTAGTCATATGACGCCACAGCCAACTAGCATGCCGGACTCCAACAACATGGTTTAGCACCTATACTCGGCCACAACAAACCACCAGTGTGTCAACACACCAAGCAGATCATTCGTGTCCGTGTCTAACGTTGTGGGTTAGTCCCGACAGCTTGAGCGAGTCCGTCGTCAACTTATTCTGCCAGTTAGTTAGCTAGAATAGTTAGCATACTAGCTAGCCATTGCTTTCAGACAAAGAAGAAACCCCTCCTCCCACGGCACGAACACACAGAGAGAGCCAAGCTAACGTTAACTAGTCACCCATGTCCCGAATTCCCTTGAACGACTCTGGCTACCAGTATGTAAAAACAAAACACAAATGTAGGTTATAACTTACCCCTAGCAGCTACTGTTAGCTAGCCAAGTGCAAAGCTAGCCACTGAATTGACTCAGCCAGTTCGCATCTGTTCGCTAGGTCTTTCCAGCCATTGTTTAGTAGCTATCCAGGTAGCAACAAGCTAGCTAAATTTCAAGCACAGTAGCCACTTACTACCTAACGTTAACGCTTCAGACAATGAGGTTAGAAAAACAGCTGAATGGTAGACATTATTGTATGTAACTATTGTAGGCAGCTAGCTGGCGTAATTACAGGCACTCTCAGGCGTGAAACAACTATCCACAGTTGCAAATAGTTACCAGTAGTTACCCGCCAGCTAGTCCAGGTAGTGGGTTAGCTAGCTTCGTGCTTCACTGGGCTCAGCCGAATACAATACTAACCTACAATAATTACATACAACAACCCACGATAACTACCTACAATACCTAACTACAATCTAAATACATAGTTTAAGCTTTACTCGACAAAGCCCAAACTATGTATATAAGCCATATAAGCCAAGCTTACCTCCCGCCAGAGAGAGACACAACCTCACCCGACGACGAATCAAACCATTCTATTTAGGTGCAATATTCTATAAGAGGTACCATTACTCAAGCAGTAGAACATTTGAGGTGCCGGTACAGAATTCTTGATAGTTTGATGGATTACATCTACACACCAATTCATAGGGTCAAATACATCTCCAAGCACTTATACATCTGCTGATTTGGATAGTAATTGTAAGACCACAACATCACCTCATGTTCTTTATTCACAGTCTACAGAGAGGCCGTTCCATTCTGAGCTCAATGAAACCAGACTATTTCTCATGTGTTGAGCTGCAAAGTGACTTCAGAGGAAACGCGAGACATCCTTTGTACTAACTAGCCGTGTGCTACTGAAGCTATTGAAGCCCAGTAGACTGTGAAGCTAATATTAAGAACCCAAACACAACACTGGAGATATGAGAACATAAAGATCAAGTTAAGGACGATTGGAGATGGGAAAACAAACAACAAAGGAAAATGTTGCTTTGCTATAAAAAAAATAACGTTTAAAAAGTGCTGACAACTGAAAGGGCTACAGGATGAATTTGCATAGCATAAACTAAACTTCCGTCTGGGGAAACAACGTTAATATGTAATGAATTAGATAAAGTAGCTTTGGCTAAATAGAATGTGCATATTTGCAAATCATCTCTGATAGCAAAACAAATTATTAAATATAAGGGTGCTCGGCAGAGTACCTGGGCAAAAGATGACAAAGCTAATGGGGTATCTCTAACAACGCAACCGTCAGAACACATCAGAACACATCACACAACTAATCCAGTGATTTAAAATATTGATTACGCTATTCGGTAAAAGCTTACAAACCATTTCTTATTGCTCGCGGGTCATTAAACACTCATCCAGAGCACTATGGCAGTGGGCTATAACATAGAGAATTGTGATTAAATGAATGGAAGTGTTTTGCATTGTTACGGTTCCATCAGACGGGTTTCTGAATGTCTTTGATTCCTTTGTTTCCATTACCGACACACAAATAGAAGACAGGGTAAACGGTTGATTTGTTCATTATTAAATTACTTCCTGGTGTGAGACTATAGCTATGGAATTCACGTCAGAGGACAAGACGAGCACTCAAAGGAGAAGCATTTACCAAATGCTAAAGGCCAGAGCAGATATAGAGTGACTTACGCAATATGAGGTAGATGTCATAGAGAATACATGTCAATAAAGTCAAAGAAGGCACAAGCACTTGCACTGAGTGGGTGAAGGCGATGCTTAAGAGGTAGGCCCTGGCTTATGGTTCGACAGAGCTTGACAAACCGACAGCAGATTTAATCTTATTCTAACCTCGTAACCAAACCAGATTTGACTCTATTCGACCACAATTTGAGGACAGTCTCTTAGGGTTTTTGTTTTTGTACAACAAGTTGCTAGGTACATGTCTCCCGAGTGGCGCAGTGGTGTAAGGCACTGCATTGCAGTGATAGTTGTGCCACTAGAGATCCATGTAGCTGGCCTTGACCGGGAGACCCATGGGGCGGCGCACAATTAGCCAGTGTCGTCCAGGGTAGGGGAGGGAATGGCCGGCAGGGATGTAGCTCAGTTGGTAGAGCGTGGCGTTTGCGACGTCAGGGTTGTGGGTTCGATTCCCACGGGGGGCCAGTATGAAAATGTATGCACTCACTTAACTGTAAGTTGCTCTGGATAAGAGCGTCTGCTAAATGACTAAAATGTAAATGTACATGCATCTATTAATATTATATCATGCTGTTTCACTAGTAAGGTGTTGTCATCTCACAAAAATGAAACCGATTTCAACCTCAACCTAAAACATCAACGTGTGTGCCTCAGGGACCATGAGTGCAAGTCTGCCACAAGAGACTGCATCTCATACCAAGGCAGAGTCATCAGGAAAGGATTATCTTTTTTACACACACAGGCGTGTTCTGTTTTCTACATTAGTCCTTGTTTCTCAGAAGTTCAAATGCCTTGACAGTTAAGTGAATAACTGTTAGTAACACCATGATCAAAGGAAACTACCAGTGTCTTCATGATGTTGGACCAAACAAGAGCATCTCTTACACAGTGAGAGCAAACCACAAAACATTTCTTCAGCCTCCTGAGGTTAAAGAGTCGCTGCCGTGACTTCTTCACCACGGTGTCTGTGTGGTTTGAGCATTTCAGCTCCTTGAAGATGTGTACGCCAAGGAACTTGACGTTTTTGTCCATCTCCATAGCGGCGCCGTTGATGAGCATGGGGGTGTGCCCAGCCTGGTTCATCCTGAAGTCCAGAATCAGCTCCTATTTTTATCTTTAATTTAAACTTTATTTGAACAGGGATATATTTTGAGACCTAGGTCTCTTTTACAAACGTGCCCTGTATGTACAACATAAATATACACGTTATACCCAAACTATATACAGTGCATTCGGAAAGTATTCAGACCCCTTGACTTTTTCCACATTTTGTTACATTACTGCCATATTCTAAAATGTATTAAATAAAAAAAAATCCTCATCAATCTACACACAATACCCCATAATGTCAAAGCAAAAACAGGTTTAGAAATTGATGCAAATGTATAAGTATTCAGACCCTTTGCTATGAGACTCAAAATTGAGATGCTTCTACAACTTCATTGGAGTCCACCTGTGGTAAATTCAATTGATTGGACATGATTTGGAAAGGCACACACCTGTCTATATAAGGTCCCACATTTGACAGTGCATGTCAGAGCAAAAACCAAGCAATGAGGTCGAAGGAATTGCCCTTAGAGCTCCGAGACAGGATTGTGTCGAGGCACAGATCTGGGGAAGGGTACCAAAAAAATTCTGCAGCATTGAAGGTCCCCAAAAACACAGTGGCCTCCATCATTCTTAAATGGAAGAAATTTGGAACCACCAAAACTTATCCTAGAGCTGGCCACCCAGCGAAACTGAGCAATCATGGGAGAAGGGCCTTGGTCAGGGAGGTGACCAAGAACCAGATGGTCACTCTGACAGAGCTCCAGAGTTCCTCTGTGGAGATGGGAGAACCTTCCAGAAGGACAACCATTTCTCCAGCACTCCACCAATCAGGCCTTTATGGTAGAGTGGCCGGACGGAAGCCACTCCTCAGTAAAAAGCACTACAGCCCGCTTGGAGTTTGCTAAAAGCCACCTAAAGGACTCTCAGACCATGAGAAAGAAGATTCTCTGTGATGTACTGGGAAATACACACTATCCTCTGTAGCGCCTTGCGGTCGGATACCGAGCAGTTTCCATACCAAGCGGTGATGCAACCAGTCATAATGCTCTCGATGGTGCAGCTGTAGGACTTTTTGAGGATCTGATGAAAATCTTTGCAGTCTCCTGTGGGGGAATAGGCATTGTCGTGCCCTCTTCACAACTGTCTTGGTGTGTTTGGACCATGATAGTTTGTTAGTGATGTGGACACCAAGGAACTTGAAGCTCTCAACCTGCTACACTACAGCCCTGTCGATGTGAATGGGGGCATGCTCGCACCTCTTTTTCCTAGTACTCCACGATCATCTCCTTTTTCTTGCTCACGTTGAGGGAGAGGTTGTTATTCTGGCACCACACTGCCAGGTCTCTGACCTCCTCCCTATAAGCTGTCTCATCGTTGTCGGTGATCAGGCCTACCACCATTATGTCGTCGGCAAACTTAATGATGGTGTTGGAGTCATGCGTGGCCATGCAGTCATAGGTGAACAGGGAGTACAGGAGTGGACTAAGCACGCACCCCTGATGTTCCCCATGTTGAGGATCAGCGTGGCAGTTGTGTTGTTGCCTACCCTTACCACCTGGGGTCGGCCTGTCAGGAAGTCCAGGATCCAATTGCAGAGGGAGGTGTTTAGTCCCAGGGTCCTTAGCTTAGTGATGAGCTTTAAAGGCACTATGGTGTTGAACGCTGAGCTGTAGTCAATGAACAGCATTCTCACGTAGGTGTACCTCTTGTCCAGGTGGGAAAGGGCAGTGTGGAGTGCAATAGAGATTGCGTCATCTGTGGATCTGTTGGAGCGGTATGCGAATTGTAGTGGGTTCTAGGGTTTCTGGGATGATAGTGTTGATGTGAGCCATGACCAGCCTTTCAAAGCACGTCATGGCTACATTGCCCTACTAAGCAAAAGGGCAGTAACTGCTCATTGAGTGTAACTGAGAAAAATGGCTTAAAATTGTTTTCATTGTCCATCCAAATGATTTGTAATCTGTTGTCTTACTATGATGTCATGTTGTATTCATATTGACCCTGACCTCTGACATGACCTTTGACCCTCAATGTAAGTTACTGCCTTCTTGCTAGGTACAGCCAGTTTCCATTAGATTATTCGTTTTTGCACAAACATGTGTTCAAGTATTTGTATGTGGCTGTCAGTTTCTTTCATATAGTTTGATAATTGTATCAGCAATGAACAATCAATAACACTAAGGTAAACCATAGACACTGCAGCCCAAAGCTTGGTGAAACCAAGGTAAAAAGCAGTAACTGATGTGAGTGATGGCAGTTAGTACTTTTTTTCCTTGGTTTCACTCTAATTTTTTGCAGTTACTCCCATTTTCTCTATAACACAAGACAATGGAGGCAGGATATTTGTCCACATGATAAAGCATGTGTCAATGTATCAAAAATGTAATTAACTCATTTTTTACCAAATGTGCATTTACTGTTCTTTTGCTTGGTAGGGAAGTAAAGATGTGAGTGCTATGGGGCGGTAGTAATTTAGGCAGGTTACCTTGGCGTTCTTGGGCACAGGGAATATGGTGGTCTACTTGAAACATGTAGGTATTACAGACTCGCTCAGGGAGAGGTTAAAAATGTCAATGAAGACACTTGCCAGCTGGTCAGCACATGCTCTGTGTATGCGTCCTGGTAATCCGTCTAGCTCTGCGGCCTTCTGAATGTTGACCTGTTTAAAGGTTTTACTATTATCAGCTACGGAGCGTGTGATCACAGAATCGTCCGGAACAGCTGGTGCTCTCATGCATGGTTCAGTGTTGCTTGCCTCAAAGCGAGCATAGAAGGCATTTCGCTCATCTGGTAGGCTCACATCACTGGGCACCTTGCGACTGGGTTTCTCTTTGTAATCCGTAATAGTTTGCAAGCCCTGCTACATCCAACGAGCGGAGGGGGATTCAATCTTAGTCCTCTATTGACACTTTGATGGGTCGTCGGAGGGCATAGCGGATTTCTTATAACGTCCGGATTAGTGTCCCACTCCTTGAAATCCACATTAATCCAAATGCCTAAGTATTTATATGCGGGAACACATTCAATTGGAGAGCCATCTAATGGGTGAACATGTAGTTCATCTGAAACATTCATACATTGTAATCCTCTGTAGCTCAATTGGTAGAGCATGGCGCTTGTAACGCCAGGGTAGTGGGTTCGATCCCCGGGACCACCCATACGTAAAAATGTATGCACACATGACTGTAAGTCGCTTTGGATAAAAGCGTCTGCTAAATGGCATATTATTATTATTATCATTATATTACGAGAGTTTAAAAACAACATCTATTTAGTTTTGCCCGTATTAAGCACAAGGTTTAAATCAGAAAGGGATTCCTGCATAGCTATAAAATCTGACTGTAGTTTTGACACAGCCAAGATCAACAGTCGGGGCAATAGCATACAGTACATAATGGTATCACACGCATATACAGTGGGGAAAACAAGTATTTGATACACTGCCGATTTTGCAGGTTTTCCTACTTATAAAGCATGTAGAGGTCTGTAATTTTTATCATAGGTACACTTCAACTGTGAGAGACGGAATCTAAAACAAAAATCCAGAAAATCAGATTGTATGAATTTTAAGTAATTCATTTGCATTTTATTGCATGACATAAGTATTTGATCACCTACCAACCAGTAAGAATTCCGGCTCTCACAGACCTGTTAGTTTTTCTTTAAGAAGCCCTCCTGTTCTCCACTCATTACCTGTATTAACTGCACCTGTTTGAACTCGTTACCTGTATAAAAGACACCTGTCCACACACTCAATCAAACAGACTCCAACCTCTCCACAATGGCCAAGACCAGAGATCTGTGTAAGGACATCAGGGATAAAATTATAGACCTGCACAAGGCTGGGATGGGCTACAGGACAATAGGCAAGCAGCTTGGTGAGAAGGCAACAACGGTTGGCGCAATTATTAGAAAATTGAAGAAGTTCAAGATGATGGTCAATCACCCTCGGTCTGGGGCTCCATGCAATATCTCACCTCGTGGCGCATCAATGATCATGAGGAAGGTGAGGGATTAGCCCAGAACTACACGGCAGGACCTGGTCAATGACCTGAAGAGAGCTGGGACCACAGTCTCAAAGAAAACCATTAGTAACACACTACGCCGTCATGGATTCAAATCCTGCAGCGCACGCAAGGTCCCCCTGCTCAAGCCAGCGCATGTCCAGGCCCGTATGAAGTTTGCCAATGACCATCTGGATGATCCAGAGGAGGAATGGGAGAACGTCATGTGGTCTGATGCCAACAACCTCCTTCCCTCAGTAAGAGCATTGAAGTTGGGTCGTGGCTGGGTCTTCCAGCATGACAACGACCCGAAACACACAGCCAGGGCAACTAAGGAGTGGCTCCGTAAGAAGCATCTCAAGGTCCTGGAGTGGCCTAGCCAGTCTTCAGACCTGAACCCAATAGAAAATCTTTGGAGGGAGCTGAAAGTCCGTATTGCCCAGCAACAGCCCCGAAACCTGAAGGATCTGGAGAAGGTCTGTATGGAGGAGTGGGCCAAAACCCCTGCTGCAGTGTGTGCAAAGCTGGTCAAGACCTACAGGAAACGTACGATCTCTGTAATTGCAAACAAAGGTTTCTGTACCAAATATTAAGTTCTGCTTTTCTGATGTATCAAATACTTATGTCATGCAATAAAATGCAAATTAATTACTTAAAAATCATACAATGTGATTTTCTGGATTTTAGATTCCGTCTCTCACAGTTGAAGTGTACCTATGATAAAAATTACAGACCTCTACATGCTTTGTAAGTAAGACAACCTGCAAAATCGGCAGTGTATCAAATACTTGTTCTCCCTACTGTATGTTGATGATGTAAAGAATATTTGCTGGTCTGTGGTGTGTAATTACATTTACATTTACATTTACGTTATTTAGCAGACGCTCTTATCCAGAGTGACTTACAAATTGGTGCATTCACCCTATAGCCAGTGGGTTAACCACATTTAATCAATGTATATTTTTAAAATATATATATATATATATATTTTTATTTTTTATTTTTTTTTGGGTGGGGGTTGGGGGGGGGGGGGTAGAAGGATGAGGAGCAACCAGCCACTGTACTTGACACATTTATGAAATTGCTTATTCCAGTTACTAATAAGCATGAACCCATTAAGAAAATGACTGTAAAAACTGTTAAATCCCTGTGGGTGGTTTGAGGAATTGACAAATTGTATGGTTGAGAGGGATGAGGCAAAAGGAATGGCAAATAATCTGGATGCACAACCGATTGGCATACGTACTGTAAATTGAGAAATCATATGACCAAATTGAATAAAATGTACTGTGAAACAAAGATAAATTATATAAAGAATGATAGTAAAAAGCTTTGGAGCACATTAAATGAAATTTTGGGCAAAAAGGCAAACTCAGCTCCATCATTCATTGAATCAGATGGCTCATTCATCAAATAACCCACTGATATTGCCAATTACTTTAATGATTTTTTCATTGGCAAGATTAGCAAACTTAGGCATTAGATGTCAGAAACAAATGCTGACACTACACATCCAAGTATTACTGATCAAATAAAGAAAGACATGCATTGTAATTTTGAATTCCAAGCATGGCACTTACACAAATGAATGATGATTGGCTGAGAGAAATGTATCATAAAAAGCTTTTTTGTTAGACTTCAGTGCACTTTTGACATGATGTTATAGTTTTACACCCCATGTTATATTGTGGATAAAGAGTTACCTGTTTAACAGAACACAGATGGTGTTCTTTAATGGAAGCCTCTCCAACATAATCCAGGTAGAATCAGGAATTCCCCAGGGCAGCTGTTAAGGCCTCTTACTTTTTTCAATTTGAGTACAGCCAGTGTGTCTATGTATGCGGATGACTCAACACTATACACGTCAGCTAATACAGTGACTGAAATCACTGCAACACTTAACAAAGAGCTGCAGTTAGTTTCAGAATGGGTGGTTAGTCCTAAATATTTTTTAAAGTATTGTGTTTGGGACAAATCATTCCCTAAACCCTAAACCTCAACTCAATCTTGTAATGAATAATGTGAAAATTGATGTGACTAAACTGCTTGGAGTAACCCTGGATTGTAAACTGTCATGGTCAAAGCATGTTGATACAACGGTAGCTAAGTGTCACACCCTGATCCGTTTCACCTGTCTTGTGCTTGTCTCCACCCCCCACCAGGTCTCTCCCATTTGTTCCCATTATCCCCTGTGTATTTATACCGGTGTTTACTGTCTGCCTGTTGCCAGTTCGTCTTGTCTCGTCAAGCCTACCAGCGTGTTGTTCCGTATTCCTGTTTTTTCCTAGTCCCTGTTTTATAGTCCTCCCTTTTCTGATCTTGTCTGCCTGCCCTGACACTGAGCCTGCCTGCCATACCATTCAGCCTGCCCTAACCTCGAGCCTGCCTGCCACCCTGTACCTTTCGGACTCAGACCTGGTTTATGAACTTCTGCCTGTCCTCGACCTGCCTCTTGAATACCCCTCAAACCATCTGCCTCCTGTGTCTGCATCTGTGTCTGCATCTGGGTCTCATCCTGCGTTGTTATGGTACGAACTGGCCATGACTGACCCAGCAGACTCAGACCAGCTCCACAACACAGTCTCCATGCATGGAACCACCATTGGAATAAATGAGGAGCTACTCCAGAACCTTATGGAAGGACTCCATACGCTGGCGGGATGCCATGACCAGGGTTTCAAAACATTACTGGAGCAATTCCGTGGACTATCTATCAGGCAGCATGCCACAACGGAGACCTCCTGGACGCTCAGTAATCCCCTTACCAGTGGTGAATTTGTACAGCCTACCCCGGCTTTCTGAGAACCCTGCTTACCTCCTCCAGACTACGTGGTAGACTATGCTGGGGACCCTGGAACCTGCCGGGCGTTTCTTTCCCATGCTCCCTCATCTTTGAGCTGCAGCCCTCTTCGTTCCCTTCGGACCGTTCAAAAATAGCGTGTCTGATAACGCTAACGTCTGGAAGGGCGCTCACTTGGGCTACGGCAGTTTGGGAGCATCAGTCCACCATTTGCCTTCATTTGGAGGATTTCATGGCGGAGGTGAGGAACGTGTTCGATTCTCCGGTGTCCGGGAGAGAGGCGACCCAAAAGTTACTTAGATTGTGTCAAGACCCCCGTAGTGTGGCAGACTACGCGGTAGACTTTCGCACGTTGGCCGCCGATAGTCCCTGGAACCCGGAGTCTCAGTTCGATACCTTTCTTCATGGATTATCAGAGGAAATTAAAGATGAGCTCGCAGCTCGGGAGTTACCCCTGGACCTCAACTCCCTCATAGCCTTAACCATAAGGATCGATGGGCGCTAACGGGAACGCAGGAGGGAGGGGAGGTCTGTTTTCAGCCCCACTCGTTCGTCCACGGCTGCTTGCTCGCTCCCGAAGAACCCCGGAAGTCCCTGACACCTGCATTTCCGGGAGGATCCAAAGTCACCCGAGTCTCCTCAGGAACCATCTGGAAAGGGCAACTCCTGAGCCTATGCAACTGGGCAGAGCTAGATTTTTGCCTCAGGAAAGATTATGCAGGCTTAACTACAACAGTTGCCTGTATTGTGGTGCTACAGGGCATTACAAATCCACCTGTCCAGTAAAAGACCAGACTCATCGGTTAGGTACAAGTACAATGGTGGACCATGCTGGGAGGGTTTCAACTCCTATTACTCTTATCCCTTTCCATGTTATCCTGCTGTGGGCTGACCGGTCTAAATCTCTCCGGGTCCTCACTGATTCTGGGGCTGATGAGAGCTTCATGGACTCTTCTCTGGTATCTGAGCAGGGTATCTCGACACAACTCCTCTCCTTTTCCATGAACGCCAGAGCACTGGACGGACGCTCCATTGGCAGGGTCACTCATAGTACGGTTCCTATTAACCTGCGGGTGTCGGG
This sequence comes from Coregonus lavaretus, assembly GCF_964263955.1. Taxonomy (NCBI): domain Eukaryota; kingdom Metazoa; phylum Chordata; class Actinopteri; order Salmoniformes; family Salmonidae; genus Coregonus; species Coregonus lavaretus. Next base: position 47,160,183 of record NC_140008.1, on the reverse strand, counting down.
CATTCATAGTGAGTCCATACAGTTTCTTCTTATTGAATCTCCCCATGTTCCTGTTGTTTTGGGATTTTCATGGCTCCAGAGGCACAGCCCCCTTATAGACTGGCCCACTGGTTCTATCCTGGGCTGGAGCCCGTTCTGCCACTCACGTTGCCTTAAGGCTGCGCAGCCTGCCCCGGGACGTCCTCCTGCGGGCTCTGGTAAAGCCTCGGATCTCTCCGCCATTCCCGCGGAGTACCAGGACCTCCTAGAGGTTTTCATTAAGGTTTGCGCCACCTACCTTCCTCTTTATTGTCCCTACGCTTGCGCTATTGACCTCCTCCCGGGCACCACACCGCCTCATGGGTGGCTATATTCCCTGTCTGGCACTGAGACCAAGGCCATGGAGGAGTACATTGACGACTCTCTGGCTGCTGGGCCCATTCATCCTTCTGCCTCCCCTGTGTCCATGTATCAACTACCGGGGCCTCAATGACATCACGGTTAAGAATCGTTACCCTCTATCACTCCTCTCCTTGGCTTTCGAAACTCTCCAGGGGGCACCCATTTTTTCCAAGTTGGACCTTCGTAACGCCTACAACCTAGTTTGGATACGCAAAGGAGACGAGTGGAAGACAGCATTCAACACAGCTAATGAACACTATGAGTACCTGGTCATGCCGTTTGGACTCACCAACGCTCGCGCGGTGTTCCAGGCCCTGGTCAACGATGTGTTCCGGCACATGTTGAATCGGTTTGTGTTTGTCTACCTCGACGACATCCTTGTTTTCTCCCGTTCTGCTCAAGAACATGTTCTCCATGTTCGACAAGTCCTATAGCACCTCCTGGAGAACCAGTTGTTTGTGAAAGCAGAAAAGTTTAAATTCCATTGCTCCACTATCTCCTTTCTGGGATACGTCATCGCTGAAGGGAATTTTCAGATGGATCCTGAAAAGGTGAAAGTGGTGGTGGATTGGCCCCAGACCACATCCAGAGTGCAGCTGCAACGTTTCCTAGGATTTGCACATTTCTACCGCCGCTTCATTTGTGGCTACAGCACCCTGGCTCCTCCCCTCTCTGCACTCACTTCTCACCTGGTGCCGTTCACATGGTCCCCAGCTGTTGACAGCATGTTTTTGGACCTTAAGCATCGGTTTACTACAGCCACCATCCTCATCCATCTGGACCCGTCCCGTCAGTTCGTGGTTGAGATCGACGCTTCTGACATTGGAGTTGAGCCGTCCTGTCCCAGCGGTCTGCCCAGGACCAAAAGCTGCATCCCTGTGCCTTCCTGTCCCATCGTCTCAACCCCGCTGAGAGAAACTATGATGTAGGAAATCAGGAACTTCTGGCAGTCAAGATGGCGTTGGAGGAGTGGAGGCACTGGCTTGAAGGGGCGGAACATCCATTTTTGATGTGGACCGACCATAGGGGGGGGGGGCCCGGCTAACCGGATGTTTGTCCCAGATTTGGCCCGATCTCCGGTCCTGTAATGGGCTTATTCCTCCAAGCTCACCTGCCATCCTGGCTCCCGTTGAACCCTGGCCTGGTTTTTGGTGGCCCACTATGGTTTCTGACGTCTCAGCATTCGTCACTGCATGCACAGTATGTGCTCAGAATAAGACTCTGCGGCAAGCTCCGGCTGGCCTCCTTCAACGACTCCCTGTTCCTCATCGCCCCTGGTACCATATCTCCGTGTACTTTGTCACTGGGCTTCCTCTGTCTGATGGCAACACCACTATCCTTACAGTGGTGGATAGGTTCTCTAAAGCTTCCCATTTCATCCCTCTCCCCAAGATACCTTCAGCCAAGGAGACGGCCCAGCTAGTGGTGCAGCACGTCTTCCGAATCCATGGACTCCCTGTCTACATAGTCTTCAATCGTGGTCCTCAATTCTCGTCCCGATTCTGGAAGGCGTTCTGCACCCTCATTGGGTCGTCGGCCAGCCTGTCCTCCAGGATTCACCCCCAGTCCAACGGCCAGTTGGAGCGTGCCAATCAGGACCTGGAGACGACTCTTCAGTGCCTTGTCTCGACTAACCCCACCACCTGGAGCCGGTAGCTTGTGTGGAGTACGCCTGGAACACTCTTCCCTGCTTGGCCACTGGGCTCTCGCCCTTTGAGTGCGCCATGGGCTATCAGCTCCTGCCCTTCCCTGAGCAAGAAGAGGAGGTCAACATACTCTCGGCCCAGATGTTCGAGCTCTCTTCCAGGTACACCGACAGCGGCGGACGAACATCTGGGCCGGACTCCGGCTCCCCGCTATCGTCTCGGGCAGAGGTTATGGTGGAGTCTCGTAAACGTTCCCATCATTTTATTGGTCCTTTCTCCATCTCTAAAGTCCTTAGCCTCTCTGCTGTTTGTCTTCTGTTGCCCCGTACCCTCTGTATACATCCCACTTTTCATGTGTCCAGGATTATGTCTTTGTCTCACAGCCCTTTGTCTGCTGTTCCCAGGCCCACCCCTCCTCCCGTCTCATCGACGGCCATCCGGCGTACACGGTGAGACACCTGCTGAGTGTTCGACCTCGGGGCAGGGGTTTCCTGTACCTGGTTGACTGGGAGGGTTATGTCCCAGAGGAGAGGTGCTGGGTCCCCACTAAGGACATCCTGTACCTGGCCCTCATCGCTGACTTTCACTGCCGGCACCCTGGTCAACCAGGTATGCGCCCGGGTAGGACGCCAGGTTCCACCTATGGGGGGTGGGGGGGGGGTGAAGGGTACTGTCACACCATGATCTGTTTCACCTGGCTTGTGCTTGTCTCCACCCACCACCATACACTCCATCCCCTGTGTACTTATACCGGTGTTTTCTGTCTGCCTGTTGCCATTTCATCATGTCTCGTCAAGCCTACCAGCGTGTTGTTCCGTACTCCTGTTTTTTCCTAGTCCCTGTTTTCTAGTCCTCCCAGTTCCGACCTTTTCTGCATGCCCTGACACTGAGCCCGCCTGCCATACCATTCAGCCTGCCCTGACCTCGAGCCTGCCTGCCGCCCTGTACCTTTCGGACTCAGACCTGGTTTACGAACTTCTGCCTGTCCTCGACCTTCCTCTTGCCTGCCCCTTCTATTCAATAAATATCAGAAACTCAAACCATCTGCCTCCTGTGTCTTCATCTGGGTCTCATCCTGTGTTCTTAAACTAAGATGGGGAGAAGTATGTCTATAATAAAGCGCTGCTCTGCCTTCTTAACAACACTATCAACAAGGCAAGTCCTACAGGCCCTAGTTTTGTTGCACCTGGACTACTGTTCAGTTGTGGGATCAGGTGCCACAGAGAGGGCCCTCGGAAAATTACAATTGGCTCAGAACAGGGCAGCATGGCTGGCCCTTAAATGTACAACGAGAGCTAACATTAATAATATACATTCAAAAATCTCTCATGGCTCAAAGTGGAGGAGAGATTGACTTCATCACTATTTGTTTTTGTAAGAATTGTTGACATGCTGAATTCACAGAGGTGTCTGCTTAAACTACTAGAACACAGCTCGGACACCCATGCATACCCCACAAGACATGCCACCAGAGGTCTCTTCACAATCCCCAAGGTGAAGATTCACCTTCCAACAGGACAACGACCCTAAGCACACAGTCAAGATAACACAGGAGTGGCTTCGGGACATGTCTCTGAATGTCCTTGAGTGGCCCAGCCAGAGCCCGGACTTGAACCCAATCTAACATCTCTGGAGAGACCTGAAAATAGCTGTGCAGCAACACTCAGCTTGAGAGGATCTGCAGAGAAGAATGGGAGAAACTCACCAAATACAGGTGTGCCAAGGTTGTAGCGTCATACCCAAGAAGACTCGAGTCTGTAATCGCTGCCAAAGGTGCTTCAACAAAGTACTGAGTAAAGGGTCTGAATACTTATTCAAATGTGATATTTCCGGGTTTAAAAAAATTATAATTTGCACAACAATCTAAAAACGTGTTTTTGGTTTGTCATTATGGGGTATTGTGTGTAGACTGGTGAGGGGAAAAAACAATTTAATCAATTTTAGAATAAGGCTGTAATGTAACAAAATGTGGAAAAAGTCAAGGGGTCTGAATACTTTCCAAATGCACTGTATGTGTGCCATTCAGAGCGTGAAGGGGCAAGACAAAATATTTAAGTCCCTTTGAACTGGGTATGGTAGTATGTGCCAGGTGCACCACTTTGTGTCAAGAACTGTAACGCTGCTGAATTTTTCACGCTCAACAGTTTCCCATGTGTATCAAGAATGGTCCACCACCCAAAGGACATCCAGCCAACTTGATACAACTGTGGGTAACATTGGAGTGAACATGAGCCAGCATCCCAGTGGAGCGCTTTCAACAACTTGTAGAGTCCATGCCCCGCCGAAACTCAATATTAGGAACGTGTTCTTAATGTTTTGTACACTCAGTGTATTTTTGTATAGATTACACCTAATATAGAATAGAAGAGCCATTTGAATATCATTTTATTTCACATTTCATTGAATTTCACATTTCATTGAGCATCACGTTACTGTACCTTGGCTCTTTGGTTCTGGTACCAGACCTGCACAACTCGCACACACAGACCAGTCTCCGCTGCCAAGGTCTCCCTTACCTTGGAGAGAGAGGGAAGGACAGAGGGAAGGAATGGGGAGTGAAAGACAGAGGGAGAGGAAGTAAACATGTGATGTGACCCTTATAGTCTACCTGTTCACTTCCATGATTACACTCTAACAGTACGCCCAATTAACTTTCACTATCAAATCCCAGACCCTCGATGAAGACAATAATGATCTGTTGGAGAGTATTCAGACTGAGGACCCTTCAAAGTGTAATCTACACCCCCTGCCTTTCTGCATTCTTTTTAGGACCGGTTGGTGATGTGGTGTACCCTAGGCTCCGACCTTTCGACAGGGCTTGTTGGAGACCTGGAAGGAGGCTTTGAAGAACCATCTCTGCTCAGTAGTCAGATTGGTGTGTGGATGTTTGGGTTGTTTGTGTTCAGTGTCATCCTCTCCACCGCTATGCCTGCCAGAAACCTCCACACTGACCTCCTCCTCTTCAGTCAGGACAACTGTTAAAAATCCCCTTATTACCATTGTTTGTTTACAGACACACACACACACACACACACACACACACACAAAGCCTGCTGCCTCAGTTTTGATGATGGTAATTTGCATATACTCCAGAATGTCATGAAGAGTGATCAGATTAATTGCAATTAATTGCAAAGTCCCTCTTTGCCATGAAAATTAACTTAATCCTCCAAAAACATTTCCACTTCATTTCAGCCCTGCCACAAAAGGACCAGCTGACATAATGTCAGTGATTCTCTCGTTAACACAGGTGAGAGTGTTGACGAGGACAAGGCTGGAGATCACTCTGTCATGCCGATTGAGTTAGAGTAACAGACTGGAAGCTTTAAAAGGAGGGTGGTGCTTGAAATCATTGTTCTTCCTCTGTTAACCATGGCTACCTGCAAGGAAACACATGCCGTCATCATTGCTTTGCACAAAAAGGGCTTCACAGGGAAGGATATTGCTGCTAGTAAGATTGCACCTAAATCAACCATTTATCGGATCATCAAGAACTTCAAGAAGAGAGGTTCAATTGATGTGAAAAAGGCGTCAGGGCGCCCAGGAAAGTCCAGCAAGCGCCAGGACCGTCTCCCAAAGTTGATTCAGCTGCGAGATCAGGGCACCACCAGTGCTTGCTCAGGAATGGCAGCAGGCAGGTGTGAGTGCATCTGCACGCACAGTGAGGCAAAGACTTTTGGAGGATGGCCTGGAGTCATGAAGGGCAGCAAAGAAGCCACTTCTCTCCAGGAAAAACATCAGGGACAGACTGATATTCTGCAAAAGGTACAGGGATTGGACTGCTGATGACTGGGGTAAAGTCATTTTCTCTGATGAATCCCCTTTCCGATTGTTTGGGGCATCTGAAAAACACCTTGTCCGGAGAAGACAAGGTGAGCGCTACCATCAGTCCTGTGTCATGCCAACAGTAAAGCATCCTGAGACCATTCATGTGTGGGGTTGCTTCTCAGCCAAGGGAGTGGGCTCACTCACAATTTTGCCCAAGATCACAGCCATGAATAAAGAATGGTACCAACACATCCTCCGAGAGCAACTTCTCCCAACCATCCAAGAACAGTTTGGTGACGACCAATGCCTTTTCCAGCATGGTGGAGCACCTTGCCATAAGGCAAAAGTGATAACTAAGTGGCTCAGGGAACAAAACATCGAAATATTGGGTCCATGACCAGGAAACTCCCCAGACCTTAATCCCATTGAGAACTTGTGGTCGATCCTCAAGAAGCGGGTGGACAAACAAAAACCGACAAATTCTGACAAACTCCAAGCATTGATTATGCAAGAATGGGCTGCCATCAGTCAGGTTGTGGCCCAGAAGTTAATTGACAGCATGCCAGGGCAGATTGCAGAGGTCTTGAAAAAGAAAGGTCAACACTGCAAATATTGACTCTTTGCATAAACGTAATGTAATTGTCAATAAAAGTATTTGACACTTATGGAATGCTTGTAATTATACTTCAGTATACCATAGTAACATCTGACAAAAATATCTCATTACACTGAAGCAGCGAACTTTGTGAAGACTTGTGTCATTCTCAAAACCTTTGACCACGACTGTACACCTAATCTCCTCTCTACCGACAAGGTAATGTAGCAGTCAGTCTAGCAGTCAATCAATCCGACTATGTACAGGTACAGTATAACTACCTGTGTAGAATTGTTCCTCTTACATCAGCCTCACCAACACTTTCCCTGTCCTTTTCACCTGACATTACAGCTTTGATTATAGAGTTGTTGTTCCCAGACCAGCAGCAGACAATAAACATCAGGCTACCTCTTTATGACATGATTCGGGTAAAAACAGCCCACATCATCATTCAGCTCCAAGTAGGCCAATGGTCTGGTTGCACAGAGTAACTAGATGAACAGGAGGAGAGGTGAGGTGAGACTCAGATATAAACAACAGTGTGGGGGAAGGGACATGTCACAACGATGTGGAGCTGGCAAAAATTATAGAACCCTGGACAGGCCAGTAGGGGAACAGGGAGGGGGTTGGGGTTGGTCGAGGCAGAGCTGTGGGGGCAGTACCTGACATGGGGCCCCCTGCTAATTGGTCAGGTCAGATTTCTCACGGTCAAGTGGGTGTCAGCCCATTGGGCAGCTTGGCATGGGGCGATCCAGATGCCACGGAACGCAGTGGGCACCATCCCCAAAGAGTTTACAACCCAAACCCACCCTTTCTCTTGTCAGAATCCCCCTGCCCCACTAACATTTTCGACGCTACCTCTACGGTTTCCGTCGCTACCTCCACCTCTCCTCCCTCTCTTCTCTGTTTAGTACAGACGCCCCGAGGTCCCCCCCCCCCCCCTACTTAGTATCTAATTTGACCTACTTAGTATCTCATTCAAATGACTTAGTATCTCGTTTCAACGACTTTGTTAAAAATATACAGTATATACTGTATATATGTATATACTGTATATATATATATATATATATATATATATATATATATATATATATATATATATATATATATTCTACTAAATCCTATATATTACGTTTTTTTTAAGTCATTCAAATCAGATAATTGTTATTTTGTCTAATTAGGCCTCATTTGTTATGCAGATTGTCAGACCATGTAATGGTTGCTGCAAACATTCATTCACTGATTCCATCCATTGATATGATTATTCATTGACAGTTATTTGATAGCCTAAAGCAGGGCTGCTTTTGAATTCCAGAGCATGTAAGTGTGCGAGTGTGGAGCAAGGAGCAGAGCGTAATTAGAGCAGATTTCAAAAATGATGTCCGCCTTTCTCTCCCGCTACAATTTCGCTCTGGTACTGCTCAGCCACAAGTTCTGGGCATGCTCTGACTAGCATTTTTTCTTTTACTGTATCACTATTCTTTTAATTAGGCCGATTCGGTTCTAATTATTAGCCTACCCCACCTACAGTAGCTTATATCTTGTTAATATTCTACTTTCTAACATTAGGATACATAGTTTCTATTTTGAATGAATGTATTAATGTATGTTTTAGGTAGGCAATACATAGGCTGCTGTAAAATGTATGTAAAAAAATATTGGAATAGAAACACCATAATATATATCAATTTAATTAAGCTAAAATATCATAAAATAAAGAATAAATAATAAAGGCCTGTATCTTTTCATAAATAAAAGGGAATAGACTATAGCAAACTGCAACGGTCAAATGATTTTTGCACAGAAACAAGCACCAACAAGCTTCACATGTGCATTGAGCGTTAGAAATGCGCACTACAAATTAAATGTTATTATTATTAATATTATAAAGACAAATGCATATGTAAAAGCTTAATTACATAAATTCATATTAGTGGGAATATAGCCATAATATAAACAAGAGAGAATGGAATATATTTGAAAAGACCAAAATGTAAAAACACAATGAGATCAAATTTCTCAAAAAATGTGTTATTTGTTACAGTGTCTTTTGTGCTCATTTTTTATATTTGGTTAGAGAAATAAAACAAGTAGGTGGCCGGTCCAGTGCAGTAAACTTAAGTGAACTACAGTGCCTTCAGAAAGCATTCACACCCCTTAACTTTTCCCATATTTTATTGTGTTACAGCCTGAATTTAAAATGGCTGAAATTTAGATTTTGTGTCACTGATCTACACACAATACCCCATAATGTCAAAGTGGAATTATGTTTTTAGACATTTATGCAAATTAATAAAAAATTAAAATCTGAAATGTCTTGAGTCAATAAGTATTCAACCCCTTTGTTTGACAAGCCTAAATAACTTCAGGAGTAAAAATGTGCTTAACAAGTCAGATAATAAGTTGCATGGTCTACATCTGTGTGCAATAATGGTGTTTAACATGATTTTTGAATAACTACCCCGTCTCTTTACCCCACACTTACAATATGCAAGGTCCCTCAGTCGAGCAGTGAATTTCAAGCACAGATTTAACGAAAAAGGCCAGGAAGGTTTTCCAATGCCTCGCAAAGAAGGGCACCTATTCAATGTCTATTGGTAAAAAATAGACATTGAATATCCCTTTTAGCATGGTGAAGTTATGAATTACACTTTGGATGGTGTACTGTATCAATAGGCCCAGTCACTACAAAGATACAGGCGTCCTTCCTAACTCAGTTGACGGAGAGGAAAGAAACTGCTCTGGGATTTCACCATGAGGCCAATGGTTATTTTAAACCAGTTACAGAGTGGGTGTGATAGGAGAAAACTGAGGATGAATCAACAACATTGTAGTTACTCCACAATACTGATCTAAATGACAGAGTGAAAAGAAGGAAGCCTGTACAGAATACAAATATTCCAAAACATGCATTGTGTTTGCAATAAGGCACTAAAATAATACTGCAATAAATGTGGCAAAGAAATTAACGTTTTGTCCTGAATACAAAGCATTATGTTTGGGGCAATTCCAACACAACACATCACTGAGTACCACTCTTCATATTTTCAAGAATGGTGGTGGCTGCATCATGTTATGGATATAATTGTTATCGGCAAGGACTAGGGAGTAAAATAAAAAATAAAAAAAGGAATAGAGCTAAGCACAGGCAAAGTCCTAGAGAAAAATCTGGTTCAGACTTAAAATCAGCTTGAAAATCTATGACAAGACTTGAAAATGGCAATGATCAACAACTAACTTGACAGATCTTGAAGAATTGAAAAAATAATAATTGGCAAATATTGTACAATCCAGGTTTTTACCCAGAAAGACTCATAGCTGTAATCGCTGCCAAAGGTGATTCTAACATGTATTGACTCAGGGGGTTGAATACTTATCTAATCAAAAGATATTAGTGGTTTATTTTCCATAATGTTTTATATTTTTCTTCCACTTTGACATAAGAGTTTTTGTGTATATCGTTGATAACAAATCACAATTAAATCAATTTTAATCCCACTTGTAACACAGAAAATATATACAAAAGAATACATATAGGAGTAAATCAGCCTGAATATCAGGATGCACAACTGCAACGCGTTTTGACTACCAATTCATAGGCACATTGCATCTGAAACTGTTCTTTAGAGATTGCAACCCCTCTGTGTTTAGGGCTCCATCTATGTTCATTCCACCTGGGCCTATTGACCCAGCTGTGGATACGTACTACAGACTGGTGCATAAAGACATATCCAAGCTAGATACCTCTATCCCCTATGTCAGGAATAACGTTACCCGCTCTGATAAACAAGCCCTTAAATCTCCAGAATGCCACCTCTATAGTCATCTTGCCAGAGGACAAGGGAGGCGCTGTTACTGTATAAGACTGCACTGTCTATAAAACGGAAGTACTCAGGCAGCTGAATAATCAGACATTCTATATAAGAGACAGCTTTCGGCTATAATCGAACAGACTGTCACCGAGGGCATGCACAATGGTGATATCACCAAAAAAGAACACAGATTATTGGTGCGTAAAAACAGCTCCACACCAGTAATCTGCAGTTCCTAAAATACTGTTTAATTATATAAATCCCCAAAGGGACATAGGTTTGGCAGAAGGCATGAAGATCTCTGCTCGGCTTCAAATGCCACGATTGATAAATATGCCCCTTTGTATTATGACACTTTTGTTTACCAAAGACCCCACAATTAGACATTAGTTAAACTTATAAAAAAAGACTCCACACAACATTATTGTCCATAGAATCTTTTGACTCCTGATAGCTTGAAGTGTTTGAAAAAGCCTACTCGGTATGTGCCAGCATGCGCAGAATAGTAAGGTAGTAATCGTTTATTATTATTATTATTATTATTATTATTATTATTATTATTATTACTACGGCATGAGGCTATAAAACTGCCACAGCAAGTTGATCCCTGCAATGCCAGTATTTATTTTGCAACCCGTCCGCCAAAAACATCCGTTACGCAAGGTTCTCCCTCTCAAGCGCTCTTTATCGAGGAGCTTTGCCTTATCATCAAATGAATAGGTTGGTGTCATATCTTCCTCATGTTTCAGTAAACCATTAGCCAACACTTTAAAGGTTAAACGAAGTGGCATCATGAACGTTTATGATTTCTTAATTTTATTTTAAATGTATTTTTTCCTGTTATTGTGACCTGTAGGCTATAACAAGTTAAACCTTTCAATTGAAGGCCTATTACAAACCTCTTTTTGTAGGCTAAGAAAAGCATGTTGTTCTCAGCATAAACCAGCCTATTATCTCTGAAGGTCTTTCATTTATTGGTGATGGATACTTTAATTGTACATTTAGGCTACTTTTAAAACGCTGACATAGGATACTGCTCTGCTAGAGCATGTGAGATAACTAGTCCTACCAGTAAGTGTGGTCAAAGTTATTCCCTTATGATATCACGTTACCGCCCTACATGTATTCTATTGATGAATGTTTACTTCGTGTGTTGCACACATTTCATTCAGCATTTAATTCTAGCTCACAATCAAGGACGGCTGTGTATTCCCTCCAGCAGCGGTGAAGTGTAGGTCTATGACTATGTAGTCTTGTGACACTGTCCTACTAGACTCTATGCCGGTATCTACTTCACTATAATAGAGAACTATGGTATGTTGGAATCTCGTTATCTTCCTGCAGATGGCAGTATTGAGTCATAACCTGAGGGCCTACTTATTTTCTTTCTCCAAGGAAATTAAAATGTATTCCATACACAGTATATTCCATTCTCCTTTCTCTTGTTTATATTATTGCTATATTCCCACTAATATTCCTTTATGTAAGTAAGCTTTTACATGTGTATTTTTCTGTCACTATAATAATAATAATAATAATAATAATAATAATAATAATAATAATAATAATAATAATAACAACTCGATGGTAACTTTACAAGTAAGGTTGTGGTGGTTGCTTTAACTCTTTAAAATTATTTTTGGGGTAATGGAAAAAGTTACAAAAGTTAAACTTCACTATTTAAAGCAAAGCAGTTACATATAGTCAAAGTTACTGAACCAAACACCTCTACTGAACCAGAGCTAGCTAGCTATGCCCAGGACCAGAGCTGGACCAGAGCTCTTGCAGACCAGAGCTGTAGTTGTGGCCAGTAGTTGTGTAGTTGTTGTAGTATCTGAACAGTTTTTAATTTTGGCTGACGTTTGCAAATGGTGTGTTAGAGGAATTTAACTCTGCTTTGCTGAAACATCTGGAAAGCATTACTATAGGGGACCCCTGAAACAGAGGAGACTTGAATATGTGGAAGCCAGGTATTGGTCTATTCAAAACACCCATATTATGTTACATAGGATAAATACCATGTTTGAACAAAGGACGGGGAGAATAATCATTTTTGGATTGGGTTAGTTGTTCTCCGGATTTCTTTAGAAATCTGTAAATTGACGCTGTAACCTTTGATATAATAAACCTTTATAATCAAGTACAGTGTCCGCGGATTTCTTGTCTACACAGCATATCAGCATTGTTGTCTCGACACCACATTAATTGGCGACGAGGATTTTTGGGACGTGTTGCGTCTGTTCAGCGTTTCATCATGGGCCGAGAGCTGACTCCCGCTACAGAGGCCGGCAGATAAGGTGAGCTTTCTCACAACTTTGGGCGCTGGTCAGTTCGTGTGCTGTGTGTGCGTTGGGGGATGTACCGTTAAAGAACTTGTGTGTGCGCCTTGCTGTTATTTGCTGTGGGATGACAATCCGTTCTAAATTTCTAAATTTGTTTGCGTTGAAAACAACACAAACAGGGGGGAGTGTCTATAGGAATTGATAACACTGGGCACAGGGATATTACATTTAAAGGAGTGTCCAGGAATAGAATGAAGGAATAAGACAAGGAAATAAGGAAAAAAGTATACTATTAGGACGTCGCTGATCTACGGAAGCCCTCAAATGAGGCGATCATTAAGATGGGCCGCAAATCCTAGGAAAGTCATTAGGTTGACTTTCGGGTCAGTTCTGGGAACTGTGAGATTGTACAATATATATTCAATTGCATGTTACCTCTCGGGATATAGATGACGAAGTTTATGTCTGATGTAGCCTCTCATTGAATATCTGCAACTCAAGGTAGCAGAAATTTAGGAAGGAATATAAAGGAAAAAATGAGCGACGTAAGCATTTTTTAGAGTATTATATGAACGGATACATTCTTGTTTGATTATGTGTGTGTGTGTATGTGAGACAAAGAGAGCCTATGCGTGTGTGTACATGGGGAGGTCTCTGCTGTGTTCCAGCTGTGTGTTGACTCATGCTATGATAAAATGTATGTTAGAGATATATACATATATACAGTATATACATATTTTACAGTAGCCTATGTATTGCCTACCTAAAACATATGCAAATACAATTGAAGTCCTTCAAAATAGAAGCTACATATCCTAATATTAGAAAGTAGAATATAAACTAGATACAGTGGGGAAAAAAATTATTTAGTCAGCCACCAATTGTGCATGTTCTCCCACTTAAAAAGATGAGAGAGGCCTGTAATTTTCATCATAGGTACACGTCAACTATGACAGACAAATTGAGAAAAAAAATTCCAGAAAATCCCATTGTAGGATTTTTAATGAATTTATTTGCAAATTATGGTGGAAAATAAGTATTTGGTCACCTACAAACAAGCAAGATTTCTGGCTCTCACAGACCTGTAACTTCTTCTTTAAGAGGCTCCTCTGTCCTCCACTCGTTACCTGTATTAATGGCACCTGTTTGAACTTGTTATCAGTATATAAGACACCTGTCCACAACCTCAAACAGTCACACTCCAAACTCCACAATGGCCAAGACCAAAGAGCTGTCAAAGGACACCAAAAACAAAATTGTAGACCTGCACCAGGCTGGGAAGACTGAATCTGCAATAGGTAAGCAGCTTGGTTTGAAGAAATCAACTGTGGGAGCAATTATTAGGAAATGGAAGACATACAAGACCACTGATAATCTATCTCGATCTGGGGCTCCACGCAAGATCTCACCCCGTGGGGTCAAAATGATCACAAGAACGGTGAGCAAAAATCCCAGAACCACACGGGGGGACCTAGTGAATGACCTGCAGAGAGCTGGGACCAAAATAACAAAGCCTACCATCAGTAACACACTACGCCGCCAGGGACTCAAATCCTGCAGTGCGAGACGTGTCCCCCTGCTTAAGCCAGTACATGTCCAGGCCCGTCTGAAGTGCATTTGGATGATCCAGAAGAGGATTGGGAGAATGTCATACGGTCAGATGAAACCAAAATATAACTTTTAGGTAAAAACTCAACTCGTCATGTTTGGAGGACAAAGAATGCTGAGTTGCATCCAAAAAACACCATACCTACTGTGAAGCATGGGGTTGGAAACATCATGCTTTGGGGCTGTTTTTCTGCAAAGGGACCAGGACGACTAATCGTGTAAAGGAAAGAATGAATGGGGCCATGTATCGTGAGATTTTGAGTGAAATCCTCCTTCCATCAGCAAGGGCATTGAAGATGAAACGTGGCTGGGTCTTTCAGCATGACAATGATCCCAAACACACCGCCCGGGCAACGAAGGAGTGGCTTCGTAAGAAGCATTTCAAGGTCCTGGAGTGGCCTAGCCAGTCTCCAGATCTCAACCCCATAGAAAATCTTTGGAGGGAGTTGAAAGTCTGTGTTGCCCAGCGACAGCCCCAAAACATCACTGCTCTAGAGGAGATCTGCATGGAGGAATGGGCCAAAATACCAGCAACAGTGTGTGAAAACCTTGTGAAGACTTACAGAAAACGTTTGACCTGTGTCATTGCCAACAAAGGGTATAAAACAAAGTTTTGAGAAACTTTTGTTATTGACCAAATACTTATTTTCCACCATCATATGCCAATAAATTCATAAAAAATCCTACAATGTGATTTTCTGGATTTTTTTTTCTCATTTTGTCTGTCATAGTTGACGTGTATCTATGATGAAAATTACAGGCCTCTCTCATCTTTTTAAGTGGGAGAACTTGCACAATTGGTGGCTGACTAAATACTTTTTTTCCCCACTGTATGTTTTGGTTGAGAACAGGGGTTTTAGTTTTTTGTAAGGAAATATGTTAATTACGGTTAAAACCTTTTGTGTTTTGTGTTGGTTTGTGTGTTTTGTTCAGTGTTACTGTTTGTCTGTGTTGGGAAAAAACGGAGGGACAGCTGGTCTGTCTGCTGTTTGACTTAGAGAAAAGTTGCTTGCGGGAGCTCCTCTCACCATGAAATTGCACTGGTGAATGAGCTGCGCATGTGTGGGATTTTAGGAAATTAGAGTTGCGCGGAGTGAGTGTGCCACTCCCCTGCCTGCACTGAGCTGCTGTGAAAAAAGAAAGGGGGAGACTTTGAATACACACGGATAAAGTATTCTGTTTGTTAAGTGGCTGTTGCTTAATTATGAAACTATTTGATTGAGATAGATTGAATTTATAAATAAGAGTTATGTTGATGGATTAAAAATAAAAAATAAAAAAATAAAATATTATTGCGCTATTTATTATATTCCTGAGTTAAGCTGTTTACTTATTTCTTAGCACGAATGTGAACATGGGTTTGTCTAAAAGGATATTGTATGGTTGAAATAACCCTGTGAGTGCATAAAAGACTAAATTGTTGTCTGTTTCTTTTGTTCTTCTGTGATGTGAGAAACGAGAAGGAGGAGACAGAGAGAGATGAGGTGCTGACCAGTTCGTCACGCGACAGCGTGTGCTGCCCCGGATCCAGTTCAATTAAGGCCAGTACTGTTCTATCCACAAACTTACTTTCCCTTACAGGATATAATAGATACATTGTGTATGCATAGAATATTTCATGTTGTGACCATTTAGCAGGGACTTGGCAACAGACTGATCAATTGATGTAATTGAGAATTGCACATTAGGTTTTTTTTTTGTGCATGGGTTGTTTTGATTAGAGTTGTGCTGGAAATACAGCACTGAGATTATTCTGTAAAATTAAGGTGATTGGGTGCTTATTAAGCAATTGGTTTGTGGGTGCTGTAGTGTTGCTGGATTGCAAGTCTTTCTTTTTTGATTGCTATGAAGTTGACTAGTTTCCTTTACTTTTCCTGATCGGATGTGGTAAGATTGTCACTAATCAATAATTTGGTAGAAAAATAAAAATAAAAAATAGGAGGGAAAGATGAGCTACATAGCTTAAAGTTTTTTGGGTTTACTAATTAATTAGTTTAAAACAATAATAATAATAAAATAATTCACAATAAAGGAATATAAAAGAGTTGTTACAATGGGGGAAAAGGACAGCAAAACTATGAAAGTAATTACTCCTGTTGATGTAGTACAAAATAGTAATCCATTAGTTTCGAAAGCAGGTGTTTTGAAGACAATAAAAAATCCTCAGAGTAACACACCTTTGTTGCCTTTGAAGAAACCAGATGAGACTTATCATATGGTTCATGATTTGAGAGCAGTGAATGAGGTAGGGACCTTTGAGAGCTATGGTTAAAGATACTGGGAGTGGTCAACTCCATAGCAATCTTTCCTGGACACAGGAAGGCCTTGTGGCATTTGAAACGATCAAACAGAGGTTACAGAAGGCACCTGCACTCACACTACCAGACTACTCTAAGAATTTTTTGCTATATGTGTCTACTTCTACTGGAGGTAAATATGCATGTGCAGTTCTTTGTCAGCCGACAGGTACAGGGACGAATCCTCAGCCTTTTCCCTACTACTCTACTGCCTATTCAGAAGTAGAACTAGGGCTACCACTGTGCTACAGAGCAATGGTGGGAGTATATTCAATGTATGACAAAGCATAATCTGTTACGATGGGTTACCCAGTAACAATTCTTACCCATCATAGTCTCAGAAATCTTCTGAACTATGGGAAATATACATTGACTATGCCTAGGCTCAGAGACTATCATAGGCTCTTAGAGCAGGAAGATGTAACCCTAGTGAGGTGTGATACAGTGAATCCAGCCGAGAATTTGCCAGCTTCAGAGGATGGTGAGCCACATGATTGTGTTCAAGAAGCAGAGAAATACTCGAGGCTTAGATCAGATTTGCAAGCCTTTCCATTACGTGAGGCAGACCTGGAGTATTGGACTGATGGGTCTTGTTATCGTGTGGGAGATAAATTGTTTGCTGGCTATGCAGTAGTTAAAGCCCAAGGAACTGGATTTGTTGTTGAAAAGGCTGAAGTAATACCACAGCCTGCGTCTGCACAACTTGCTGAACTTAGCAGAAGGAAAGCGAGTGACAATATATACTGATTCAGCATATGCACATAGTGTATGTCATTTGTTTGGAGCAGTGTGGAAAGGTTGAGGGTTTAAGAAAACTGATGGTTCTCCAATACAACATCATGCGCAAATAATGAAATTGTTGCATGCTATGATGAAGCCTAAAGAGATAGCGATAGCTAAGTGTGCAGCTCATAAAACCGATCTGTCAAAAGTCACACAAGGGAACAAAGCTGCTGATGAAGCTGCAAAAGCCGTCACAGGAGCGGACAAATTGGGCAAGGTTTTTCTGGTCACTCATGGAGTGGACTTGGAAGACAAAATTACACTTAAGGATGTGATTTTGATGCAGGATGCTGCTTCTACGATCGACAAACAGTTATGGCTAGACCGAGGTGCCGTCAAAGATGCTACTGGTCTTTGGAGAAACCATGAGGGGTTGATAGTAGCGCCTCTAGACCTATTAGGTCTGATGATTCAGGAAGCACATGGGTTAGCTCATGTTGCAAGGGGGGAGGTTAGGAGAAAGATCACAAAGGAGTATGGTTTTTGGGCACCATATTTGCTTGAACAGGTTGACTATGTCATAGGCAGGTGCACAATCTGTCTGAAAAATAATGTTCGCAGGGGTGTGACTGTTCTTTCTGGTCACATTCCTACACCGAGAGGTCCTATGCGTGAGTTGGTTATCGACTTTGTTGATATGATAAAACCAGTTGAAGGGAAAAAATACATGCTGGTGGTTGTGGATAGATTTTCACGATGGCTGGAGGCATGTCCAACCAAGCGAAAAGATGCTCAGTCGGTTGCTAAGTTCTCGTGTAAAGAAGTCATAAGCAGGTGGATAAATCAGTGAAATTGATTTTTTTTTTTAACTAGGATTGAAGTAACTCTAGAACATTTTTAAAATCTTATTGTGTGATCATTTTTCACGTCTTTACATATTATTGTGATATTTAGTATTTTCTTATGAATCAAAGGGGGGAAATGGAATGTGATTCATTTTATATATCATTTTTATATTATTTTTGATATTGATGTTTTAATTTGCATGTGTTGTTTTGCAAAAGATACTGGTTGGTGTTTTCTTTTCTTCCAGAAGTATATGGGGATGTGTAGAGTGGGATTCAAATACTCAAACATGGACAATATGAATGGACTGGAGGAAGTGGAACAAGGAAGGTGTGGAAATGTTCAGATTCCATAATCGACGTTACATTGAAAGTCGACACTGCTGAGGAGATGCAGTGTAGTGGACTACATTCCAGTGTCTGCAATGATATATAGACATATTTGCATGTGTAATACATAATTTGTGTTATATTCTTTCTGTATTAATTGTTTGAAGAATGATGTTTTCTGTTGTTGGGTACATGTGGGGACATCAGATGTTTTTGTTTTTTTCGTGGATGCTTAGGGATATTGGGTCTAGGCAGGGACAGAGAGAATCCACAGGAGGGTCCGATGGGTCGACCAGCCTGAATATGGACATTTTTTATTGTATTTTGTTTTCTGAGGTTTTCATGTGTATTCAATTGCATCATAGCTTAAAATGCATTGATAAAGATTTATAAATTGATCTGGAGTACTTAGGTGGTCGCCTGGAGCAGAGGGGCCGTGAGAGAATTTTCCTGTCTTGATTGATTGATGGATGTTTGGAATGAAAGCTGCCAGACAGGTTTTTCACTATTGCACTCCATAACAATTTGTTTACAAATGTGTCTACATAAATATGTGTTTATTCTCCATAAATTTTGTTTTATTGCTAAAGTTACTCAAGAAGCCTGATGTAATAAAAATTGGTATTCGTCATAATCCTATTCTTTTTGTTTTCGAGACTTAATTAGTCTCGAAGGGGGGAAATATGTAGTATCTGAACAGTTTATAATTTTGGCTGACGTTTGCAAATGGTGTGTTAGAGGAATTTTACTCTGCTTTGCTGAAACATAGGAGACTTGGATATGTGGAAGCCAGGGATTGGTCTATTCAAAACACCCATATTATGTTACATAGGATAAATACCATGTTTGAACAAAGAACGGGGAGAATAATCATTTTTAGATTGGGTTAGTTGTTCTCCGGATTTCTGCAGAAATCTGTAAATTGACGCTGGAACCTTTGATATAATAAACCATTATAATCAAGTACAGTGTCCGTGGATTTCTTGTCTACACAGCATATCAGCATCGTTGTCTCGACACCACATTGTCATCAGTAGTTGTGGTCAGTAGTTGTGTGGTGAGTAGTTGTGGTCAGCAGTTCTGGTTAGAGCTGTGGCAGTCATGAAATTTGGTCAGCTGGTGATTGTCAAGCAAATTCTGTGGCATTATTTTATATTATTTTATAGTATGAAGAATACAATTGAACATAGCTGAATAAAATATAAAATACATTTTCTCCAAATGTATGAGTTCTACTTTGCTTTTTGGACAGGCTGTACACACTTCATCAGTCTCTCATTCACTATTTGACGAGCACTTGATAATGCCTCGTATTTCCCGACTGCATCCCCTTTGTGTGGCCGTAATGCCTCCTACAAAAATCTATGCCTTTTGCGTCCAGTGGCCGTTGTGCCCTTGTGCCGAAGCACTTCTCACTCATGTGGCTCTCCATCACGTGATCGGGTCTTTCTCACAGGCTACAAGTGAAAACAGATACATCGGGGACGCAACTGCACACGTCCTTATCCAATTCCGAGGCGCATATTGAAGACATTGGAAGAACTGTCCACATTTACTTTTCATCAGTGAACATGATGAGCAGGCCTAATGAACAACAAAAGCACTAGCCTATGTCAATCTACTATCCCCCACACTACAAAAGTTGACCTATTCTATTCTATGCGAGAAATAAATATTCCAAACATAGTCTGGGACAGTTGTGGGATGCGATAGATCACAAATTAATACAACCACTAGCATCAACAAACCTGTTTTAAGCAATGAGCCTGATGCAACAGATGAGAACATTTAGCTTAAAATGTTGATACACTATTAGGCTATTTCTTAACTTTATAAGCGCAGCAATGCGCATATGGCAGTAGGCTGTAAGTGCAAATGTTCCATTAGCAGGAAAACACCATTCTCAAAAGTGACCACAAATGTGGTGTAATGTAATGCTTTTATTTTTAGGGTGCATTTTTATGGTGAAAATGTTCTTCCTCAAACTTGAAACTCACGCACTGTGTATGTATGCCAGTTAGGCTCTACACTCGTTATAAAGTGGATTAATGTGCTTCATTTTAAGAAGTTATTTGGCCACTTTAGTTGTCATACAAACCTTATCAGAACATATAGGCCTATGGGCTAGGCTACATGAGGTGTGCAACTATGATTTGAAGAAGTCGCAAAAAAAAGCATTTAGCTGTTTCTTGCCTTAAGCTGAGCATCATTCACAAGTGATAATATATAATTCACAACTGATAGGCTAATATTGTCACCCCCCCCATCACACTATTCTTGATTTAATATTGTCTTTACATATACTAAATAATATATGTGTGAAATTTGTTTTGATTTAGAACGGACCATTATCATGCACCTGTCTCGAAACAGGGGCACCTGAAAAAATACATGTCATTCATACATTTGATTAGATTTTCAATCACATTTGCATTAATGTCAGCGTGATTAGAGGGACAATAGAGTACTGAGTACAAGGCAGTTAGCATGTTTGGTAGGCTGGTAATGACCATCTGAGCTTGGAGAAGCCTAATTACCGTGACTAAACGGTCACATAGAATTTGACTGCCGTCATGACTTGTGAGCGCCGGTGTGGCGGTAATATGGTTACCGTATCAGCCCTAGTTGTGGTCAGTAGTTGTGTGGTTGTGTTGCAGGTTCTTTGGGCCCAACAGTATGGACGTGGTCAGTAGTTTTGGTCAGTAGTTGTGGTCAGTAGTTGTGGTCAGTATGTTGTGTGGTCAGTAGTTATGTGTTCAGTAGTTGTGTTGTTGTGGTCATTAATTGTGTGGTTCAGTAGTTTTGTGTTCAGTAGTTGTGGTCAGTAGTTGTGTGGTTGTGGTCAGTAGTTTTGGTCAGTAGTTGTGGTCAGTAGTTGTTCCAGGTCATGCCATAATGTAGTTCTTTTGGTAGATACTTCTCCCTATTAGTTGAAATTGTATTTTTTCAAAGCCATTTTAGCTGTCGCGCTAGATGTTCGGACCGAACAGATTCACAAATCATGGGAATTTGTCGCTCTATGAAGATGTTGTCTCCCGCCGAGGCACATGTTTCTAGGCAACCCCCCTGTAGTTGCCTTGGCAGGCCTGCACCCTCCATGGCTAAAGCCAGTGTGAGAAATATGCTAACTAGCATAACTTTGTGCTATGAAACTAAATAAATACTGCACTCTGACCCACAAAACTTATTTGCTAGATTCATGATAGTGTTGTTACACAAAGCAAGGAAAGTGAACTTCAAAACGTGATGTAGTTTTATTGGAATTTGCAGCTGTTGTTGGTAAGTAATGAATCATCTATCTTCTGACATGACTTACTGCATCTTCAATGAAAGCAGTTGATGGGTTACTAAAACAGGCTCTACCTCTTGATTTGTAGAAGCTATTCCTGTTTTGAATTCAGATTTGAAAAGCAGACAATTAGAGGTAGATTTCATCCGCTCATACATTTTGTCTAAGTTGTTTTGTCAAAGTGGTCAAAGTAGCTGATTTGTGTCAAAACATGTAATTACAGTGAATGGAATGTTGGAAGTGATGACGTCACAATCGGACCTTTAGAATGTCCTATAAAAGTGGCTGGAGGACAATAAGGATGACAAAAAGCTAATATACTGAACAAAAATATAAACACAACATGTAAAGTGTTGGTCCCATGTTTCATGAGCTAAAATAAAAGATCCCAGACATGTTCCAAATGCAAAAAAAGCTTATTTCTCTCAAATTGTTTACATCCCTATTAGTGAGCATTTCTACTTTGCCAAGATAATCCATCCACCTGACAGGTGTGGTATATCAAGAAGCTGATTAAACAGCATGATCATTACACAGGTGCACCTCCAACGTCGTTTAAGAGAATTTGGCAATACGTCTAACCGGCCTCACAACCGCAGACATCATGTAACCACGCAAGCCCAGGACCTCCACACCCGGCTTCTTCACCTGATATTTTAGCTTAATTCAATTGATTAAAATTATGGTGATTCTATACCAAGAAAAACAAAAATACATTTTACAGTAGCCTATGTATAGCCTACCTAAAACATATGCAAATACAATTGAAGTCCTTCAAAATAGAAGCTACATATCCTAATATTAGAAAGTAGAATATAAACTAGATACAGTGGGGAAAAAAGTATTTAGTCAGCCACCAATTGTGCAAGTTCTCCCACTTAAAAATATGAGAGAGGCCTGTAATTTTCATCATAGGCACACGTCAACTATGACAGACAAATTGAGATTTTTTTTTCTCCAGAAAATCACATTGTAGGATTTTTAATGAATTTATTTGCAAATTATGGTGGAAAATAAGTATTTGGTCACCTACAAACAAGCAAGATTTCTAGCTCTCACAGACCTGTAACTTCTTCTTTAAGAGGCTCCTCTGTCCTCCACTCGTTACCTGTATTCATGGCACCAGTTTGAACTTGTTATCAGTATAAAAGACACCTGTCCACAACCTCAAACAGTCACACTCCAAACTCCACTATGGCCAAGACCAAAGAGCTGTCAAAGGACACCAGAAACAAAATTGTAGACCTGCACCAGGCTGGGAAGACTGCATCTGCAATAGGTAAGCAGCTTGGTTTGAAGAAATCATATAAAGAGGTCATATGTGGTCCTCTGTAGCTCAATTGGTAGAGCATGGCGCTTGTAATGCCAGGGTAGTGGGTTCGATCCCCGGGACCCCCCATACGTAAAAATGTATGCACGCATTACTGTAATTCGCTTTGGATAAAAGTGTCTGCTAAATGGCATATTATTATATGTTGTCCCCAGCTTGCTGTTGCCACACCGATGGGTTTTGATAATTTAACACATCTTGACAATGTGCCAGTTGAGCTCTACCTCAGATCGCGCACTGTCTGTGTGTGTAGGTGTGAGATTGTCTGTGATCTCTCACATTCCAGGGCCCATGCTGCCCCTTCCGCCTGCAGTCACCTTGTTCTCTGAGAGAATTGGTGCAACCAATTACCTTCAAAAGTCACATAATTACTTAAATAAAGTCCACCTGTGTGCAATCTGTGTCACATGATCTGATCTGTTCTGAAAGGCCCCAGAGTCTGCAACACCACTAAACAAGGGGCACAACCAAGCAAGCGGCACCATGAAGACCAAGGAGCTCTCCAAACAGGTCAGGGACAAAGTTGTGGAGAAGTACAGATCAGGGTTGGGTTAAAAAAGATATCCGAAACTTTGAACATCCCACGGAGCACCATTATCTCCATTATTAAAAAATGGAAAGAATATGGCACCACAACAAACCTGCCAAGAGAGGGCCGCCCACCAAAACTCACAGACCAGGCAAGGAGGGCATTAATCAGAGAGGCAACAAAGAGTCCAAAGATAACCCTGAAGGAGCTGCAAAGCTCCACAGCGGAGATTGGAGTATCTGTCCATTGAACCACTTTAAGCCGTACACTCCATAAAGCTGGGCTTTACGGAAGAGTGGCCAGAAAAAAGCCATTGCTTAAAGAAAAAAATAAGCAAACACGTTTGGTGTATGCCAAAAGGCATGTGGGAGACTCCCCAAACATATGGAAGAAGGTACTCTGGTCAGATGAGACTAAAATTGAGCTTTTTGGCCATCAAGGAAAACCCTATGTCTGGCGCAAACCCAACACCTCTCATCACCCCAGGAACACGGTGGTAGCAGCATCATGCTGTGGGGATGTTTTTCATCGGCAGTGACTGGGAAACTGGTCAGAATTGAAGGAATGATGGATGGCGCTAAATATAGGGAAATTCTTGAGGGAAACCTGTTTATGTCTTCCAGAGATTTGAGACTGGGACGGAGGTTCACCTTCCAGCAGGACAATGACCCTAAGCAAACTGCTAAAGCAACACTCGAGTGGTTTAAGGGGAAACATTTAAATGTCTTGGAATGGCCTAGTCAAAGCCCAGACCTCAATCCAATTGAGAATCTGTGGTATGACTTAAAGATTGCTGTACACCAGCAAAACCCATCCAACTTGAAGTAGCTGGAGGAGTTTTGCCTTGAAGAATGGGCAAAAATCCCTGTGGCTAGATGTGCCAAGAGACTTGCAGCTGTAATTGCTGCAAAAGGTGGCTCTACAAAGTATTGACTTGGGGGGGGGGGGGGGGGGGGGGTGAATAGTTATGCACGCTCAAGTCTTATTTCTTGTTTGTTTCACAAGAAAAAATGTTTTGCATCTTCAAAGTGGTAGGCATGTTGTGTAAATCAAATAATACAACCCCCCCAAAAAAGCAATTTTAATTCCAGGTTGTAAGGCAACAAAATAGGAAAAATGCCAAGGGTGTTGAATACTTTCGCAAGCCACTGTACCAGCACACCTCATATAACTTATAGGCTATAAATTACTTACTTTAATTAATAATAAAACACTGAATGCTTTGTGAAACTAGAATAAAATGATAATTTAGCAAATCCAGAATACAGAAAATAACAAATATTTATTTACGACCTTGCCAATGTATTATTCCACTGGGCACAGACATCAGTTCAATGTCTAGTTTTGATTTACATTTGGTTTAGTTGTCAACTAACATGAATTCAACGTGAAATCCCGCCCAAAATTCCCCATATCATTGGATTTAGGTTAAAGATGCACTATGCATAAATCGCGCCACCATTTCCTGGTTGCAAAAATGTCAGTTTATGTGACAAAACAAGCAAGTATAGTGTAGAGAATCACTGTACCATCTAAACCACTTTGAAATATATTTTCCATAACACAAAATATTGTATTTTCAGCTGTTTGAAGCTGTTGTAACAAACCGAAAGTAAAAGATGCAAAAAGGTATTCTAAGGCTCGCTTTCAATGAGAATGACAGATCTGTAACTCACATTTCTATGTGAATTTGGTTGGGTCGGCCCAAAAGTTACATATTGCAGCTTTAAAAGATGGACAAAAGATTCCCTTACAATGATGACTTTTTTCAAATTCAATCAATTTTCCATGTTGATTCAACGTCATCACATTTATATATTTATTTGTTTGACGTGGAAACAACATTGATTCAATCAGTTTTTGCCCAGTGGGATGCTTATTCAGGACATTTTATTCATTGTGTTGACAAAATTATATTTTATATTGAATTATAAGCCTATAAAGGTGTTCAATATTATCCTTTTAGACCTAATATTTCCATATGAAAATATTTATTAAAAAATGGTGGCACACGTCTTGCATTTTGCCTCTTATTTTACGGAAGAAGTTGCCCTTTCCTTCAGTCAAATGACCTGTGTTCTTTTTTTCAAACCCATAACCATGTCTGTGAGGTGTAGATTTTTGTTTCAAAGTAGATTTGTTCAAGCCTACCAAGAAACACTCTGTGTGACCCTGATTTAGCCCACTGCAGTAAAATGTTATTAAAATGTAGACTAAAGCTTGTCAGAAGAAATTAGGATGTAATTAGGATGCTAATCTTCATTATTAGGCTGGTTATTTTTATTTCCATCCCATTCTTGGGAGAAAAAAAACGAAACAATAATGAAAAATAAATATGGTGGTGGAACTGACTAACCCTGTGTATAGCTTCTTACTTTCTGGTGTTCTTCTTATTTCTTCCTGTGGTTTCGTTCTACCTTATGCTATTTTTTGTGCTACATTGACATTGATTACTGCATTCTTTGGTTTGGAGCTTGCAAGAAAGGCATTTCACTGTACTTGTGCATGTGACATTAAAACTTAAAACTTGAAAAAATACAATGTGAGTAGCCTGTCGACAATAAAATCGTCCAAAAATTTAAAACTTCAAAAAATGAAGATGAAGAAATGAAGAGAAATGGCTGAATTCAACAGAGGCAATGGTCAACGTTGGCCCGGCCGGGTGTACCGCCTGCCAGGCAGTGCCAGTCCTCCCAGACTCCCACACAGGCAGTGGCTTACCACAGTTTTGTGAGGCCATACGCAAGGTCTGAAGCTAATTTCCTGCAATTCTACAATTTTGCCATGAGGCTGAGAGAAAATATTGCAGTTTTAAAGCTAATTTCCTGCTATTCTACACATTTAGCCATGAGTCCCCCCTTTCCTTGGTCACATCTCAACCACGTTGGGTCAATTCTGAATTCGGAGGATTCTATTTGATGTACTTTCCTTCGCTCCGTGTACTGGATATTTGCCTATTGGACGCATTCCCCCATCATTTGAATACAACACATAGCACATTGGCAGATTCTCTAGCCAGCTGAGAACTACTGGTACATAGGTCTACTCACGACATCTAGTGGCTCACTGAGGAAACAAGACATTCTGACGCAGTATATGGATGGTCCATGAAAGGTATCACAGTATTCTGAAGAAATGTTATACAATTCATCTTTGAATAAAATAAGCTTTTTAATACTGCATTGGGTTGCTTTTAAAATGGATACCTGAAATTACCTATTTACTCCAAACATATTGCAACAATTCTATTATAATGTATTTTAACAGTGTAGTTTTTACACCATACCCCTCCCCCTTAAAACCAGGCCCTCCCCACACCCCAGAAAATACACATTTTTGACAATAATAATAATTTGTGCTTGGTACAAAATATGTCTGTTTTACAACTTGAATCAAGTTTCATCTTCATATCAATTACATTGTGGGAGTATATACAGAGATAGCCTAGGCAGCCAATAGTGGGCGCTAGATCTGCACTATTGCCTAGGATTGACGTGCCCAATTTGATGTGCCCAATTTTCCACCACCATTTTCTGACAATTTAGGATGTTGCACAACCGCGTTCAGCCAAAGGTGTGCAACATCCTAAGTTGTCCAAAAATCGGAAAATGGTGGTGTAAAATGGTGTTTTATTAAGACAGTACACATATTTATCCTTATATATATTTTTTGACAGACAGACAGCCATTAATGCTAGTTAAGGAGGAAAATGATGCCTTTGCAGCCTGAATGGAGGATGCTTTATGTACGAGCCGGTACAAGGGGGACACAAGTGTATTACCAGCTGGTCACATCAATAGATGATAGTGCAGCTCTAGCGCCCACTATCGCCTGCCTAGGCTAATACAGAGAGAAGGGGGATTTGTGTCATGTGATTTGATGCGGCGCTTCAAGCATCTCCATGAGGAAGGTGTCTATGGGAGTGTCTCCTATCAGCTTGAAGAAGAACAGGTGCTCCAGACACTTCAGGCCTATGGAGCGCAGGGCGGGGAGACGCAGCAACAGTTTGGCAAACCTAGGAGGAGGGTGAATAGAATAAAATAGAACATTATTTTCCATCCAGGATGGAAATGTTCCTTTGACATTACCTTACAAGAAGGAAAAAGGATCAGGGCCCGGATGCATAAAACATCTTCAGTGTTTCCTTTAAGTGTTTACCTTAAAAAATAATTTAAGTGTGTTGCATAGAGCCCCTCAATTATTTCCTTAGGTAAGGGCATACTTAAGGGGTTTGAAGGCATGTATGGCAGAAAGAGTACCTGGTTACCATGGAGACACCCTGATTCACTAACTAAACGTCTCGTCATAAAGATCGCTTTCATTTTGTGAGATAGCAAAATAGAACTTCTACTATCAAGACAGGATAACCAAATTGCTTCAGGAGATAATAAACCACGTTTCTTGTAATAGTTACTTTTTTCTCAACTTGTTTATATTACTTTCTAGTACATCAAGCTAGCTTGCAGAGTAGCTACAGTGAGGGAAAAAGTATTTGATCCCCTGCTGATTTTGTACGTTTGTCCACTGACAAAGAAATGATCAGTCTATAATTTTAATGGTAGGTTTATTTGAACAGTGAGAGACAGAATAACAACAAAGAAATCCAGAAAAACGCATGTCAAAAATGTTATAAATTGATTTGCATTTTAATGAGGGAAATAAGTATTTGACCCCTCTGCAAAACATGACTTAGTACTTGGTGTCAAAACCTTGTTGGCAATCAGAGGTCAGACGTTTCTTGTAGTTGGCCACCAGGTTTGCACACATCTCATGAGGGATTTTGTTCTACTTAGGAGTGCTCCTAATCTCAGCTTATTACCTGTATAAAAGACACCTGTCCACAGAAGCAATCAATCAATCAGATTCCAAACTCTCCACCATGGCCAAGACCAAAGAGCTCTCCAAGGATGTCAGGGACAAGATTGTAGACCTACACAAGGCTGGAATGGGCTACAAGACCATCGCCAAGCAGCTTGGTGAGAAGGTGACAACAGTTGTTGCGATTATTCGCAAATGGAAGAAAGACAAAATAACTGTCAATCTCCCTAAGCCTGGGGCTCCATGCAAGATCTTACCTTGTGGAGTTGCAATGATCATGAGAACGGTGAGGAATCAGCCCAGAACTACACAGAAGGGTGTTGTCAATGATCTCAAGGCAGCTGGGACCATAGTCACCAAGAAAACAATTGGAAACACATTACGCCGTGAAGGACTGAAATCCTGCAGCGCCCGCAAGGTCCCCCTGCTCAAGAAAGCACATATACATGCCCATCTGAAGTTTGCCAATGAACATCTGAAAGATTCAGAGGATAACTGGGTGAAAGTGTTGTGGTCAGATGAGACCAAAATGGAGCTCTATGGCATCAACTCAACTTGCCGTGTTTGGAGGAGGAGGAATGTTGCCTATGACCCCAAGAACACCATCCCCACCTTCAAACATGGAGGTGGAAACATTATGCTTTGGGGGTGTTTTTCTGCTAAGGGGTCAAGACAACTTCACCGCATCAAAAGGACGATGGACAGGGCCATGTACTGTCAAATCTTGGGTGATAACCTCCTTCCCTCAGCCAGGGTATTGAAAATAGGTCATGGATGGGTGTTCCAGCATGACAATGACCCAAAACAGACGGCCAAGGCAACAAAGGAGTGGCTCAAGAAGAAGCACATTAAGGTCCTGGAGTGGCCTTGCCAGTCTCCAGACCTTAATCCCATAGAAATTCTGCAGAGGGAGCTGAAGGTTCGAGTTGCCACGAAACCTTAATGACTTGGAGAAGATCTGCAAAGAGGAGTAGAACAAAATCCCTCATGAGATGTGTGCAAACCTGGTGGCCAACTACAAGAAACGTCTGACCTCTGTGATTGCCAACAAGGGTTTTGCCACCAAGTACTAAGTCATGTTTTGCAGAGGGGTCAAATACTTATTTCCCTCATTAAAATGCAAATCAATTTATAACATTTTGTACATGCATTTTTCTGGATTTTGTTGTTGTTATTCTGTCTCTCACTGTTAAAATAAACCTACCATTAAAAGTATAGACTGATCATGTCTTGTCAGTGGGCAAATGTACAAAATCAGCAGGGGATCAAATACTTTTTGTATATACTCATCTAACTAGCTAGCTAGCTTTGTAGCCTTGGATTTTGCACAGTGGTAGTCGGTGCCGTTTAAGATGAGGGAGGACGATTTTCTTTTTAATGAGCATGGCCTTATTTATATTACAGCCTATTTGATGACTGTCATTCATATCCCATTCACCCAGTTCAATGTAACAGTGATAGGTTTAGGCTACGACATGATACTCACATTTTCCCTATACCTATCATGAGGTTACTACAACCTAAACTATGAATGAAAGTTTAAATGTAGGCGCACAGAGGTCGAGACAAAAATATCAGTTGACAGACAGTGACACATGGACAGACAGTGACACATTCAATACCGCCTTGCACACTCTTGCTTGCATCTAGCGGATCTAATGTGTAATCATTAGTCCAACAGTTGCAAACAAGAGTTTCTATTGGACAAATTCAGGTGTTTATCCACGTTTCGTTCCATTTGCTTCCGTTTAAGAAACGTTTTTCAACAGAATCAGTGTAATGAATCCAACCCTGATCACATGTAAACACAGTTCACTTTCATAGCAGCCACGTTGTATTCCTTCTCACTTCTATGCGCGCTCCTCCTCTCACCTTTTCCCTTCGCTTGTGGACTTCAATGCACAACACATCAGATGCATGTGACCAGGCGAAAAAACCTTTCCAAGACAAACAATATCATAACCGCTACAGACAGCCTACATTGTTGTCACCAAAGTAACATCAGTCAACATAACTAATAGAACTAACGAGTTTGTAAACCTGCTACAATCATGCGGTAACATTACAGTGTACAGTCAGTAAGCAGTTTAGCACTTACACTGGCGGGCCCCGGTGGCAAAACATTTGTAAAACCAAAAGCTTATCTTGACTTGGAAGAGTTCCAGTGTTGTATTGGATAGTCATAGCCAGCTAGCTAACATAGCATCCCTCTGTTTGAGCAGGGTGTTTGAGTAGTCTGAACTAGTTAGCTGCATTTGCTAGCTAAGTAAGAAAAACTGAAAGTGAAAAAAATGACGAATTATCTCTCTCTTGCTTCTTCATTTTGGAATAAATTAATTTGTTCAAAACGGTTCAACTATTGTCTTTCGCTCTCTTTGAGTCAACTACTCACCATATTTTATGCACTGCAGTGCTAGCTAGCTGTAGCTTATGCTTTCAGTACTAGATTAATTATCTGATCATTTGATTGGGTGGACAACATGTCAGTTAATGCTGAAAGAAGTCTGAAGTTGTCATAATTACTGTGTAAGTCTATGGAAGAGAGTGAGAACAATGAGCCTCCTAGGTTTTTTATTGAAGTCAAGATACCCAGAGGAGGTTGGAAGCTAGCTGTTCTCCGGCTACACCATGGTGCTACCCTACAGAGTGCTGTTGAAGCTACTGTAGACCTTCATTGCAAAACAGTGTGTTTTAATAAATTATTTGGTGACGTGAATATATTTAGTATAGTTTTATCTAAAAAGTATAACTTTTTAAAAGTTTTACATTTTATTTTTATGACATTCGCTGGGGAGGATGGTCCTCCCCTTCCTCCTCTGAGGAGCCTTCACTGATTGTGCACCTTCCATTGTTTAGCTAAGTAGCTAGCTAGCTGGTTGATGTTTTCCTTTTTTAAACAGAGCAGATGAAAGCAAAATTCACCTCCACACATGCTGTTTACATTGATATCCATTCTGAATGAAGCAGTTTAGGGACCTGGTGGGCACCCTTAACTTTTTCCACTTAATTTAAGGGGGAAATTCACCTTTAAATGTTTTGTGCAACTGACTTAAAGTTAATGAAACGTTAAGGGTAAAGATAAGGGGAAAATTTACTTAAAGTGTTTTATGCAGCCAGGCCCAGATGCAGTACACATCATACACATTGAAAACAGTCAGCCTAGTAACTTTTGAAATTATTCAGACCCCTTGACTTTATCCACATTTTGTTAAGTTACAGCCTTATTCTGAAATTGATTAATATATATATATATATATATGTATACTTATATACTTTAGCAATCTACACACAATACCCCATAATGACAAAGCGAATACAGGTTTTAACAAATGTTTGCTAAAAAACAGAAATACCTTATTTACATAAGTATTTAGACCCTTTGCTATGAGACTCAAAATTGAGCTCAAGTGCATCCTGTTTACATTGATCATCCTTTAGATGGTTCTACAACTTGATTGGAGTCCACCTGTGGTAAATTCAATTGATTGGACATGATCTGTCAACTGGGGGACCTGTCAGTATAAGGTCCCACAGTTGACAGTGTATGTCAGAGCAAAAATCAAGTCATGAGGTCGAAGGAATTGTCCGTAGAGCTCCGAGACAGGATTGTGTCGAAGCACAGATCTGGTGAAGGGTACCAAAAAACTTCTGCAGCATTGAAGGTCTCCAAGTACACAGTAGCCTCTATCATTCTTAAATGGAAGAAGTTTGGAACCACCAAGACTCTTCCTAGAGGTGGCCACCCGGTCAAACTAAGCAATTGGGGGAGAAAGGTCAGGGAGGTGACCAAGAACCCAATGGTCACTCTGACAGAGCTCCAGAGTTCCTCTGTGGTGATGGGAGAACCTTCCAGAAGGACATCCATCTCTGCAGCACTCCACCAATCAGACCTTTATGGAAGCGTGGCCAGATGGAAGCCACTCCACAGTAAAAGACTTTCAGACCATGAGAAACAAGATTTTCTGGTCTGATGAAACCAAGATTGAACTATTTGCCCTGAATGCCAAGCGTCACGTCTGGAGGAAACCTGGCACCATCCCTACGGTGAAGCATGGTGGTGGCAGCGTCATGCTGTGGGGATGTTTTTCAGCAGCAGGGACTGGGATACTAGTCAGGATTGAGGGAAAGATGAATGGAGCAAAGTACAGCGAGATCCTTGATGAAAATCTGCTCCAGTGCTCAGGACCTTAGACTGTGACAGGACAACGACCCTAAGCACACAGCCAAGACAACGCAGGAGTGGCTTCGGGACAAGTCTCTGAATGTTCTTGAGTGGCCCAGCCAGAGCCCAGACTTGAACCCAATTTAGCTGTGCAGCCACCTGACAGAGCTTGAGAGGATCTGCAGATAGGAAAGAGAGAAACTCCCCAAATGCAGGTGTGCCAAGCTTGTAGCGTCATACCAAGAAGACTCGAGGCTGTAACCACTGCCAAAGGTTTGTCAACAAATTACTGAGTAAAGGGTCGAGATACTTATGTAAATGTGATATTTAAGGTAGTTTTTTTTATACATTTGCAACAATCAAATCCATTTTAGAATGAGGCTGTAACGTAACAAAATGTGGAAAAGGTCAAGGGGTCTGAATACCTTCCAAATGCACTGCATATGTAAACACATAGATAACACATAACCGCTGCCTTTATTACACTGTATACTTTGATGGGGAAGTCACAAGAAACAAAGATTAAACCTGACTATGACCACGTCATAATACTCTTAAATGGTCTTCTTTTGTTCATGTCCTCTTTTCAAGGAATGGCTCACTTTCCTTTAACTTTTTCCCCACAGATAATTGAGTGTGCCTGATAGCTGTCCATAATATTACAGTTAACAAACCATTTATTTGAAATAAAGATAAATAAATAAACATAAAGGAGAAAATGGAAGTTATCAGATTGTATTGGGATGTGTCCTGTGTATATGAGCTGAGTAGTGTACCTGCCGGGCTGGTCTGGGTACTTGGCTTTGGTGTAGGACTCCAGCGAGGCGTAGACGTTCTCCCTGAGCCCGTCCACCTCTGGTGGATTGGATAGCCCCTTTGCATCTGCAACAACATAGCCTTCACAGTCAGTCTGATGCCTTTATAACTTCGCCTTCTCCTGTTAGACTAGACACACCTTTCCTCTCCTTTTCCACTTCAGTCAAACTGGATACTTACACAAAGGCCAGGATTCAATCAGATGAACGTTAATCCGCGGTAACCGACAATCGCATAGCATATCATGGTTTTTGTTTAGGCGGTGTCGGAGATGTAACTGCGTTAGAAATGTCAAATCCACAAGCGGCTCCCGGCATTATTCCTGCCACAGACATTGCCATTGGATGCACCGAGTCGCATTAGTAGAAATCCCATGCAGCCGTGTTAGAAGTTTGAACACTGGAATATAAATCCTTCTTATTTAATTGAATCATTTTCAATTTGAGCGTCATTATTTTCTATAGCCTACACTTTCTCGTTCTGAACTTCTAACATTGGTGGGACGGGTGTGGCTTTATGACAATGACCACAGGAGAAGCCGCTCACCGATTGGACAGTTCCAACGCAGTTACACCTCCAACATCGCCTAAATAAAAACAATGATATGCTATGTGGTTGTCGGTTACTGCGGGTTAATATTGATCTAAATTTAATCTGGTCCAAAGTCCTAGTCACACCACAACATTAAGATACAGTCATTCTGCCCACGCATTTCACAGACACCAAAAGAATGGTGTGGCTATTGAGACAAAATTACTTGGTGTTACCTTAGTTTGTAAACTGTCATGCTCACAACATATAGTTTCAATGGTTGTAAAGATGGGGAGAGGTCTGTCCATAATAAAGAGATGCTCTGCTTTTTTTGACACCACACTCCAAAAAGCAAGTCCTGCATGCTCTAGTTTAGTCTTATCTGGATTATTGTCCAGTCGTGTGGTTGAGTGCTGCAAAGAAAGACCTAGTTAAGCTGCAGCTGGCCCAGAACAGAGCAGCACGTCTTGCTATTCATTGTAACCAGAGAGCTAATATAAATACTATGCATGCCAGTCTCTCTTGGCTAAGAGTTGAGAAGAGACTGACTGCATCAGTCAAAGACTCCAGTCACCCAAGTCATAGACTGTTCTCTCTGCTACTGCACGGCAAGTAGTACCGGAGCGCCAAGTCTAGGTCCAAAAGGCTCCTTAACAGCTTCTACCCCAAGCCATAAGACTGCTGAACAGTTAATCAAATGGCCACCCGGACTATTTGCATTGACACTGCTGCTACTCGCTGTTTATTTTCTATGCATAGTCACTTTACCCCTACCTACATGTACAAATTACTTCGACTAACCTGTACTCCCGCACATTGACTTGGTACCAGTACCCCCTGTATATAGCGTCATTGTTGTTATTTTATGATGTTACTTGTATTATGTTTTTTGTTTTACTTTAGTTTATTTAGTCAATATTTTCTTAACTCTATTTTCTTAAAACTGCATTGTTGGTTAAGAGCTTGTAAGTAAGCATTTCACGGTAAGGCCTACACCTGTTGTATTCGGCGCATGTGACAAATACAATTTGATTTGATTTGATCACTTCTTCTTATAAGGAACATTCATGTGTTGAAAATTCCAAATTGTTTGCATAGTCAACTTACACACAGCTCTGACACACACACTTACCCCACCAGACTTGCCACCAGGTGTCTTTTCACTGTCCCCAAATCCAGAACAAATTCAAGAAAGCGTACAGTATTATACAGAGCCATTATTGCATAGAACTCCCTTCCATCTCACATAGCAAACTTATCTTCAAGTTGTCTTCACGGCACAACGCCTCTCCCCTATTTGACCTAGATAGTTTGTGTGTATGTATTGATATATAGGCTACGTGTGCCTTTTTAAATTGATGTAGGTCTGTCCTTGAGCTGTTCTTGTCTATTAAATGTTCTGTATTGTGTCATGTTTCATGTTTTGTGTGGACCCCAGGAAGAGTAGCTGCTGCTTTCGCAACAGCTTATGGGGATCCTAATAAAATACCTCCCCAAAAATGACGTAATTTAACAAACTCGTATCAGAAATGCTGCTGTTACCAAGCAGATATGACCCACTGACCTGGATTGAAGAGGACGATGGCTCGAAGGCAGCCCAGCTCTGTCTTGTCCATCTCCATGTCTTTCATTTTAGACACCAACTCTGTCAATACTCTGTCAAAGATGGAGCCCACTCCGGCACTGTGGGCACTGCTTCTGTGGACGTGGAGGCCTGTGGCCAATAGGATGCCGTCTTTCACTGTGACAGAGCGGTGTGAGAAGGACGCGATGAGGAGCTCATTCCAGCCTGAACATAAATACACAAACACACAGGGAGCGAGCTGACAAGGTAAAAATCTGTTGTTCTGCCCCTGAGCAAGGCAATTAACCCACTTTTCCCCTAGCGCCGATGATTTGGATGTCGATTAAGGCAGCCCCCCTGCACCTCTCTGATTCAGAGGGGTTGGGTTAAATGCGGTTGAATGCATTCAGTTGTACAACTGACCAGGTATACCCCTTTCCATTTACTTTAACTTGGCAACCAACATAAATAAATAATATGCCATTTAGCAGACGCTTTTATCCAAAGCGACTTACAGTCATGCGTGCATCATTATTTATTTTTTTGTGTATGGGTGGTCCCGGGGATCGAACCCACTACCTTGGCATTACAAGTGCCGTGCTCTACCAGCTGAGCTACAGAGGACCACATGGATGCTAGTGTTTATCTATTGCTTCCTTTCTCTTTCTATCTCATCTCACCCTCTAGCTTCATATCTCTCCTTTTCTATCTCCCCACTTCTCTATCCCTCTGACTTTCTCTTCAAATATCTCTTTCTCTTTCTCTCTTCATCTCAAATCAAATCAATCAAATCAAATTGTATTTGTTATATGCTTCGTAAACAACAGGTGTGGACTAACAGTGAAATGCTTACTAACGGCCCTTCCCAACAATGCAGAGAGAGAGAATATAGAGAAATAATAGAAAAGTAAAACAAATAATAATAAAAGTAATAATAGATACACAGAGTAACGATAACTTACTATATACACAGGGAACCAGTACCGAGTCGATGTGCAGGGGTACGAGGTCATTGAGGTAAATGTGTACATAACTGGGAATAAAGTGACAGATAGTAAACAGTAGCAGCAGCGTATGTGTTGAGTCAAAAATGTTTGTGCAAAAAAGGTCAATGCAGATAGTCCGGGTAACTATTGGGTTAACTCTCTCTCTCTCTTCATATTATCTATCCCTTTGTGTCTCTCTCTCTGTTTCTCTCTCTGTTTCTCTCTCTGTCTCTCTCTCTCTCTATTTTCTATCAGGATATTAAAACCTCTTCAGCTCATTAGTGATGCTGTGTGACATTTCCGTTCCACGTGTGTGTGAAATATCCCACCAGGAATATCCCAGCATAGATCAGCGTTGGGCTGTTTTGTTAAAAAAATAGTCACTACTGAGAATATGTACAGCACAGATATGGCTCTGATTGGAAACTGGTGTGTGCAACATCAATATGGTTGATAGCTATAACCAGAGTGAAAATAGACTATGACTATGGTTAGATTTTCTACCCCTCTAATCAAAGTGTGCTTCTGTCTAAGAAAAAACTATGAGTACTTTGAGTATGAGTACTAAGTGCTGTACCTGCCCGTAGTAGAATAACCTGGTCGTCTAAGGGCAGCTCTGAGAAGTGAGGGATCCTCTTTGCCCACTCCACCAGGGTGAACAGCTGTTTGTCTGCTGCCTGGCAGATGTTGGTGACTGGGTCGTTCGTCTAGACAGAAGATAAAGAGAGATACAACATATCTGAATAATATTCCATCTTAGCCATTTAACATTAAATGGATAGCATTTACAAGAGGGAGATGTTATTTCCATGTTCAATAGTAATGCTCTGATTGTGTTTATGTTCTATGTCATCCTTACCGAGTTGCCGGGGCTTTCATCGGCATATGTCTCTGTCTTGGGCTCCACGGCAAGCTCTGCGTCCAGAATCTTATTGACGGTCATCTCCTCATTAAAACTACTGGTGGACTCCACCTCCTTCTCCCCCTGCTCCTTCCCCCGCTGCCTCTCCTCCTGCACCGCTGCATGGGGTCACAGGGCAAAGGTCAAAGGTTAGAGATAGTCCAACTGAACAAACCACTCCAAAGGGATACAGCAAATTGAAACATATTGAACACCTTTGCCACACATGCTTACAGCAGTTACAGTACAACACAGTACAGTACAGTAGACATACCACACATACCAATAAATACCCATACATTACAGACCCGCCCCCCAACACACTCACAAGAGCACACACCCTCCCTCCTTCCCTCTTTCCTTCTCTCTACATGCATACACTTACACACACCTTCTCTCTTCATGCCCATGGCTAGGCACTTCTGGTAGCGGCAGTACTGACAGCGGTTGCGCTGTCGTTTGTCTATCAGGCAATCCTTGCTGTCTCGACACATATAGGAGAGGTCTTTCCGGATGGTTCTCTTAAAGAAGCCTTTGCAGCCTTCACAACTGTACACACCATAGTGCTTCCCTGGGTAAACAACATGCAAAACATAAACTCCACTGCTTTTCCTGAGAAACTGCTCCAAAAATGTAATACCTTTCCCTCTTAATCAATGTCATAGTCCATTGTTATTGGATGAGGACTGGAGAACAAAATCTACAATGAGGTAATTCACAAAATCTAAAATAAATGGGAATGAATCTCCACAACAAAAGTAACGACAATAGTGGAGTCACTGCCACCTGTATCGGGGGCTAGGGCTGCGGTGAGTCCCTATTTCTCACCTGAGGATCGGTCTCCACAAATGGCACAGATGTGTTTGGACATGCCTCCAGGGCTGGTGCAATTGTAGTTGATGTTCCCCAGATTTTGGAGACCTGTAGGAGGCTTGATGTCCTCTGAAATACTGACACTGTTCATGCTGTTCATCTGGAGCAAGGGAGGAAAGAGAAGAGAGAGAAAGAGATGAGTGGGAGAGATGGGGGAGGAGAGAGCGTGGAGTGGAGGAGAAATGGGGGAAAAGTGAGTGAATCAATGATTCAGTCGGTCAGTCCTGTTCTTTCTTTTACTTCTCTAAATCCTTCCTCTCTTCCTCTCATCCTCCATTCTCCACACACGTGTGTTATGAAAGTGGCTGAGGGTGCGATGACATGATCCCATTACTGGTCAAAGACAGTGTCTGTGTTTCCTCTGTGAGATTTGGCATGCAGGTTTCGATTGTTTGTCGACAGGAGTGGGGGTGTGCACGTAGCAGGAGAGCTGAGCTGTAACATTCACCAAGCTGCAGTTCTGACTTCTAACCAGCAGAGAGCAGAGTCACACCAGCTTTAGGCTGCGAATAAACTGGGAAAGGTATTTTATGGTATTTTATGGGTTCAGTATTTGTATTTATTTATTATTAATAATTTTTTATTTAACCTTTATTTATTTACTTTCATTGAGATAAAATCTATTTTTCAAGAGAGACCTGGTCCAACCAAGATAGCAGCAGGGGGGAACAAAGTTTCAGACAAATTTCAGACAACAATTTACAGACATAAACACACCTTAAGCTAATTATAGACATAGACACACATACATTACAATTACATACAGAGACATCATAGATCAAATCAATATGTACCACCTTATGAAATTGCTGGTGACAATCACATTCCTCAGTAACATGAGAGTCAATCAACCTGGAGTTTCAAAATGGTCTGGAGAGAGTTCCAAGACCAAAGAGCCGAGTGACTAAAACAGTTTTTTCTATGAACCATTCTGATTTTTGGAGCTGTTAAAAGAAAGTGGGAGCAAGACCATAGCTGGTAATTATTTATTTATTTAAGAAGAAGAAGAAGAAGAAGAAGAAGAAGAAGAAGAAGAAGAAGAAGAAGAAGAAGAAGAAGAAGAAGAAGAAGAAGAAGAAGAAGGCAGTTAGCCTAGCCGTTAAGAGTGTAAGGCCAGTAACCAAAAGGTTGCTGGTTCGAATCCCTGTGCTGACTAGATTAAAAATTAGTTAATGTGCCCTTGAGCAAGGCACTTACCCCTAATTGTTGCCTTGGATAAGAGCATCTGCTAAATTAAAAAAATGTTAGAAGAGGAAGAAGTTTCACAAAACAGTACAGTTTAATTGATGATTAGAAAGAAATGTATTTATTAGTTTTAGCTAGCTGTGTTGTAAATCCTTTCCCACAGTTCCTAATTCCTGAACACACGTTGTCAAAATTATATTTTTATGCGCTCTTTATCGTCTTTCTGCACTTTACACCTCTCCTGTAGACCACTAGATAAAATAGATACGATAACAATGGAAAATGTGCATGCATGTGAGTGTGCATGGGCTGGTGTGTGCATGCGCGCGTGTCTGTGCATGTGTCAGACACTATGGACAAAGTAAACATCAGTGACCTATATTGTGTGTATTTGATTACTAGTATAAAGTCATTTGTTTTTATTAAAGTTCACTGTGGAGTAGGCTGATTCACAGCTGTATGTGGAGGCAAACATGGTCAGGATGTCTAGTGCTAGTCTCTTGAAAACATGGACATCAGCTGCAGGCACCATCTTTCCCCAGAAAGTGACAGGGTCACAATCACCAGCCTGCTCTTTCAAGAGACACATTTTCTTGTAGCTCAATCAACTCCATTTGCTGCGATGCAACATCAACCCATTTGAAGATCTGTTTTGCTTCTTCTGACAACTTTGTCACATTTGTGACCAAGAAGGGGTTCTGGATGAGCAGCAGCAGTTCTCTTCCAACAGTGAAGTCATCAAAACAAGCCTTGAAGTTCTCCATCAGCTTCTGGATGAAATCAACATGGTTGGGAACATCTTTGTCTCTCTGCGTTTGCACCAGAAAATTGGGGGAAGTGGACAAGTTCTCCCTGGAGATCATTCTTGAAAAGCTCAAATTTCTTCTGGAAAGCCCGGACTGCTGTTATCATATCACACACTGTGTTGTCTTGTCCCTGCAGGTTAACATTCAGTTGATTAAGGTGTGATGTAATGTCTGTCAAAAATGCAACCGTTTCCATCTTCTCCTCATCTTCCAAAAACTCAGAAAACTGAGTTGCCTTGTTACTCTTTTGCTCTGATAAGAAAGCTTTGATTTCCTCCTGAATGGCCCAAAAGCATTCCAAAACCCTGTCTTTGCTGAGCCATCTGACATTGTTGTGCAGTAGTAAGTCATCAAAACTGGCATTGGACTCTGTCAGAATGCCTCATAGCAGGCGGTGTTGTAGGGATGATTTTGCTCTCAAAATGTTGATCAGTTTCATCATCGTTGTCACGACCTCAGAATACTCTTTTCCCAGACTGGCACACAGGACAGATTGATGTATGATGCAGTGATATGATGACAGGTCAGGGTGGTCCTCTTTCAAACGTACAACCAGTCCCCTCCCTCTTCCTATTATGGCTGGAGCTCCATCTGTGGTGATGGAGACCACTGACTTCAGATCTATCCCCCTTTTTGTCAGCATCCCTTTGATGGCCTCATGGATATCCTCTCCCCGCGTATGTGCTTCTAGATTTGTTAAGCCCAACAGCTCCTCACAGAATTCCTTCTTTGTTTCGTTATAAAATCTGACAAACAACAGAAGCTGGGCATTATCAGTGTTACCTGTTGATTCATCCACAGCTAATGAAATGCATGGTGCATTCTGAATGGCCTCATCAAGTTGTGAAGTTAAATCTTCAGCTAATATTTCTGTTCTCCTCATTGCTGTGGAATCTGACAGTGGGATCTGTTTGATCTTTTCCCTGAGTCCATCTTGTTGTTTACCTTCAAGCAAGGTGTCAGCAACTTCACACGCATTATTTTACTATCTCAGCATCTGAAAATGTTTTTTTGTGTTTTATCAAAACCCAAGCTATCCTCAGTGAACACTCCATTGCATGTTGTTGGGCTATCAGGGAATTGACAAGGACTTTGGTGGACCTCTCATATTGGGATTTGAGTTGGTTAATCTTGTATGTTCTCACCTCCGTGTTCAGGGGATACATCTGATAGAATTGACTATGTCTGAGGTCATAATGCACTTAACATTGGCACTTTTCATGAGAGCTATGGACTCACTGCATATCAGGCACATTGGTTTTGTGCTAGTTGCGGGGAGAATGAATAAATAGTGTTCTGTCCACTTGTCTTTGAATATATATATATATTTCTTTTTTTACAAGCCATATTAACAAAGATACTGGTAACTAAGCTCCTTCTATCTGTGAACTTCACCGTTGAACTGCGATCAAATCTTTGTTTCTTTCTGCCTGCTTGTCCAAGGTGCCGTGAAGGATATTTTGATTAATGTGATTGGGTAAGACGCAGCCTTTTGTATTTGCATATAACCATGCGATTGGATTAGACGGGGCATTAGTTGAGCCGGGCGTTGCTTCGAGAGAGAGAGTGAGAAAGAGAGGTTGTTGAGTTAAAGAGGCCTCAGCGCCCTGTTGATTTTTTAAAGCTGTCAAAAAAATAATTTATTGACTTTTATATAACAAAATGCGATGTTGTCCGGTCCGGATTGACCATTCTCTGGGTCCGTACCCGGACTGCAGTCCGCCATTTTAGTTTTGCTGCTTTAGAGGAACTGCAGGCATTTCCTATAGTTTATTTATGACAGCAATCTGCTTTGTCTAGTCCCTAATGGCTGTCTGGACTAAGGCCTGGCTTTGACCTTACAGGAGAAAACTGCTGGAGAGGTAGTTTTTTTCTCTCTCTCTCTATTGCTGTCTCTCTGAGCTTTAGCAGTGAGCATTGTTAGCCCCACAGAGTCACAGCTAAATGAGCATTCAGCCCCCTGCCTTCTCCTGATGCTGGTGAATCAATAATGAGAGAGAGCCCTTTCCCTTTCCCCTTCAGTCATCACCATGCCTCTCCCTACAGCCAACATGCCAGACACATGGCCTACACATGACTAACATAATATGCTAATTGAAAATGCCATTCACATGCTTATGACTTCTCAGGCACCAACATGCCCCAGACATGCCACATGCATTTTTAATCATTCATACATTCTTTATGCAGTACACGGCATACAGTCAGGTCCAGAATTATTGGCACCCTGGACAAAGATGATAAAATATGCTTTAAAAAAATGGACCACTATATTATTTTATGCTAATACAATTGCAAAGATTAAAGAATATGTTTAACAAGTAATCTTTTTTTCGCAAAAAGATAAGGATAAAAATTATTGGCACCCCTGTTTTCAATACCTTTCAATTCCTCACCTTGTGAGGATAATGTCACTGAGCCTTTTTTTATTTTTATTTTATATTTTTTATTTCACCTTTATTTAACCAGGTAAGCCAGTTGAGAACAGGTTCTCATTTACAACTGCGACCTGGCCAAGATAAAGCAAAGCAGTGCAATAAAAACAACACAGAGTTACATATGGGGTAAAAAACATAAAGTCAAAAATACAACAGAAAATATATATACAGTGTGTGCAAATGTAGCAAGTTATGGAGGTAAGGCAATAAATAGACTATAGTGCAAAATAATTACAATAGTATTAACACTGCAATGCTAGATGTGCAAGAGATTATGTGCAAATAGAGATACTGGGGTGCAAAAGAGCAAAATAAATAACAATATAGGGATGAGGTAGTTGGGTGGGCTAATTTCAGATGGGCTGTGTACAGGTGCAGTGATCGGTAAGGTGCTCTGACAACTGATGCTTAAAGTTATTGAGGGAGATAAGAGTCTCCAGCTTCAGAGATTTTTGCAATTCATTCCAGTCATTGGCAGCAGAGAACTGGAAGGAATGGCGGCCAAAGGAGGTGTTGGCTTTGGGAATGACCAGTGAGATATACCTGCTGGAGCGCAGACTACGGGTGGGTGCTGCTATGGTGACCAATGAGCTAAGATAAGGCGGGGATTTGCCTAGCAGTGATTTATAGATGGCCTGGAGCCAGTGGGTTTGACGACGAACATGTAGTGAGGACCAGCCAACAAGAGCGTACAGGTCACAGTGGTGGGTAGTGTATGGGGCTTTGGAGACAAAACGGATGGCACTGTGATAGACTACATCCAATTTGCTGAGTAGAGTGTTGGAGGCTATTTTGTAAATGACATCGCCGAAGTCAAGGATCGGTAGGATAGTCAGTTTTACGAGGGCATGTTTGGCAGCATGAGTGAAGGAGGCTTTGTTGCGAAATAGGAAGCCGATTCTAGATTTAACTTTGGATTGGAGATTCTTTATGTGAGTCTGGAAGTTGAGTTTACAGTCTAACCAGACACCTAGGTATTTGTAGTTGTCCACATACTCTAGGTCAGACCCGTCGAGAGTGGTGATTCTAGTCGGGTGGGCGGGTGCCAGCAGTGTTCGATTGAAAAGCATGCATTTAGTTTTACTAGTGTTTAAGAGCAGTTGGAGGCTACTGAAGGAGTGTTGTATGGCATTGAAGCTCGTTTGGAGGTTTGTTAACACAGTGTCCAATGAAGGGCCAGATGTATACAAAATGGTGTCGTCTGCGTAGAAGTGGATCTGAGAGTCACCAGCAGCAAGAGCGACATCATTGATATACACGGAGAAATGTTTTATGAGATTGGAGAAGACATCGAGAGGGATCTTAGACCATTCCTCCATACAAAATCTTTCCAGATGTTTGATATCCTTTGTCTGTTCTTATGTACTGCCCTCTTCAATTCAAACCACATGTTTTCAAATGGGTTTCAAGTCCGGAGACTGAGATGGCAAAATGTTGATTTTGTGGTCAATGAACCATTTATTTGTGGATTTTGATGTGTGCTTGGGGTTATTGTCTTGCTGGAAGATCCACTTGTGGCCAAGTTTCAGCCTCCTGGCAGAGGCAACCAGGTGTTTGGCTAAAATGTCCTGGTACTGGGTAAAGTTCAGGATGCCGTTGACCTTAACAATAGCCCCAGGAACCAGTGGAAGCAAAATAGCCCTATAACATCAAAGATCCACCACCATATTTTAAAGGATGTATGGGGTTATTTTCTCCTTATGCATCCTTATTTTGATGCACCACTGATGTGCATGGCCAAAGAGCTCTATTTTCATGTCATCCAACAAATGTAAATGCTTACAGTTTGCTAAACGGCATTGGCACTTGGATTGGAACCAGTGCCATGGTCAGATGAATGTCATATAGCAAACTCCAGGCGTTTACATTTGTTGGATGACATGAAAAAAGAGCTCTTTGGCCAGCACACCAGTGGTGGGTTTGGCATTTCTAAATAAGGATACATAAGCAGAAAATAACCCCATACCTACTTTAAAATATGGTGGTGGATCTTTGATGTAATGGGGCTATTTTGCTAATCTTTTTTGCTCATCTTTATCAAGGGTGCCAATAATTCTGGATCTGGCTGTACATAGGATTCAGACATGCTCTACACACGCTATAAACAGGCTAAATGCATACTTAGCTCATGCATTGATTGGGACCTTCATCTTATATTATCCATACCAACTTGACTGCACTGGTTTTTGACACCTTTATGAACAAGCCATTTTCTGAAATGCTCCATATAAATCCCAGAGATGTGTTTTGGAGGAGGAGGAATGCTGCCTATGACCCCAAGAACACCATCCCCACCGTCAAACATGGAGGTGGAAACATTATGCTTTGGGGGTGTTTTTCTGCTAAGGGGACAAGACAACTTCACAGCACCAAAGGGACGATGGACGGGGCCATGTACCGTCAAATCTTGGGTGAGAACCTCCTTCCCTC
This sequence comes from Coregonus lavaretus, assembly GCF_964263955.1. Taxonomy (NCBI): domain Eukaryota; kingdom Metazoa; phylum Chordata; class Actinopteri; order Salmoniformes; family Salmonidae; genus Coregonus; species Coregonus lavaretus. Next base: position 47,115,235 of record NC_140008.1, on the reverse strand, counting down.
AGCCAGGGCATTGAAAATGGGTCGTGGATGGGTATTCCAGCATGACAATGACCCAAAACACACGGCCAAGTCAACAAAGGAGTGGCTCAAGAAGAAGCACATTAAGGTCCTGGAGTGGCCAAGCCAATCTCCAGACCTTAATCCCATAGAAAATCTGTGGAGGGAGCTGACGGTTCGAGTTGCCAAACGCCAGCCTCGAAACCTTAATGACTTGGAGAAGATCTGCAAAGAGGAGTGGGACAAAATCCCTCCTGAGATGTGTGCAAACCTGGTGGCCAAGTACAAAAAACATCTGACCTCTGTGATTGCCAACAAGGGTTTTGTCACCAAGTACTAAGTCATGTTTTGCAGAGGGGTCAAATACTTATTTCCCTCATTAAAATGCAAATCAATTTATAATATTTTTGACATGCATTTTTCCGGATTTCTTTGTTGTTATTCTGTCTCTCACTGTTCAAATAAACCTTCCATTAAAATTATAGACTGATGTCTTTGTCAGTGGGCAAACGTACAAAATCAGCAGGGGATCAAACACTTTTTCCCTCACTGTAGCTCGGCTGGCAAAGACAACTGAGTGCACACTACTGAATGGAGAAAAAAATGCATCCATCCATAGTTCACAGTCAGTCAGTCTCCATCAGATCCATATCCATACTATCACTGTAGTAATGGATATCATCCTCTCCTCCAGCCTGCAGTTCTGTCTTTGTTTCAACCATATACTGTATTTCTGGCTAACTGTCAAATCACAGAGCCTCATGGCCTTTGTAGTTTATATAATAGGGCACATTAAATTGAAATCCTATAGCATCTTATAGTTCATTGTGTGGGATGCTAAAAGAGCGATGTTGGTGTTGTTGGGTGCTGTTTATTGTTGAAAATGTGCTCAGTTGGCCTCACGCGTGCTTGGCTATTGTGGTGAATGACCCTGTAATAACGTAGATGGGAGGATGAAAGCTCAGCAGAGAGGGAAAAAGTGAGGGATGGTCTAGTCCTGTTACTGCTGTAATCCATTAAAGTCCTGATACTCCACAGAGAATAGACACACACACACACACATTGCGTCCCACTTGGATAGTGTCTTAAGTCCACCTAGCCTGTTTGACCCACAACATGCCACTAAGAGCTGACCTTTAGGCTAAAGGTTTATATGTCAGGAGGGCAGAGGACCGGTGGTGGATTACAGTACTGTCGTGTCCTGGTCAGAGATTGGATACAGCTAACCTTCACACTGAGTATCCAAGGCATGTAAAAAAATGCACAAGTAGAAAGCAGGTTTTTAAAAAACTGGTTGGTTCTCTCCTTTGGTTACCATCGGTTGGGCCAGACAGTTCATACCATATCCAAAATCATTCTACTTCATGCAACCTTTATTTATACAGTTAGTGTCATTGAGATAAAATCTTATCTGGAAGAGAGACTTGTTCTGGATGGTAGTAGTCAGCAACATTAGATGTTTTCTGATTTCACAATTGATGCTGTAGTTAAACTATCCAGTGTTTCTTTTTATTAAGTATGTTTCAGAAGTTCAAGGACCAGACATGAAATGGGTTTAGAATATTTGAAGAAATGGAATGGATATGAGAACGAGAATGAGGATTCATTGGGGAAATGAGAATGGACCGGATGAAGCCAAGGGCTACAGATGAAAGATGGAGGAGTTGATTCTGTAGGGTTTGGCTTGGAGTCTCAGGTAGACATCGCCATCAGGCCAAGGTATTTAGGCTGCTGTGTTGAAGGCAATCCCCAAAAAGAACTACAAGTTAGTCGGACCCTTGAGAGGAAGTGAGCTGTTCTTGACTGCAGGTGCTGAATGGTTGGCACTATAGCTGAGGTATTATAGGCATACTGACAAGAGGCCCACAGAGTGAGCCAAACTTAGGCCCCAGGAGAGCAAGCAGAAGTGACAGCGGCAAGGTAAAAACTCCTTTGAAGAAAACCTTGAGAGGAACCAGGCTCAGGTGGGGAGCCAATCCTCTTTTGGCTTGTTGGGTAGGATACGGTTTGTGAGGAAAATGGTGTCCGCGAAATGAGACAGACAAAGACACTGCCTGAGTTAATGCAGGTTCTGAGAGATGAGCATGTTGTGGGCTGTCCTGATGTTGATGTCAGAATGGATGTAGGAATGATAGGCTTGAGAGGACCAGCGGCCGAGGAGTGTGGTCTTTGATGCCGTGTCGGGATGCAATGGAAGCGGCGCCGATGTGGAAGGAGTGTACAGAGAATTGGTCATCAGGCTGGCCGGACAGGGATAGTATTTGTCTCAGATGGGAATGGAACCATTGGCGAGAGGTGTTGGAACCAGATTCAGTGATGAATAGTGGATCAAATGGAGAGGCATGTTGAGATTGTCTGAGCTGCAGGAAGTAGGTGAGTGGTTCGGAAGGGCTGAGGGTAGCCAGAACAGGTAGACTGGTGTGCTTCTGCCGAACTGATAGTGTTTGATGGTGGAAATGAGGGTCTCTTAGTCAAGGATGGTGACATCTGACACACTGGGATGACAAGGGTTGTAGATAGCAGATGAGAATGTAAACTCTGAACATCGCAGGAATCCCCAAAAATGCCTAAATAAACAAATTCTAGTGTGGAAGAGACTGCGATGGAGATGTAGCCAGACCACAGCGTCTGGATGCAGGCAGACAGGATGTCAAGTGTGATGGGCTGGCAGCGAGGGGGGTGGTGGACTTCGGTGCGTTGGAGGCCCTTGAGAAGGGAGACTTGCGGGTGAGAGGAGGAACATGAAACCCAGTAAGACATTTTAGAAAGAAATTGATCCCATCCAGGTACATCTGGATGGAGGATGTCCGCATGGAGAGGGATGAGCTGGCATGTGTGGCAAAGGCAGAAATGATGACCAAGTCGTTGGAGGGAAAAGGCAGGTGATAGATGGTATGTAAATGCTGGAAGCATCTCCAGGCTGTCCAGTAAGAGGACAGTGTACTTGGTGTAACTGCAGATATGGATTGGCGTGACTGGGAAATGAGGCGAAGGAGTGGATGGTTCACAGGAAGGTAGTCATGGAATAAGGAGGGACTGGGGTTGGTAGGGGTTCTGCATATGGGACCAAGCGCCTAAATCTCTGAAAATGGAGGCAGGACAGAGAATCAGCGATTGAGTTACATTAGCCGGGTACATGTGCAGAAGGTCCAAATCCGCAGTCATGGTGGAGACGAGGTTGGCCAGTAGTCATTTATCAGCAGAAGAGATAGAAGGCCCTTGGCAGGGGCAGAGCCATGGCGTCCAGGATGTTTCTGGGCAGAGCTGTAGGCCCGAGCCATCCATGCTTGCGAAGTGGGGAGGCTGGTGAGCTCTGGCATGCAGCTTAGCCTGGAGGCCGGCCACGGCATTCCGTTTGTGAGGCCTGGAACGGTGGCAGGGCACCGAGATAACGGACCTCAGCCATATGGTTAGAGGGGTGTGTACCTAATAATGGAGAAGGGAGAGTCTGGAACTTGGACCGATAACGTCTTGGAATCCGAGGCAGTGAGATCAATCTCCATTGTAAACGAAGTAAGTAAGCTAACTTAAGTGAACTTTGAGTAGCACTTTCGATAAATCGAGGTCAGTGTCTTGCACGCGGTGCAAAACAGAGAGGAGGAATGACTGTTTGGTCAGGTTTAAGTAGGGAGGTAGTGGTGATTAAGGAGAGTGAGAATAGGTGTTGAGGCTGATTAGCAGTTAGTAGCAGCTGGAGCTTGTTTGAAGAGTTACGTTCAAGGCAACTAGTTAAGTGTTGCAAACAGTAGTTGAAGCTGATTGGCAATGGTTAGAAGCTGGTGTTTGTTGAGTCGCTAGGGAGTGGAGTTCAAGGCAACTAGTTAAGTGTTACATTCAAGTCTGGTCCTTTCTTCTGAATTTTTGTTAATCCTTAATAACATTAAAAAGCATATTTTCTATGTTGGAATGGTGTGGGCGTACCCGAATAACAGAATGGTGTGGATGTATACCCGTCATAAAAAATATTAATGCGAGTAGACCGCTGATTGGCCGGAGAATGACATCATCCTCTATGAGGAAATAGCAAGTATCTTTGAGATACAAGTATAAGGTGGGGTTTTGAAGTGTTTTCTTCTTCAATTTATGCTTTGGCCACATATAAGAGTATAGGATGAGTCAACAACATTATTTGGGTATGAGTTAACTGAATATGAACTTTGATATTTACTGGACAGTTACTTTAAGCTAAGTGGCACACACCTCTCTCATCTGTGGACTGTGGAGAGATCCGAAGTTAATCCCTGGTGTGCAGGGCAGCGAGCCATGAATGGCCAGGCCATTCATGGGCGAGCGCAAAGTTCTCATGGGGGATGGGAGGGGCCTGGAGGTGCTGATGACGGAGGGGTGTCCCACCAAGCTGCCCATTGGAGGGTCGTGGGAGTGGGGCGTACTCATTGGCCAGGGGGAGTCTATGGGAAGGAGTCAGAGAGACAGGGTTAGAGACTTGGTAAGGCGGACATACCTAGAGAGAGCGACATAGAGATAGAAAATAGGTTGGGACAGACAAACATACAAATAGACATGGTTAGGACATAGAGAGAGCGGGTTAGGACGTAGAAAGAAATACTACAATCAGCAAACCTGACATCAACACCTTCAACACCTTCAAGAAACGAAACACTTCCAGGTCACAGAGGTCAGTCCAGTCAGTGATTCTGTTTGATCAAACCAGCTTGTGTCAAGCTAATGTTAGCAATTATTGAAATAATAACCACCAGTCTCGACTTACACCGAGTAGCCTTGCATACAGTGCACTGAAAATGTAACTACGCAGGATGCAGTAAACATATTTTGGTCACGGTGTGCTGACTTTGCTGTGCATCCATCAATGTAAACTGACAGGCTGGCTTTTACATAGTTGACCTACTCAGGCACCAGGGTAATAGGGCATGGTGTGGAGCCACATGCATGGAGCTGCGAGGAAATTCATCATCACTGCAATTTACTGACACACACACACACTCGTAGGCACACACTCGTAGGCACACACACATTTACACACACTTCCAACCGTGCAACCCATCCCCCTTACCCCCTTTTATTTTCCCCAAACTGTACCTGCATTCTTGCAGGTACAGTTTGTTCTCATATGGTATTCTCAGCGTCTAAAAATGGTGTGTGTGTTTGTGTGTCTGTGCTGCACCATTACCACTAAACACAAACACACACACGCAAGAGCGCTCACACATTGCACACACACACACATTCACACAAAGTGTGCTGGCTGTGACACATGACACACTTTGCCACAGGCCCTCCCCTAAATGTCACATTCTAACAGTGGTCCAGGGTGGGGGGGTTGAGCATCTGCAGAACCAAAGCACACTGACAGACAGAGAGAGCCAGCACAGAGACACACGAGGATCCTCTCCCTCTCTTCACCTCTCTTTTTCTCTCATTCTCCCTTTTCTCTCTTGCTCTCTCTCTCCTTCTCTCTCTCTCTCTCTCTCTCTCTCTCTCTCTCTCTCTCTCTCTCTCTCTCTCTCTCTCTCTCTCTCTCTCTCTCTCTCTCTCTCTCTCTTCAACTCCTTAACTCTTTCTCTCCTGAGCTTTGGTGCATTCTGTTTTCATTATCCTAAAGCTGTTTTAACAGCTTGCTGTAAGTAACAGGGCCGGTTCCAGGCATAAGCTACATAAGCGGTTGCTTAGGGCCCCAGGCCGCTAGAGGGCCCCTGACCAAAAAAGGGCTCGCACCATTACAATACAATGCATTCGGAAAGTATTCAGACCCCTTCCCTTTTTCCACATTTTGTTACGTTGCAGCCTTATTCTAAAATGGATTAAATAAATGTTTTTCCTCATCAATCTACACACAATACCCCATAATGACAAAGAGAAAACAGGCTTTTAGAAATGTTTGCTAATTTATTACAAATAAAAAACAGAAATACCTTATGTACATAAGTATTCAGACCCTTTGCTATGAGACTCGAAATTGAGCTCAGGACCATCCTGTTTCCATTGATCATCCTTGAGATGTTTCTACAACTTGATTGGAGTCAACCTGTGGTAAATTCAATTTATTGAACATGATTTGGAAACGCACACACCTGTCTATATAAGGTCCCACAGTTGACAGTGCATGTCAGAGCAAAAACCAAGCCATGAGTTCAAAGGAATTGTCCGTAGAGCGCCGAGGCAGGATTGTGTCGAGGCACAGATCTGCAGCATTGAAGGTCCCCAAGAACACAGTGGCCACCATCATTCTTAAATGGAAGAAGTTTGCAGCCACCAAAACTCTTTCTAGAGCTGGCCGCCCGGCCAAACTGAGCAATCAGGGGAGAAGGGCCTTGGTCAGGGAGGTGACCAAGAACCCGATGGTCACTCTGACAGAGCTCCAGAGTTCCTCTGTGGAGATTGGAGAACAGTTCTAGAAGGACAACCATCTCTGCAGCACTCCACCAGTCAGGCCTTTATGGTAGAGTGGCCAGACGGAAGCCACTCCTCAGTAAAAGGCACATGACAGCCTGCTTGGAGTTTGTCAAAAGGCACCTAAAGGACTCTCAGACCATGAGAAACAAGATTTTCTGGTCTGATGAAACCAATATGTCACACCCTGGCTCTGGGGACTCTATATTTTGAGCCAGGGTGTGTAGTTTCTATGTGTTTGTGTTTCTATGTCGTGTTCTTGTATTATATTTCTATGTTGGCCAGTGTGGTTCTCAATCAGAGGCAACGAGTGTCAGCTGTGGCTGGTTGTCTCTGATTGGGAACCATATTTAAACAGTCTGTTTTCCCATAGTGTTTGTGGGATCTTGTTCCAGTTGGTTTTGTGTTTGTACCGTGGACTTCACGTATCGTTTGTTGTTTTGTTTATTGTATGTGCACTTAATTAAATAAGATGTACAAATCTCATGCTGCGCCTCTACTCACTTCGACGATCGTGACAGAAGATCCCACCATACCAGGACCAAGCAGCGTGTCCAGGAGCAGGCAGCCTGGACGTGGGAGCAGTTAATGGACGGGCAGGGGTCCTGGACCTGGGAGGAAATCCAGGCCGGGATGGACCGCCGTCCATGGAGTGAGACGGTAGAGGCGCGACGGAGAGAGGAGCAACGGCGTCAACAGTGTCGTCGTCGGACGGACGAGAGGCAACCCCAAAAATGTTTAGGGGGGGGGCATACGGCATGGGCGACGGGGCAGCAGGAGGCAGCTACAGGGCGTAGTAGGAGGTTAGGTGAGGAGGCCACCAGGTTAAGGGGGCTATTGGCGCAGAGGGAGCAGGAGTTAGTGGTGCAGAGGGTGGAGCTATTGGAGGCGATAAGGGAGAAGGTGAGAATTGAGGCACGGCGAGAGGAACTCGGTAGGCAGCTGAGGGAGCGGAGGGTTATGACGAAACCCAGTCCCGCTCCTCACACCAAGCAAGTGGTGTGCGTCACCAGTCCGGTCCGGCCTGTTCCTGCTCCTCGCACCAAGCCTACGGTGTGCGTCGCCAGCCCGGCCCGGCCTGTTCCTGCCCCTCGCACCAAGCCTACGGTGTGCGTCGCCAGCCCGGCCCGGCCTGTTCCTGCCACTCGCACCAAACCTACGGTGCGCGTCGCCAGCCCGGCCCGGCCTGTTCCTGCCACTCGCACCAAGCCTACGTTTGTTGTTTTGTTTATTGTATGTGCACTTAATTAAATAAGATGTACAAATCTCACGCTGCGCCTTGGTCTACTCACTTCGACGATCGTGACACAAGATTGAACTCTTTGGCCTGAATGCCAAGCGTCACGTCTGGAGGAAACCCGGCACCATCCCTAGAGTGAAGCATTGTGTTGGCAGCATCATGCTGTGGGGATGTTTTCAGCGGCAGGGATTGGGAGACTAGTCAGGATCGAGGGAAAGATGAACGGAGCAAAGTACAGAGAGATCATTGATGAAAACCTGCTCCAGAGTGCTCAGGATGTCAGATTGGGGCGATGGTTCACCTTCCAACAGGACAATGACCCTAACCACACAGCCAAGACAACGCAGGAATGGCTTCTCCGAATGTCCTTGAGTGGCCCAGCCTTGAACTTGAACCTGATCAAACATCTCCGGAGAGACCTGAAAATAGTTGTCCATCGACGCTCCCCACCCAACCTGACAGAGCTTGAGAGGATCTGCAGAGAAGAATGGGAGAAACTCCCCAAATACAGGTGTGCCAAGCTTGTAGCATCATACCAAAGAAGACTCAAGACTGTAATCGCTGCCAAAGGTGTTTCAACAAAGTACTGAGTTAAGGGTCTAAATATTTATGTAAATTTGATATTTCTGTTTTTATTTTTAATAAATTAGCAGAAATTTCTAAAAACCTGTTTTTGCTTTGTCATTATTGGGTATTTTCTTTAGATTGATGAGGGAAAAAAATATTTTATCAATTTTAGAATAAGGCTATAATGTAACAAAATTTGGAAAAGGTCAAGGGGTCTGAATACTTTCAGAATGCACTGTATTACTGTGTAACCGAAGGTTATGGATGAAGACGTCATGAGAATAAAATAACCGTCATAACCGTTAAAAATAAAAATACTTGTTTTTTTGTTTGTTGTTTTTTGTTGTTGTGTGGAATGAACATCTGACTGAAGATGGGATGGCCGGGCATTCTTGTGGTTGAGTTCGTTTCTGCGGTAACATGGACTCTTAACAACGTGATGAAAGTGTGTTGTCCTTGCTGAAATCAAGCAAGTCGTTGTAGCAAACGAGTCTTCGGTTGCCTAGGCATCACCCCGCTCCCTGCAGCAGTAGCACACATAGAAATAGAATGAAAACAACGTGTTTGGAATCTCTAACCCTGGCAATTTCACTGGTAAACTCATTGGACACTCGCAATGGCTGCCTGGTATTGTGACACAATAATTTCCATGGTAATGTAGAATGTTCATTCAAATAATTTTAACTGATGTGGCTCATGCAATGGAATGTATTTTTTACTGTATAATGTCAGTTGAATTTGATCAACAAATCACAGCACATATTGATGGGTACACTTCCTGCTTTTACTTCCTGCTTTGTTTCTATGGGTACACTCGCAATGGCCACCAGTCCACCCATTATGCCATAATTTACTTGAATAGGGACACCCGTTCTATTCATTATATTTCTATGGCAGCACATGAGGAGAACATGTGCGTCTTCGAATAGTTATTACGGTGACCGAATTAATTTGGCTGGCCAATAACCGTCATCCAAAATTCCATGAACGTCACAGTCCTACTTTAATGTAGTGGGAAAGAGTGTGGAACAGACAGAGCTGAATGCAACAGTTCTCCATATCAGACAAATACAGTAGCATACGGTGGAACCACAGCTGTTTGGCTGGTAATTCTGTTCTGTATGCCAGAGATCAGATGTTGTGCAACTTCCTGTTTTAACAGAAAACTACAGCCCCCTCTCCCCTGTACCGTATGGGCTATAACACCCACCCCCACCCCCTGACTCTATGGGCCCACCCAAGAAAACAGACAGCCCCACCCCTCTCCCCCTGACTGTATGACTGACTGAGTGCCTTCAGAAAGTATTCATACCCATTGACTTATTCCACATTTGTTGTGTTACAGCCTGAATTCAAAATGGATTCAAAAATATTTTTTTCACCCATCTACACAAAATACCCCATAATATCAAAGTGAAAAATATGTTTTAGAAATGTTTGCAAATTTATTGAAAATGAAATACAGAGATATCTCATTTACATAAGTATTCACACCCCTGAGTCAATACATGTTAGAATCACCGTTGGCAGTGATACAGCTGTAAGTCTTTCTGGGTACATCTCTAAGAGTTTTGCACACCTTGATTGTACAATATTTGCACATTATTATAAAAAAAAATATTCAAGCTCTGTCAAGTTGTTGTTGATCATTGCTAGACTGCCATTTTCAAGACTTGCCATAGATTTTCAAGCCAATTTAACTCAAAACTGTACCTAGGCCACTCAGGAACATTCAATGTTGTCTTGGTAAGCAACTCCAGTGTATATTTGGCCTTGTGTTTTGGGTAACTGTCCTGCTGAAAGGTGAATTTGTCTCCCAGTTGGCAAGGGCTGAGCGTAGATGTGGTGCAGAAATCAAGCGCAGGACAACAGAGGCTCTTCAACAGTCTTTAGTGAGGATCGAACAAAACAAAAGACTCACGGCAAAATCCCAGCCGGAGGGCAAGCGAAACAATTACGCACACAGGGAACAGTGCGTAACCCAAACTGCGCACACAGTGCGGACACTCTCTCAAAACCAAACAGAACGAGAGAGAACAAACTGACGCCTAGCTGACACGAAACAATTACACACAACACATGACAAAACCTAAGAGAACTTATAGGGCACATAATCAACACTAACAAAGAACAGGTCTACAAACAGACCAAACCAAACGCACATCGAAACATAGAACGGTGGCAGCTAGTACTCCGGAGACGACGACCGCCGAAGCCTGCCCGAACAAGGAGGAGAAGCAGCCTCGGCCGAAACCGTGACACCAGTGTCTGTTGGAAAGCAGACTAAACCAGGTTTTCCTCTAGGATTTTGCCTGTGCTTAGCTCAATTGTGTTTCTTTTTATTAAAAAAAACCCTCCCCATTCCTTGCCGTTTACAAGCATACTCATAACATGATGCAGCCATCACCATGCTTGAAAATATAAAGAGTAGTATACAGTGTTGTGTTGGATTTGCCCAAGACATATCACTTTGTATTCAGGACATAAAGTTAATTTCTTTGCCACATTTTTTGCAGTTCTACTTTAGTGCCTTATTGCAAACAGGATGCATGTTTTGGAATATTTTTATTCTGTACAGGTGTCCTTCTTTTCACTCAGTCATTTAGGTTACTATTGTGGAGTAACTTCAATGTTACTTTTCTCCTATCACAGCCATTAAACTCTATAACTGTTTTGAAGTCACCATTGGCCTCATGGTGAAACCCCTGAGCGGTTTCTTTCCTCTCCCCGGCAACTGAGTTAGGAAGCACGCCTGTACAGTGAGGGAAAAAAGTATTTGATCCCCTGCTAATTTTCTACGTTTGCCCACTGACAAAGACATGATCAGATCATGATCTATACTTTTAATGGTAGGTTTATTTGAACAGTGAGAGACAGAATAACAACAACAAAGTTCAGAAAAATGCATGTTAAAAATGTTATAAATTGATTTGCATTTTAATGAGGGAAAAAAGTATTTGACCCCTCTGCAAAACATGACTTAGTACTTGGTGGCAAAACCCTTGTTGGCAATCACAGAGGTCAGACGTTTCTTGTAGTTGGCCACCAGGTTTGCACACATCCCAGGAGGGATTTTGTCCCACTCCTCTTTGCAGATCTTCTCCAAGTCATTAAGGTTTCGAGGCTGGCGTTTGGCAACTCGAACCGTCAGCTCCCTCCACAGATTTTCTATGGGATTAAGGTCTGGAGATTGGCTAGGCCACTCCAGGACCTTAATGTGCTTCTTCTTGAGCCACTCATTTGTTGCCTTGGCTGTGTGTTTTGGGTCATTGCCATGCTGGAATACCCATCCAAGACCCATTTTCAATGCCCTGGCTGAGGGAAGGAGGTTCTCACCCAAGATTTGACGGTACATGGCCCCGTCCATCGTCCCTTTGATGCGGTGAAGTTGTCCTGTCCCCTTGGCAGAAAAACACCCCCTAAGCATAATGTTTCCACCTCCATGCTTGACGGTGGGGATGGTGTTCTTGGGGTCATAGGCAGCATTCCTCCTCCTCCAAACACGGCGAGTTGAGTTGATGCCAAAGACCTCGATTTTGGTCTCATCTGACCACAACACTTTCACCCAGTTCTCCTCTGAATCATTCAGATGTTCATTGGCAAACTTCAGACGGGTCTGTATATGTACTTTCTTGAGCAGGGGGACCTTGTGGGCGCTGCAGAATTTCAGTCCTTCACGGCATAGTGTGTTACCAATTGTTTTCTTGGTGACTATGGTCCCAGCTGCCTTGAGATCATTGACAATATCCTCCCGTGTAGTTCTGGGCTGATTCCTCACCGTTCTCATGATCATTTCAACTCCACGAGGTGAGATCTCGCATGGAGCCCCAGGCCGAGGGAGATTGACAGTTATTTTGTGTTTCTTTCATTTGCGAATAATCGCACCAACTGTTGTCACCTTCTCACCAAGCTGCTTGGCGATGGTCTTGTAGCCCATTCCAGCCTTGTGTAGGTCTACAATCTTGTCCCTGACATCCTTGGAGAGCTCTTTGGTCTTGGCCATGGTTGGAAAGTTTGGAATCTGATTGATTGATTGCTTCTGTGGACAGGTGTCGTTTATACAGGTAACAAGCTGAGATTAGGAGCACTCCCTTTAAGAGTGTGCTCCTAATCTCAGCTCGTTACCTGTATAAAAGACACCTGGGAGCCAGAAATCTGATTGAGAGGGGGTCAAATACTTATTTCCCTCATTAAAATGCAAATCAATTTATAACATTTTTGACATGCATTTTCTGGATTTTTTTGTTGTTATTCTGTCTCTTACTGTTCAAATAAACCTACCATTAAAATTATAGACTGATCATGTCTTTGTCAGTGGGCAAACGTCCAAAATCAGCAGGGGATCAAATACTTTTTTCCCTCACTGTATCTTTGTAGTGACTGTGTGTACTGATACGCCATCTAAAGTGTAATTAATAACTTCACCATGCTCAAAGGGATACTCAATGTCTACTTTGTTATATTGAAAAACCTTGGAAAACCTCCCTGGTCTTTGTGGTTGAATCTGTGTTTGAAATTCACTGCTCGACTGAGGGTTCTTACAGATAGTTGTATGTGCGGGGTACAGAGATGAGGTAGTCATTAAAAAATCATGTTAAACACTATTATTGCACATAGATTCAGTCCATGCAACTTATTATATGACTTGTTAAGCACATTTTTACTCCTGAACTTATTTAGGCTAGTCATAACAAAGGGGTTGAATACTTATTGACTCAAGACATTTCAGCTTTTCATTTTTATTAATTTGTAAAAGTGCACGGACACCGTCTGATGGTGGGATGCCTGACAGAAGGTTATCGTGCTCTGAAGGAAGAATGTTTTGTGTGTGTGGCAGGAAGCCAACAAAAATCAGAGGGCTGTGGTGGTTAACGGGGCTATCCTCGCCTGACCTGACCCACCTCCACAGGCTGTCCGACGCAATGCTATTTACATTTACATTTTAGTCATTTAGCAGATGCTCTTATCCAGAGCGACTTACAGTTAGTTAGTGCATACATTTTTTCATACTGGCCCCCCGTGGGAATCGAACCCACAACCCTGGCGTTGCAAGCACCATGCGCTACCAACAAAGCTACACGGGACTTATTTGATGTAAATCACTTCACAAAGGCTCCGTAATGTACGTTTCTGTACTGCTCACACTCACATTCCTTTAGAATGTTGTAGACTGACTCCAACAAAACGTTCAAGTTGGTCACACACAGACGCACAAACACAAATATTGCATGCTAATGCACACACACACACACACACACATACACACACACACACTGGGTTCCACATGGCTTCACTGTACTGTGGCTTTGTGACCTTCTATTCTACTGAAAACAAACAGACAGAACAGCTGTGTTCACCTTTGGCAATTGCTGTCAAGACTCAAAGGTCGCTTGTTGCCAAATCCCTCCCGACCAAGTTCAAAAGAGAACATATCAGTATCCAAGGGTTATAGAGATTATTCTGAGAAAACGCTTGCAGAGAGGTACAGTGTGCTGCTGCCTGCTGCTTCCCATGAAACTCAGACTGGAAAGCCTATGCCAGTGTATGGCGGTCTGTAATACATAACATCATAATAACCATAATGCTGAAATGACAATACTGTCCAGAGCTAGGCTATATAATTATATAACACATGCCCAGTCCCGATCAAGCAATTCACATTACTCATTTATATTCACATTACTCTATTACTTCAAAATAGAATGGGTACACTTGAGAGGAAAATACAAATGGTGATGTGTATTACACTGTTTATGTTTCTGACTTGATGAGGACAGATACATGTATGGGGATAAAGAGACATTCAGCTACATTCAGAGAGGGCTACAGTAAGTAAGAAAAGAGCCCCGTCTTTGCGCTCTCATAGCACACAAAAGAGCACACTGGAAGTCACCATTGTGTCCCGTTTATTTATTTTTGCGGATAAACCCAAACCACAAACCTTTTAAATCCCTGCTAGTTAATTACAGACTAGTGGATAGCTAAATAGATTAAGCACTCCAGTGTGTGGTAATTCAATAAGCCTGCGGCCCACTAATTAATGATATCTACGCTCTGGACTGGAGAACAGACTACTGTGTGTGTGTGTGTGTGTGTGTGTGTGTGTGTGTGTGTGTGTGTGCGTGCGTGCGTGCCTGCGTGAATGCGTGCGTGTGCGTGCCTGCTTGTGTGCGTGGATGTAGGAAGGGGGGTCGACATAGAATGACACACACTTCAATATCTATCAGATCATCCCCTACATAGAGAAGTGCATCCCCTACCGCGTGCATCGATCTGCAGTGTGTGTTTATGTGTGTGTGTGTTTGTGTGTGTGTTGCACTGTGACAGACTGATACAGAGCGTAATAATTCCTAAAGCAATCAGGAGAACAGACTGGGAGAGTCATTAGATTAGCAACAGTTAATCAAAATTCTTAAACGTTTTTAAAAACAATTCCAATAAATGCAACGGGTTGGACAAACTTTTTACATTTTTAAAATCCATCAGATATTGACTGAATTATAGCACATAAAACATTTTACTGGCAAGGACAAATAATGAGTTCAGGGATTCTTGTTGGAATTCAGGTATTTAATTAGTCAAATTTCACTTTTTATTTTCTTAGAATGCACTCATATATACATTTTATTATTGTAGCAGGTATTTTTTTAAATATTTTGTGTTAAAACAAAGAAAATGATATGTGCCTCATTTGCATAAATACACTGGGTGTATTTGCATAAATGAATAAATTAATATAAAGGGTTGGAACAGGGCTGCAACCACCAAAAACTTGCTCTGTCTACCCTACCTGCACTCACCTGTGCTGTCTAGACTGCCTCATTAATTATTGTTGTTGTCACGTTCTCATGCGTAATTCAACAAGTGTGTCAATAGAAGGAAACCCTCGGAATAAAAATCAACATGCTTGGCGCTAGATTACACCTATCTAAACATACGTTACATTGTTTGCAAGATCAGACTTAATATCACTATAATCCGAGTGTTCATTTTCTGAAGTTGCTTTCACTTCAGCGCATCTAATTTGTAAACATTTTAACTGTATTTAATTCTTACTTTTTTTAATTCCAAAAAGAATTTACACACATCAAAATGAAGTTATCTTTCTTGTGACATAAGTGTTTAGACAGCGCATTAAATCCCAGACAAAGCTTTAGCGTTCTTATAGATTCAACGGAAAGACAATGTATTCCATTGAGCCCATTTCAGCCGTTACCGGGGTGTGTTTGACAGGTCATTACAAACATTTCTGTGGTGGTAATGTTAACGGGAAAAAACTACATGCACAAGCAAGAGTATGAAAGAGTTGCAGGAGTAAAATAAAAGCAATCAATCCAGCGAGATTTAAGTGACAACTGGATTTTGCACCCCTCAAACAGGAAATAGATGGCTGAAAAAGACGGGGCTTGTGCATTGCCACATTAGATAATGGTGTTAAGCACATTCCACGGAGGGCCGAGTGTCTGCAGGTTTTCGCTCCACCCTTGTACTTGATTGATGAATTAAGGTCACTAATTAGTAAGGAACTCCCCTCAACTGGTTGTCTAGGTCTTCATTGAAAGGAAAAACCTGCAGACACTCGGCCCTCTGTGGAATGAGTTTGCCACCCCTGGTGTTAAGGATTAACAAAAATTCAGGAGAACAGACTTGAATGGAACACTTAACTAGTTGCATTGAACGCAGCTCCCTAGCAACTCAACAAGCACCAGCTTCTAACCATTGCCAATCAGCTTCAACTACTGTTTGCAACACTTAACTAGTTGCCTTGAACGTAACTCATCAAACAAGCTCCAGCTGCTACTAACTGCTCATCAGCCTCAACACCTGTTCTCACTCTCCTTCGTCACCACTACCACCCTACTTAAAGTTGACCAAACAATCATTCCTCCTCTCTGTTTTGCGTTGCATTCAAGGCACTGCGTGGCAAGACTTGATTTATTGAAAGTTCTACTCAAAGTTTACTTGGTCACTTAAGTTAGCTAATTGACTTCGTTTACAATGGAGATTGATGTCACCGCCTCGGATTCCGATATGTTTTCAGACCAAGTTCCAGACTCTCCATTCTCCATTATCATGGACACGCCACCTCTAACTAGATGGCTGCGGTCCATTGTCTTGGTGCCCGCCACCATTCCCGGCCTCACAAAGAACTGGAATACTTATCAGCTTTTCCCACTCTCAATCCCTCCCTCTCTGCCCTTGTCTCTTCTGCCAGCAGTGCCCTCCCCACATTGTACGCCTGCTCTGGCCCCTCATCCTCCTTGTTCCTACTTTTCTCGCTGGCCCTGTGACCACTGCCTTGGCAGTGGCTCACCCACTCTCTCTGCCAGGCAGAGCGGAGGTGGAGAAGGTCAAAGTTGCAGGTCCATTATGATATTCCGAGAGCAACTTTGCATATGTAACAAGGTAGTTAGAAATGCCAGACGGGCTCATTTTTTAAAAACTTGATCACTAATAATCTGAATAATTTGTGAGTGCTCTTCTCGACAATTGATGGCCTGATAAATCTTACCCCTGCAAACCTATGTGAATTTTTTAGGCATATTTCAAAGATAAGCTAAACATTAGGCTGGTTATAAGTCAAGTAAGACCTGATGAGAAGTTTGTGTGGTCTAGCCTGGTACTATAGTTCTTGTGAGTAACCTAATTTATCTTCCTTTAACTCTGCCTCAGACATTGTTATCTCGTACCATACAAACTTATCTCGTACCATTCTGATAGATTGGAGAAAGTCAGAAAACATGTTTGTAACATTAATAATTAGATTGTTATTCCATTGGTTACCTTGAGGCATACACTCCAGGGGCAGAATGGCCCACACACATTGAATATTGCACTTTTAAATGTTAGAGCAATCACTAGTAAAACCTTTCTCATGAATGACCTCATTACTGAGCGCAAAGTTGATTGCATGTTTCTCACTGAAACATGGCTGTCATCAGACTGTAGTGCCGTTCTACAGCTTTTCATCCTCAATCAGAAAAGGGACAAAGGGTGCGGGGACAGCCTCTATTTTTACTAATGCTGTAAGGACATTTCGTTTGGTGACTTTGGGTCTTTTGATATCATCATGCTATACTGTTTAAATGTAAGCCACCAGTGTAGGCCATAACCCTGGAAAGGCCACCAAAGCACTGCCCCAATCTATTTATTGATTTATCTGAACTATTGTCTATTGTCCTTGAGAACTATGATAGAATCCTTGTGTTGGGCGATTTTAATATTAATGTTGACAAAGAGACTGACTTCAAGGCCATTGAATTTATGAATCTTTGAGCTCTATGGACTTTATCCAACAGGTTACTGGGCCCACCCATAACCGTGGCCATACTCTAGCCCTGGTTATTACCAAGGGGCTTTCTATTGACATTTCCTCTGTTATTTATGTTGCTTTATCTGATCACCACTGTGGATTTTTTACTACCTTGTTACCCATAGTACAAGATAATACTGAATGCAGTATTAAGAAATGCTATCTTACCTCTGAAGTTGCTACAGATTTTGAGTGTATGAACAATACTCCACCACCTATTCTGCCTTCCTCTTGTGATGATTTAGTTGATAACTTTAATAGCAAATTAAGGGAAACCATTGATGCCAAAGCTCCAGTGAAGTTGGAAAAGGCCACATCCAAACGGAGAGACCCTTGGATGAGTGAGGAAACGAATCAGTTAAAGAGAAATTGCAGAAAGGCAGAGCGGAAGTGGAGAAACTCCAAGTTGCAGGTCCATTATGATATTCTGAGAGAGCAACTTGGCATATATAACAAGGCAATTAGAAATGTCAGACAGGCTCATTTAAAAAAACTTGATCACTATTAAATCAGAATAATAGTGAGTGCTCTTCTCGACCATTGATTGCCTGATAAATCCTACCCCCTCAAACCTATGTGAACTTTCCTCCACATCTAAATGTGATGAGTTTGCGGCATATTTCAGAGATAAGATAACAAACATTAGGCTGGATATCAGTCACGCAACACCTGATGAGAAGTTTGATGATACAGTTGAAGTCAGAAGTTTACATACACTTAGGTTGGAGTCATTAAAACTCGTTTTTCAACCACTCCACAAATTTCTTGTTAACAAACTATAGTTTTGGCAAGTCGGTTAGGACATCTACTTTGTGCATGACACAAGTAATTTTTCCAACAATTGTTTACAGACTGATTATTTTGCTTATAATTCACTGTATCACAATTCCAGTGGGTCAGAAGTGACTGTGCCTTTAAACAGCTTGGAAAATTCCAGAAAATTATGTCATGGCGTTAGAAGCTTCTGATAGGCTAATTGACATCATTTGAGTCAATTGGAGGTGTACCTGTGAATGTATTTCAAGGCCTACCTTCAAACTCAGTGCGTCTTTGCTTGACATCATGGTAAAAAAATCAAAAGAAATCAGCCAAGACCTCAGAAATAAAATTGTAGACCTCCACAAGTCTGGTTCATCCTTGAGAGCAATTTCCAAACGCCTGAAGGCACCACGTTCATCTGTACAAACAATAGTACGCAAGTATAAACACCATGGGACAACGCAGTCGTCATACCGCTCAGGAAGGAGATGTGTTCTGTCTCTTAGAGATTAATGTACTTTGGTGCGAAAAGTGCAAATCAATCCCAGAACAACATCAAAGGACCTTGTGAAGATGCTGGAGGAAACAGGTACAAAAGTATCTATATCCACAGTAAAACAAGTCCTATATCAACATAACCTGAAAGGCCGCTCAGCAAGGAAGAAGCCACTGCTCCAAAACCGCCATAAAAAAGCCAGACTACGGTTTGCAACTGCACATGGGGACAAAGATTGTACCATCACAAAGCCCTAACCTCAATCCTATAGAAATTTGTGAGCAGAACTGAAAAAGTGTGTGCGAGCAAGGAGACCTACAAACCTGACTCAGTTACACCAGCTCTGTCAGGAGGAATGGGCCAAAATTCACCCAACTTATTGTGGGAAGCTCGTGGAAGGCTAGCCGAAACGTTTGACCCAAGTTAAACAATTTAAAGGCAATGCTACCAAATATTAATTAAGTGTATGTAAACTTCTGACCCACTCGGAATGTGATGAAAGAAATAAAAGCTGAGATAAATCATTCTCTCTACTATTATTCTGACATTTCACATTCTTAAAATAAAGTGGTGATCCTAACTGACCTAAGACAGGGAATCTTTAATAGGATTAAATGTCAGGAATTGTGAAAAACTGAGTTTAAATGTATTTGGCTAAGGTGTATGTAAACTTCCGACTTCAACTGTATGTGCCCTAGCCTACCACGCAAAGGCACTATGGATTTATTTTCCCTAGTTGACATAGACATGCTCAGGAAAGTGATATCACAACTTAAGCCTTCTACATGCCTTCTCGATCCTATCCCCACCACCTTCAAAACAGTTTTTCATTGCATCTGAAGAAATGCAAGCTATTGTTAATCACTCCTTGTTCACAGGCACTAAAAACTGCTAAGGTGAAACTCCTGAAGAAAAGTAATCTAGATTATTCAGCTTTTAGCAATTTTAGGCCAATCTCCAACCTTCCATTCTTAAGCAAAATTCTGGAGAAATTGGTGTTCACAGCTAAGTTATTTTTTAAAGTGCCAACTGTATTTAAAAAAAGAAATCCTATCTGCTTTTCATGCCTCTCCGGTTTAGTTCTAAATTGGTTTAGGACCTATTTAACCGGTTGAGTTTGTTTTGTCACCCTTGGTGAACATAACTCAGAGAAAATACATATCACATGTGGTGTTCCGTTACGTTCGATTTTAGGTCCGGTACTGTAAACTTTATATATGTTACCCCTTGGCAGGGTTATCAGAAACCACAGCATTGATTTTCACTGCTACGCAGATGATACATAACGTGGTCCTCTGTAGCTCAGCTGGTAGAGCACGGCGCTTGTAACGCCAAGGTAGTGGGTTCGATCCCCGGGACCACCCATATACACAAAAATGTATGCACGCATGACTGTAAGTCGCTTTGGATAAAAGCGTCTGCTAAATGGCATATTATTATTATTTATATTTCTGTGTCACCAGAGGATTTTAGCTCCACGGATACATTATTAGACTGTATTAGTGATTTGAATACTTGGATGGCTCACAACTTTCCCCAGCTAAATCAAGACAAGACCGAGGTACCTATTGTTGGAGCCAAAGTACAGAGCGAGAATTTGGCCGCACATTTTAATAAACGGGCAATAAAAAAAATGGGTGTTATTTTAGATTCTGAACCACCTGGGGAACATTGCCAAGGTGCGGCCGTTTCTCTCTCAGGCTGACAGAGATTCATCCATGCTTTTATTACAAGCAGGCTTGACTACTGTAATGCTCTCCTGTCTGGTCTACCCAAGAAAGCCATTGGTCAACTGCAAAACATACAGAATGCTGCAGCACGGGTACTGACCAAGACCAGACGGATAGCACACATTATACTGGTTTTAAGTTCTCTGCACTGAGTTTTAGATTTAATTTTAAGATTCTTCTATTGGTTTTTAAATCAATCCACGATTGTGCACCCCAATACATGTCAGACATGCTTTTAAATTATGTACCCAGTAGGTCTTCTGGCACTGGCCTTTTAACTATCCCAAAGCCTAGGAACAAGAGGCATTTAGAGGCAGCCTTTAGTTATTATGCCCCCAGCCTCTGGAATAGCCTGCAAGAGACCCTGAGTGGGGCCGACACTGTAGACATATTTAAGAGATCTTAAAACACACCTTTCAGCTTTGCTTTTCCTTAGGGTTCTTTTTAGTCGTTCAGTTTTTATTGTTATTCTTACATTTTTTATCCTCTTATGTTTGTTGTGTAGTAAATATTTCCGTTTTTATTTTCATTGTTTTTATTCGTTTTTTCCTGTGAAGCATTCCATGTCTGAAATGTACCTCATCCCCAGTCCTGACTTCTTCTTGCAGTATGCCACGGTCAACTATGCCATCACTTATTAAACTTGCTGGCCATGCAGCCTGGCCTGCCAAGGCCAATATCATCTCCGCCTTCATGGTGCTGCCCCTCCATCCCGACACTTGGCATCTCTTCTGAGTTTGCTGGGAGGGGCTGTATTACTTCTCTGTCCACCTGACTTTTGGATGCAAGAGCAGCCCTCGCTTAGCCATATATGGGAAGCACAGCCGCGAGCTGCCCAGTGACACAAGCCTACCAGACGAGCTAAACCACTTCTATGCTCGCTTCGAGGCAAGCAACACTGAAGCATGCATGAGAGCACCAGCTGTTCCGGATGACTATGTGATCACGCTCTCCGTAGCCGATGTGAGTAAGACTTTTAAGCAGGTCAACATTCACAAGGCCGCAGGTCCAGACGGATTACCAGGACGTGTACTCCGAGCATGTGCTGACCAACTGGCAAGTGTCTTCACTGACATTTTCAACATGTCCCTGACTGAGTCTGTAATACCAACATGTTTCAAGCAGACCACCATAGTCCCCGTGCCCAAGAACTCTAAGATAACCTGCCTAAATGACTACCGACCCGTAGCACTGACGTCTGTAGCCATGAAGTGCTTTGAAAGACTGGTCATGGCTCACATCAACAGCATAATCCCAGAAACCCTAGACCCACTCCAATTTGCATACCGCCCCAACAGATCCACAGATGATGCAATCTCTATCGCACTCCACACTGCCCTTTCCCACCTGGACAAGAGGAACACCTACGTGAGAATGCTATTCATTGACTACAGCTCAGCATTCAACACCATAGTGCCCTCTAAGCTCATCACTAAGCTAAGGATCCTGGGACTAAACACCTCCCTCTGCAACTGGATCCTGGACTTCCTGACGGGCCGCCCCCAGGTGGTAAGGGTAGGTAACAACACATCTGCCACACTGATCCTCAACACGGGGGCCCCTCAGGGGTGCGTGCTCAGTCCCCTCCTGTACTCTCTGTTCACCCATGACTGCATGGCCAGGCACGACTCCAACACCATCATTAAGTTTGCCGACGACACAACAGTGGTAGGCCTGATCACCGACAACGATGAGACAGCCTATAGGGAGGAGGTCAGAGATCTGGCCGTGTGGTGCCAGGACAACAACCTCTCCCTCAACGTGACCAAGACAAAGGAGATGATTGTGGACTACAGGAAAAAAAAGAGGACTGAGCACGCCCCCATTCTCATCGACGGGGCTGTAGTGGAACAGGTTGAGAGCTTCAAGTTCCTTGGTGTCCACATCACCAACGAACTATCATGGTCCAAACACACCAAGACAGTCGTGAAGAGGGCACGACAAAGCCTATTCCCCCTCAGGAGACTAAAAAGATTTGGCATGGGTCCTCAGATCCTCAAAAAATTCTACAGCTGCACCATCGAGAGCATCCTGACTGGTTGCATCACCGCCTGGTATGGCAACTGCTTGGCCTCCGACCGCAAGGCACTACAGAGGGTAGTGCGTACAGCCCAGTACATCACTGGGGCAAAGCTTCCTGCCATCCAGGACCTCTATACCAGGCGGTGTCAGAGGAAGGCCCTCAAAATTGTCAAAGACTCCAGCCACCCTAGTCATAGACTGTTCTCTCTGCTACCGCACGGCAAGCTGTACCGGAGTGCCAAGTCTAGGTCCAAAAGACTTCTCAACAGCTTCTACCCCCAAGCCATAAGACTCCTGAACAGCTAATCATGGCTACCCGGACTATTTGCACTGCCCCCCCCCCACCCCATCCTTTTTACGCTGCTGCTACTCTGTTAAGTATTTATGCATAGTCACTTTAACTCTACCCACATGTACATATTACCTCAACTACCTCAACTAGCCGGTGCCCCCGCACATTGACTCTGCAACGGTACCCCCCTGTATATATAGCCTCCCTACTGTCACTTTATTTTACTTCTGCTCTTTTTTTCTCAACACTTTTTTTGTTGTTATTTTATTCTTACTTTTTTTGTTTAAAATAAATGCACTGTTGGTTAAGGGCTGTAAGTAAGCATTTCACTGTAATGTCTGCACCTGTTGTATTCGGCGCATGTGACCAATAAAATTTGATTTGATTTGATTTGATATATGGCAATGGTCTATTTGCATATAGGCGTACCGGAGCTCTGATTAGTTATGCTGCACCGGTCTGTGTAGAGTACGGGCTGAGTTGTGCTTGTCAATGCAATAGAATCCTACTCCGATGTGTTCTGCCTACAACAAAATCTCTTGCATACTAAGTCTTGCATAGTTCGTTTTGGTATGTTGCATTGAAAATGGCTAATATTGCATTGATTCGATCATAATTCCCACAGTAAAGGGAAACGTTGATAGTGTTAACTAAGGGGAAAACCTCTAGAAAGTTGAGTGAAGTTCAATCTCGTGCTTCTTTGCACAGGCTGATATTTCTTCTCTGGGGCAGTCCCGGGGGTAACAGAAGGCCCCTCCACTCGCCTCAAATTCCTCTGCATCATGCTGGACACAGTCTCCTTTCAGGCCTCCATGCATCTCGACAATCTTTAGCGTATATCCCCCCTCCTGTCCAATTACTTGGAATCTCCCCACTGCACTAAACGTAAGCTGCTTTCACTGCTGGGCCACCTGAATTATGCCATCAGGATCATCCATCAAGGCCGCTCCTTCCTGTCCCACTTTCTCCCCCTGGCCGCCTCCGTGCCTTCCCTGCTTCCCACCGTGGTCTTTGACCCCTCGTGCCTCTTGGAGCTCAGGCTTTGGCACCTTCTCCTCAGTTATTGGAACGGTATCACCTTTTTCTATGATGAATGTGTCTCTTCTCCTGAAGACTTACAGTTCTTCACTGATGCTGCCCCTTCCATCGGGTACAGGGGTTTCTACAGCGGTCATCTATATAGCTTCCTAAACTTGCCTCCTTTCCTGCGGCCCCCTCCTCCGCCCTGTTCGGGTTGTCATAGCTGCTTCTCTCTGAAGGCACGAATGGTCCAGATGGTGTAAATAGACAGTTTTTTTTTTTTTGTGTCTATTTTGTATATATTTCAGACAGCTGATGTTCTGAAAGAGCTGAAAAATATGGACCCCTACAAATCAGCTGGGCTAGACAATCTGGACCCTTTCTTTCTAATATTAGCCGCCGAAATTGTCGCAAACCCTATTACTAGCCTGTTCAACCTCTCTTTCATAACGTCTGAGATCCCCAGAGATTGGAAAGCTGCCACGGTCATCCCCCTCTTCAAAGGGGGTAACACTCTAGATCCAAACTGTTACAGACCTATATCCATCCTGCCATGCGTTTCGAAAGTATTTGAATGCCAAGTTAACAAAGAATCACTACTCTCGGCTGGTCTGACCTAGAGTATGTGGACAACTACAAATACCTAGGTGTCTGGTTAGACTGTAAACTCTCCTTCCAGACTCACATTAAGCATCTCCAATCAAAAGTTAGATCTAGAATTGGCTTCCTATTTCGCAACAAAGCCTCCTTCACTCATGCTGCCAAAATGCCCTCGTAAAACTGACTATCCTACCGATCCTTGACTTCGGCGATGTCATTTACAAAATAGCCTCCAACACTCTACTCAGATAATTGGATGTAGTCTATCACAGTGCCATCCGTTTTGTCACCAAAGCCTCATATACTACTCACCATTGTGACCTGTGCGCTCTTGTTGGCTGGCCCTCACTACATATTCATCGCCAAACCCACTGGCTCCAGGTCATCTATAAATCACTGCTAGGCAAATCCCCGCCTTATCTTAGCTCACTGGTCACCATAGCAACACCCACCCGTAGTCTGCGCTCCAGCAGGTATATCTCACTGGTCATCCCCAAAGCCAACACCTCCTTTGGCCGCCATTCCTTCCAGTTCTCTGCTGCCAATGACTGGAATGAACTGCAAAAATCTCTGAAGCTGGAGACTTTCATCTCCCTCACTATCTTTAAGCATCAGTTGTCAGAGAAGCTTACCGATCACTGCACCTGTACACAGCCCATTTGTAATTAGCCCACCCAACTACCTCATCCCCATATTGTAATTTATTTTGCTAATTTGCACCCCAGTATCTCTATTTGCACATCATCTTTTGCACATCTATCATTCCAGTGTTAATACGAAATTGTAACTATTTTGCACTATGGCCTTACCTCCATAATTTACTACATTCGCACACACTGTATATATATTTTCTGTTGTATTTTTGACTTTATATTTTGTTTACCCCATATGTAACTCTGTGTTGTTGTTTTTATCGCACTGCTTTGCTTTATCTTGGCCAGGTTGCAGTTGTAAATGAGAACTTGTTCTCAACTTGCTTACCTGGTTAAATAAAGGTGAAGAAAAAAAAATTGGAAAAAAAGGGACATACTCATCCATTCCCGACAACCTTTCTGTGGTACACATCATTAACAAGGGCCGTTCTGACTCCCTCCCTATCATGAGTTTCCTAAGATGTCTAACATGGCTAACTGTCACCCATCAGTTCCTTCTCAGAGCTGCACATGTACCCGGCCAATGTAACTCAACCGCTGATTCTGTCTCATCTTCAATTTCAGAGATTCAGGCGCTTGGCCCTGTATGCAGAATCCCTACCAACCCCAGTCACTCCTTCTTCCATGATGACCTTCCTGTGAACCATCCACTCCTTCGCTTCATCTCCCAGTCACGCCACTCGAGCCTATCAGCTGTTGCACCAAGTACCCTGGAGATACTTCCAGCGTTTCCATATCATCACTCACCTGCCTTTTCCCTCCAACGACTTCTTCTGCCTTCGTCACCCATGCCAGCTCATCCCTTTCCATGCGGACATCCTCCATCTAAGCAACTTCTTTCTCAAGTTGTTTACTGGGTCCCCATGTTCCTCCTCTCACCCTCTCTATCCTCAAAGGCCTCCAACTTACTGAAGTCAACCACCCTCTTCACCGCCAGCCCATCACACTCGACATCCTGTCTGCCTGCATCCAGACGCTGCAGTCTAATTACATCTCCATTGCAGTCTCTTCCACACTAGAATTAATGTTTCTTTTGGCATTTTGGGGATTTCTGCAATGTTCAGAGTTTACATCCTCATCTGCTATCTACAACCCTTCTCGTCATCCCAGTATGTCAGACGTCACCATCCTCGACAAAGATACCTTCATCTTCACCATCAAACACAGCAAAACCGATCAGTTTGGAACCAAACCAGTCTACCTGTTTTGTGTACCATCTACCCTCAGCCCTTACGAAGCACTCGCCTTCTTCCGGCAGCTCACACAATCTCAACATGCCTCTCCATCCGATCCACCATTCATCACCAATACTGGTTCTATCGCCTCTCACCAACGGTTCCATTCCCATTTGAGACAAATACTATCCCTGTCCGGCTATCCTGCTGACCAATTCTTTCTGACAATCCTTCCGCATCGGAGCCGCCTCCATGGCGTCCCGACAAGGCATCCGAGACCACGCTGCCCAACTCCTCGGCCGCTGGTCCTCTCAAGCCTATCCTTCCTACATCCGCTCTGACATCAACAACATCAGGATAGCCCACATCATGATCATCTCTCAGAACCAGCATTTACTCAGGCACAGTCCTCCTGTCTCTGGCTCATTTCATGGACACAGTTTACCTCACGCACCGTATCCTACCCAACCAGCCAAAAGAGGATTGGCTCTCCAGCTGAGCCTAGTTCCTCTCAAGGTTTTCTTCATTCAAGGGAGTTTTTTTTCCCTTGCCACCTTCGCTTCTGCTTGTGCTCCTGGGGTCTAAGGTTGGTTCACTTCATGGGCATCTCGTCCGTATGCCTCAACTATATCGCCAACCATTTAGCACCTACAGTCCAGAACAGCTCACTTCCTCTCCAGGATCCGACTAACATGGAGTTCCCCTTTTTGGAGATTGCCTTCACCGCAGAAGCCTAACTACCATGGCCTGATGGTGAGGTCTACCTGAGACTCCAAGTCAAACCCTACAGACTCAACCCGTCCGGATCCTTCATCTGCAGCCCTTGGCTTCATCCGGTCCATTCTCATTTCCTCACTGAATCTTCATGCTCACATCCATTCCATTTCCTCAAATACTCGAAACCCATTTCACGTCTGGTCCTTAAACCCGTGAACTGCCAACATGTAATTAAGAAGTGACTCTAGAGCTCAGTGAGTTTCAACGTGGCACCGTTATAGGATGCCACCTTTCCAACAAGTCAGTTCATCAAATTTCTGCCCTGCTAGAGCTGCCCCAGTCAACTGTAATTTATTTTATTGTGAAGTGGAAATGTCTAGGAGCAACAACGGCTCAGCCGCGAAGTGGTAGGCCACACAAGCTCACAGAACGGGACCGCCGAGTGCTGAAGCTCGTAGTGCATAAAAATATTCTCTGTACCGAGTTCCAAACTGCCTCTGGAAGCAATGTCAGCACAATAACTGTTTGCCGAGCAGCCGCACACAAGCCTAAGATCACCATACGAAATGCCAAGCATTGGCTGGAGTGGAGATAAGCTTGCCGCTATTGGACTGGAGCAGTGGAAACGCGTTCTCTGGAGTGATGAATCATGATTCACCATCTGACAGTCCAAAGGGACGAATCTGGGTTTGGCATATGCCAGGAGAACGCTACCTGCCCCAATGCATAGTGCCAACTGTAAAGTTTGGTGGAGGAGGAATAATGGACTGGGGCTGTTTTTCATGGGTCGGGCTAGGCACTTTAGTTCTAGTGAAGGGAAATCTTAATGCTACAGCATACATTGACATTCTAGATGATTCTGTGCTTCCAACTTTGAGGCAACCGTTTGGGGAAGGCCCTTTCCTGTTTCAGCATGACAATGGTTTGTCAAGATCAGTGTGGAAGAACTTGACTGGCCTGCACAGAGGCCTGACCTCAACCCCATCCAACACCTTTGGGATGAATTGGAACGCCGACTGCGAGCCAGGCCTAATCGCCCAACATCAGTGCCCGACCCCACTAATGTTCTTGTGGCTGAATGGATGCGAGAAGATCCTCTGCTGTCCCGTGTCTGAGTCTCAAATCAATACAGTGATGATGAGCAGCCAAAAGAGAGCTTTGGGACTGTTATTCACAGACACTGTTATACTAACAATCCAAATGCTATCCATTGCTACTGAGGGGTTTTCAGATGTGTTCCCACTCCAAGTTCCTAGTTTCTCTAAATAAATCTTAGAGTTTTCTATGTCAGCTCAGAGCAAATTGTTTATAAAACATAATAATACATAAAACATAGACCTTTCTTTCTTTCTTTCTTTCTTTCTTTCTTTCTTTCTTTCTTTCTTTCTTTCTTTCTTTCTTTCTTTCTTTCTTTCTTTCTTTCTTTCTTTCTTTCTTTCTTTCTTTCTTTCTTTCTTTCTTTCTTTCTTTCTTTCTTTCTTTCTTTCTTTCTTTCTTTCTACCAAGTCTGAACACATAATACAGATGGACCAGAGCTGGAGAGTATTGACCTAAACTCTGTCCTGTAGTAAACTCTCGCTGACACACTGTGAAAATGTAAATCTTCTCCCTCTCACTCTCTTTTTTTCTCTTTCTCTGTCAGGAACAGAGATTTCCCCTAAAGCAGTAACTTTCAGTCCAGCAGGGGAAGTAGGCAAGCCCGCTATTCAACCTATGGACAACAACGTTTCCAAAAGTAGGGCAAAAACAAATGGATACATTTCCTCATGCTCCAAACAGAGACATTGACACATTGACACT
Source organism: Coregonus lavaretus (assembly GCF_964263955.1). NCBI lineage: Eukaryota > Metazoa > Chordata > Actinopteri > Salmoniformes > Salmonidae > Coregonus > Coregonus lavaretus. Next base: position 47,086,485 of record NC_140008.1, on the reverse strand, counting down.
GAGAACATTTCAAAAGAGGAAGGGGATCGATGGTTGGACGGGTGCTGAGACAGACAGAAGGAGATAACAGATGTTTTGGTTCAGAGATAAAGAACCTCAACTCAAACAACAACTGGACAGGACCAGCCAGACCCAACCAAATGATTCCCGATCAGGCATGAAGTGGACAGACTGGCCAAACGATCGCCGCACAACAAAGAAAAACAACTACTAGCAGAAGTGACCAGCCCCCGGCCCTGTTCCAAACTAACATTCCCATGTGGTTACTGGTGATGGTGAAGCAACTCTCTCTGCTTCATAGAAGTATTGAGGCCAGGGTATGAGAAGGGGAGGGGAGGAGGGGAAAGGGGAGGAGGGACCGAGGGCCGAAATAAGGATATATGTGCTGTTGCTGGCAATGGGACATCCCTGTCCTCTCTAACTCCTCTGGAACACTCCTCATTCCCATCCAACCTGCTCATATGCACCCAGTGACCCCATGACCTGGGTAGGATGCCCCACAGCCAGAGACTTGGACACACTCCCAGACTGCCCCAGGCTCAGCGTAGTGCACAGAGAGGATTTGAATGATCATCATGGATCATGGCCAGATCAGCACACATGTGCACTGCAGACAGCAGAGATAAGACGCCACCATGCTTAAAAATGGTGGTCGGTAGTATTCATCTGCCATCACAGACAGTGTTATAGATGTAAAACTGCTGCTGTGTCCTGAGAGGGAGAAGAGAACAAACAGACAGACAGACAGACAGACAGACAGACAGACAGACAGACAGACAGACAGACAGACAGACAGACAGACAGACAGACAGACAGACAGACAGACAGACAGACAGACAGACAGACAGACAGACAGACAGACAGACAGACAGACAGACAGACAGACAGACAGACAGACAGACAGACAGACAGACAGACAGACAGACAGACAGACATACATACATACATACATACATACATACATACATACATACATACATACATACATACATACATACATACATACATACATACATACATACATACATACATACATACATACATCAGGGATTAACCCCATAGAGAACAATGAGTGTTCTCTATGGGGACTGACTGGGATGATTTCTGATTTCTACACTCATCAGCTGCTTTTATCCCTGGCGTTGAAACCCATTACATGTCTTATTATACCAACTTAATGGTCACATTTTACAATCAGTTGTTTTATAGAGGCATGACACATGCCTTGCTCAAGGGCAATAGAGAGAGAGAGTAGTAAACCCTGGTGGTTCACACACACAGGCATTCTCTTCACACACACAACAGACACACACATGCATGTGCGCGCACACAAACACACACACTGTGTCGTTCCTCTCGGCTGATAATGGCTGGTGACAGCCTGAGTGTGTCCAGAGAGGAAGGACCGTGTCTCTGTCTCTCTTCTGTCTTTGGTCAGAGGGAACATCAACAACTTGCTAACCAGAGGAAGGGGAAAACACAGAGGGAGAGGGGTTATGGAGAGATACAGAGTGACAGGCAACAGCGACAGAGAGAGATGGAGAGAGGGGAGGAAAGGAAAGAGAGGAAGACAGGAAAAAATAGGTGTTGAGGGAAGAGACAGTGGGTAAAAAGAGAGAGGTTGCGCAGAGAATGAGACAGAGTTGTTATGGTTATAGCTTGGTGTTGACATCACCTCAACGACCACCTTTGAACCCTGAACTGAGTGGGCTTCCATACTCAGATCACAATATTTATATTTTTCTCCTTCACTCTCTCCATGCCTGTTGCACACATGAAATCATTTGACCTCTTCTTACCATGCGCAATCATTCATGACACCATATGACAATAGTTAAAAGAACTAAGAGAATACCAAAGAAGAGGCAACCAAACCATACTCCATCAATCTACACTAAGACACAGAAGAGCCTGAGAACAGGCCCATTCTGGTTCCCCTCATAGGAGTCCCCTGACCAAAATACAACCCCAAACTCTCTCTACTTTTGAAGAGCCCTCGCTCTGACTTAACAGTAACAGCCGTCAGTCAATTCAGACTGTATCTTAAACCACATGTTTGCAAACAACCCCCACATACCATAAACCACATATTACACACATACTGTACTGTAGTAGTTTAGGAACCCATCAAATGAAAACAGAACTCAGAACAGAACAGAGCATCTCTCCTGATGCTTAAGATCATACTTTGAAAAAAACACAACAAACAGCCCATAAAACAACCCTAAATACTAAAAGACAGCTTAATTAAAGTGTCTTCTTTCAATCCCCTTTTGAAAGCAAAAGCTTCAGGATTTTGCAGTGTAGCAAACTTGTTCCTAAACACACACACACACACACACACACACACACACACTCCTCTCGATCCCCTCTGCACTGACACTGACCGTCTGTCTGAATAAATTCCCCTCCCTGATCCATGGTCTTTACTTTGGGGAGCCTGCCAGTCAGAGTGTTGCGGTCCTGCGTTATTCGCAGTGGCTATAATCCAGCTCCCTGCTGGGGATTCCAAATGAGGGTGATGCCATAGGGTGCGACATGGCTCCAGAGAGGGTGGAGAGAAAAGGATGTTCTCCGACTCCTGCTCCCGCTCCAACAGGAGATAGAGACGAGCAGACAGAGAGGGAGGGACAGAGGGAAGAGGAGAGAGAGAGAGGCGGAGTCTGCCCGCATAGTTTATGGTATTACCCAGATTATTCTCTGATCAAACTGAGGAACCGTTTGCTGTCCGTCCCCCCCTCCCTCCCCTATCTGAGGGCTACGGGTGTCAGTAAAACTATCTACATCGGATACACATGTTGTGGCAAAGCAGGGGGTTTGTGCTACACACACACACACACACACACTCAGTGCAACTAGCAGTTTCCTATTTCGTTCTCAATGATTCACAGCCAAAGAGTATGTGCAGAGATAATAAACCGAGAGTCAGTAATGCAATACCGGCCAACATCTAAAAAAAAAGTTCCTTGAGTGCATGTGTGAGAGTGGGTGTGTCCGTTTGTGTCTCAGTATAATTTTGGAGAGCTGAACAGAGTGGATTGAACTGGGCATGTCTGTAATTTCCCAGGATGCCTTTCTGCAATTAGGGCAGCATACATGCCTGTTTGCGCTGTGGTGGCAAACTGCACGTCGCCTGTGTGTGTGTCCCTGTCACTCCGTACCTTAGAGCAAAACCAGTCCTGTGTGTGTGTGTGTGTGTGTGTGTGTGTGTGTGTGTGTGTGTGTGTGTGTGTGTGTGTGTGTGTGTGTGTGTGTGTGTGTGTGTGTGTGTGTGTGCATGCGTGTACAAAGGGCCAAAAGGTAGAGACAACAATACATCACACAAAGCAGCCACAAGTGTCAGAAAGAGTGTCCATGATTGAGTCTTTGAATGTAGAGATGGAGATAAAACTTTCCAGTTTGAGTGATTTTTGTAGCTCGTGTGTGCTTTGGGGACCTTTAACAGAATGTGACTGGCAGAACGGGTTTTGTGTATATATACTGAAAAGTAATAGTTTAGCATTTTTAGGATATTATTCAAGTCACCAGCCTCCATTGGGGTGTGTGTGTGTGTGTGTGTGTGTGTGTGTGTGTGTGTGTGTTTTCATAAGCACTGACCGAAGAAGCCGACTCACATAGGGTTTTAAATCAAGTTGATCTGAGGAGGTATGAGGGGGAGGCAGTTTAGTTGGCTGGATAGTGTGGACTGGACATAGTGTATTTTCGCAGAGAGGACTGTGGTATTGACAGGGAAGAAGACTGAAACATGTGACATCTTTTGTCCCCCTGTGTTTTCAAGGAAAATAACTGACAGACAGGGGGAATCAGATAACAGAGAAAAGAGAGAGACAGAAAAGCAAAGAGAAGAAAAAAAGAAAAAACATTTCCCCACCTGTGAAGCAATCAACACGGTGTGTGTGTGTGTTGTTTATGGGGGGTGATTAATGCCATACATGAACTGAATATTGGGGCTTTAGAACACCTTACCAACACCTTGTTGAACATGTGAACGCATGTGTGAACGCATGTGTGAACGTGTATTTTATATTTATTTATTTGTGCCCTTTTTTTTGTAACTGTACTTTACTATTTATATTTTTGAAAACGTTTTATTTTATTCCACTATATTCCTAAAGAAAATATGTAGGCTACTTTTTACTCCCATACATTTCCCCTGACACCCAAAGTACTTGTTACATTTCGAATACTATGTGTGTGAATTGGACAGCAATATGGTCCAATTCACACACCTATCAATATAAGGCGTTGTCAGCCCTACTGCCTCTGATCTGGCGGACTCACTAAACACAAATACTGTGTTTGTAAATGACGTCTGAGTGTTGGAGTGCTGCCCCTGTCTGTCTGTAAATTAAAAAAGCAAGAAAATTGTGCCGTCTGGTTTGCTTAATATAAGGAATTAGATGTTGGCTATAACATTTCCTTTACTTTTTTTTTTTTACTGGGTGACTTTCACTTTTACTTGAATCATTTTCAATTAATGTATGTTTACTTTTATTCAAGTACGACACACCCCCACAGCCCCCGCAAGGTATCTACACACAATAAACATTTTTTTTTTAATGTTTGCAAATTTATTGAAAAATAAATATAGAAATATCTCATTTACATAAGTATTCACAACCCTGAGTCAATACATGTTAGAATCACCTTAGGCAGCATTTACAGCTATGGGTAAGTATGGGTAAGTCCGTAAGAGCTTTGCACACCAGGGGCCTCATTTATCAATATTGCATAGAAACTATTCTAAAATACTACTCACGAACGGAATTTAGAATGGTTGTACGCATAGAAAAAGTGTGATTATCAAACAATCCTACAAGCGTCATACGCACACCAGTAGGAGATAACCATTGATAAATACCAATTGTTCTCAGCCTGAGTGCTCATGCATGACCTTGGCAGTTTGCATTTTGAAATGCCCCTAATTAACCATATACGGTCAAAATCCTCCCTTTAAAGCCTTTGCTGAATATACAACGCCGTACCATTAAATATACTGGCGCAACCAAAAACAGCTAAGAAAAAAAGTATTTTCCCAGACTGAAATATAGGTGCTAGTGTCAGAGATTGAGTACAACCAAAATGTTTTATTTGGCTCCCTCAGTTGTGGCTTGACCAGTAAAAATATAAACATAGCTACAAAGACAGCACCATCAGGACAATTCAAGTTGCTTAAGCAATTGCAAATATACTTCAAATGAGTAGACAACACTCACCAATAAGCCATCCATCCTCAACAGCTCCCTCCTGTAGCCCTATAGGCCAATATTGCTGTTCTGCAGAATGAGTTGTGCGTTCCACCTGGCCAACACATTCAGCTGCGTCTTTTGCCCATCACATAAACTATCACCTGCAAATAAAGAGTAAACGCCTTTTCTGTTCACATAGTTGAAATCGTTTTGGGACGGTGATTTTATGGCGATGTGGGTGCCGTCTATTGCTAAGTTCGTATTTGGGAACCCATTGATGGCATCATGGCAAAGAAACCCCTCTTGATTTCAACCTGTTGTGCGATGGTGTATGGAGATTGTATGTGTTACTGTTCGTTTTGATGATAATTGCATCCAAACATTGGCTCATCGAGGGCTGTGAGATGCCGATCAGCAAGCTCCCGCTGAAAAGTGCCCGTTCCCAAAAACCAGAGGGTGGATAGCACTTGGATGTGCACTGGAATGGCATGTTTTTGCCTTTTTAAAGTAGGTCTTAAATCTTCACAAAAATCCTTTAAGATTGTTTTTTGGAAAAGATATCTGATGAGCCAATCTGTACTTTCTGCAGAAAAAGTCCCACCTCTCTCTAAAAACGCACTCTCTGCGAAATGCAGCATGTGCCAAATCTTCAAACTGAGCAAGATCAGCCATCTCTCATTCGATTTCCCATTATCTCAGTCTCACAGTTAAACCGGTGCACCTTGCACCTACTACCATAACCTGTTCAAAGGCACTTAAATATTTTGTCTTGCCCATTCACCCTCTGAATGGCACACATTAAAATCAAATCAAATCAAATTTGCACCGAATACGACAGGTGTAGACATAACAGTGAAATGCTTACTTACAGCCCTTAACCAACAATGCATTTATTTTTTTATAAAAAAGTAAAATAAAACAACAACAAAAAAGTGTTGAGAAAAAAAGAGCAGAAGTAAAATAAAATAACAGTAGGGAGGCTATATATACAAGGGGGGTACCGGTGCAGAGGGGGCACCGGCTAGTTGAGGTAGTTGAGGTAATATGTACATGTGGGTAGAGTTAAAGTGACTATGCATAAATAATTAACAAGTAGCAGCAGCGTAAAAAGATGGGGTAGGGGTGGGAGTGGGGGGGCAGTGCAAATAGTCCGGGTAGCCATGATTAGCTGTTCAGGAGTCTTATGGCTTGGGGGTAGAAGCTGTTGAGAAGTCTTTTGGACCTAGACTTGGCACTCCGGTACCGCTTGCCGTGCAGTAGCAGAGAGAACAGTCTATCACTAGGGAGGCTGAAGTCTTTGACAATTTTGAGGGCCTTCCTCTGACACCGCCTGGTATAGAGGTCCTGGATGGCAGGAAGCTTGGCCCCAGTGATGTACTGGGCCGTACGCACTACCCTCTGTAGTGCCTTGCGGTCGGAGACCGAGCAGTTGCCATACCAGGCGGTGATGCAACCAGTCAGGATGCTCTCGATGGTGCAGCTGTATAATTTTTGGAGGATCTGAGGACCAATGCCAAATCTTTTCAGTCTCCTGAGGGGGAATAGGCTTTGTCGTGCCATCTTCACGACTGTCTTGGTGTGTTTGGACCATGATAGTTCATTGGTGATGTGGACACCAAGGAACTTGAAGCTCTCAACCTGTTCCACTACAGCCCCGTCGATGAGAATGGGGGCGTGCTCAATCCATAGCTGTGTTCAAATACTCATACTAACCGCACTAACCGTACTATTTGTGACGTGAATAGAGTATGTAGTATACTTATTGGTCATAGTATGGATATAGTTAGTGTGCCAAAAGTTCCCGGATGTCGTACTAAATTTGCCAAAATACGAAGTATACAAGCAGTGGACACTATTTCCGTGCTTTTAGGGCCCATAATGCATTTCTTCAGAAAATGGGCGTGGCTTCACAAAGTTTTCAGATTTGAAGAAAATGGCGGAATATATGCAGCGAGAATGGATACAAATTCATGGCTTTAACTAATTATGACAAATGTTAAGAAAATGTTTAGTAATGTAATAAAGTAGTGACTTTTCAAATAAGTTACGTTACATATTATGTTGGCTGACAATTTGATAGCTACGCTATCCTTACGAACCACATAGAATTACAGCAGTATGTACTGGCATGTTAGCTAGTTACCTAACGTTAGTTGGCTACTAATACATCGAACTTGCCAGGCAGTATATTAACTATAATCTAACTAACTACCCAACATTTTTTGACTTGATTATTCACGTCATTTTTAGCTAAATGGTATAGTCGATGTGCATTCTCAATGGACATTGTTAGTTCTGGCTACCTACTCCGATTTCAGAGCACTCTCGTCTGAGTGTGCCAGAGCGCAGGTTAATTGATTAATTTACGAACGCTCAACGCCCGTTGAATATATGGCAGGTGTCAGTAAACGTTGGCAAAAAAAAGCGTAGTAAAATTGTTGCCAGCAGCACAGTTACATTCACCAACGCTCTGGATAACATGAAAACCGCCTAACCAGCTCTGCTAGGGCGAGTAAAATGGTCAGACGCGCTCCGAGAGTGAAACGCTCTGTATTTACGAACGGACAATCTGACAATGCTCTGAATTTACAAACGCCCAGAGCGCACTCTGAGCGCACTCTGGCACTCCAGATTGAATTTACGAACACACCCGAAATCGTAAAATGCTATCTAGTCATTTGTTATGTTAACAAGCTAGCAAGAGGTTACATAGCAACAGCATCAACTTCCGGTAGACAGGCGAAGCGCTAGTACGCTCAACTGAATGGATACCGTTTGTTTACAGTATACAAAAATTAACTAATAGCATATAGTAGTATATGTTATATGTATATACAGTGATCCCTCGCCACTTCGCGGTTCACTTATCGCGGATTCGCTATTTCGCGGATTTTCATAATGCATTTTTTTTTTTTTTTTGGTGCATTGTGCTCTGCATTCTGATTCGCTAAAAACTCACTCCCGCTTCTTGTATCAAAACATGCTACGAATTGTGCTATCATTTTGTCGTCTCGTGCAGTTATGTGTACGTACATAAAACAGCTTGGCAAATTTACATTAAGTTGGCCAAATTATCTTGTAATTTCGAACATCTTCTAAACCCATAATGTCGACGAAACGGCCTACACGTGAGTCACTGTATTTGTATACATGTAATAGTTGCTAATTGTAAAAAAAAAAAAGTTTTCTATTTCGCGGATTTCACTTATCGCGGGTCATTTTCGGAACGTAACCCCCGCGATAAACGAGGGATTACTGTATATGTTAGTATGGGTATTCGAACACAGCTCTTGTTTCAATTGTCTCAAGGCTTAAAAATCATTATTTGACCTGTCTCTTCCCCTTCATCTACACTGATTTAAGTGGATTTAACAACTGACATCAATAAGGGATCATAGCTTTCACTTGGATTCACCAGTTCAATCTATGTCATGGAAAGAGCATGTTCTGGACACTCAGTGTACATATCATGTTTATTGTGTTACTTTATATTAAATTTTTTACTTTAGTTTATTTAGTAAATATGTTATTAACTCTATTTCTTGAACTGCATTGTTGGTTAAGGGCTTGTAAGTAAGCATTTCACGGTAAGGTCTACACCTGTTGTATTCGGCGCATGTGACAAATAACATATGATTTGATTTGATGTCAAGATATGTTGCATGAATTCACAATGGAAATACAATGAAGTCGAAAAATTATTATTCTTACAATTTCACACATTTTCAACATACATTTTCCCCATTCTACGCTTGACAAGCAGTTCCCATATTCCACCGCTTAGCACTGCACGTATGCATGGTAATGGCTGTGCATACATTGACGCACACTCTCAAGGAAATGTTCATATTGATAAATCTCAAACTTTGCCACTCAGGAACATTCACTGTCGTCTTGGTAAGCAACTCCAGTGTATATTTGGCCTTGTGTTTCAGATTATTGTCCTGCTGAATGGTTAATTTGTCTCCCAATGTGTGATGCGTGATTTGAAGGAGTCAAGCGCAGGAGGGTAATTCACAGTATACAGAGTTTGTTCCGTAATCCAGCGTAACCAGTCCAGTGCACAAAACAGGCGCACTGGAACAAACATGCACACGGGGAAAATACCCCAGCAATACAAAATACTGAGCTCAACCGAGCTACTAATCCTCACAATGAACAATCACCCACAAGGACAAAGGGGCAGAGGGAACACTTAAACACGTACTAATGAGGGGAATATGAACCAGGTGTGTGTAATTGACAAGACAAGACAAATGGAATGATGAGATATGGAGCGGCAGTGGCTAGAAGGCAGGTGACGACGAACGCCGAAGCCTGCCCGAACAAGGAGGGGAGGCAGTTTCGGAGGAAGTCGTGACACAATGTCTATTGGAAAGCAGACTGAACCAAGTTTTCCTCTAGGGTTTTGCCTGTGCTTAGTTCTATTCCGTGGTTTTTTATCCTAAAAGAAATACACATAACATGATGCGGCCACCACCATGCTTGAAAATATGAAGAGTGTTAATCATTGATGTGTTGTGTTGGATTTGCCCCAAACATTACACTTTGTATTCAGGACAGAAAGTTAATTTCTTTGCCACATTTTTTTCAGTTTTACATTAGTGCCTTATTGCAAACAGGATGCATGTTTTGGAATATTTGTATTCTGTACAGGCTTCCTTATTTCCACTCTGTGATTTAGGTTAGTATTGGAGAGTAACTACAATGTTGTTGGGCTTGTTCGACAATGTTCGAAGGGCTCAAGCAAGCAATTTGCAAAGAGTACATACCTGGGCATCTTTTGCACTGGTACTGGTAGATGAAGAAAATTATGAATAGTACTTATATTTCATTTGACAGCTCTTCAAGTTTGCCTTTCCAAAATCAATGATTGCATGTGATTATAAATACTAACTTCTGTGCACTGGAATCTTAAAGGCTTAATAAAGTTGGATGGTAAGATGGGTCAGTCAATTTGTTTATTGTAGTCATGGTCATAAAATGCAAGGCAAGATGTCAGGAAGGGAAAATCGATCAAATCAGCATCCCATTCAGTTCACATATTTTGAAGCTAGTTATTGCGCAATGCATCGCTACACCCAGAGACATAAATGCATAATGTCATAACTAAAAGTAGAATATAGGCTAATCCTTTGTTAATTAGGGGGTGGTCACATAATGCATTATAGTCTACCGATACCTTCTAGATAGCCTAGTTAAGAAGAAGTTTGGAATGGATAAGCCAATATGGTGATAACAGAGGCAGACAGACACCTTCACTTTTTTAAACTAAATGCATAGATATTATACACAGAATAAAGGCAGTAAAAATAATAATTTAATTTCACACTAACTAAATAATTTTATTGAAAGCAATAACAATGAAAGTGCATGTTGCCGCACACAGAGACCACTCATATCATTTCAGCTAACCTTTATTTTTATTTAACCAGTTTAACAGAACAGCCAACAGAAAAGGTCTGTGGGCCGCTGAGCGGAAATGGAGGAAAACTAAACTTCCGGAGGACCTATCATCCTTCCACTCCCTCCTCTTCCTCTGTATCTACTGCTAAAGCTGCTTTCTATCTTCAATCCTGGGAAACTCTCCTCCTTAATGCTCCACCTCCTCCCCCTCCCTCCTCCCTCACTGAGGACGACTTTGTCAACCACTTTGAAAGAAAGGTTGACAACATCTGCTCCTCATTCACTCAACCTACTAAGCCCACTGATCCCACTCACACAGAACTATCCTATTCCTTGACCTCTTTCTTCCCTCTCTCTCCAGATGAAATCCTGTGACTAGTGATGTCCGGCCGCCCAACAACCTGGCCACTTGACCCCATCCCCTTCTCCCTCCTCCCTTCTCCAGACCATCTCTGGAGAGCTTCTCCCATTCCTCACTTCTCTCATCAACTCAACCCTGACCACTGGCTGCATCCCCTCTGACTTCAAGATGGCCAGAGTCACTCCCCTCTTCAAGAAACCAACACTCGACTCCTCTGACGTCAACTACAACTACAGACTAGTATCCCTTCTTTATTTTCTTTCCAAAACAATTGAGCGTGCAGTCTCTGACCAACTCTCTCGTTATCTCTCTCAGAACGATCTTCTTGACCCTAACCAGTCAGGCTTCAAGATGGCTCACTCAACTGAGACCGCTTTCCTATGTGTCACAGAGGCTTTCCGCTCTGCTAAAACTGACTCTCTCTCTTCAGTTCTCATACTCCTAGATCTATCCGCTGCCTTCGACACTGTGAACTTTCAGATCATCGTCTCCACCCTCACAGGGTTGGGCGTCTCAGGCACTGCACACTCCTGGATGGCATCCTACCAAGCAGGTCGCACCTACCAGGTGGCGTGGAGAGGATTTGTATCTGCACCACGAGCTCTCACTACTGGTGTGACTCGGCTCTGTCATATCATCACATGGTCTCTCCTATCATTCCTATGCAGATGACACTCAACTACTCTTCTCCTTCCCCCCTTCTGACACCCAGGTGGTGACACACACTTCTCTGCGTGCCTGGCAGACATCTCAGCTTGGATGTTGGCCCACTACCTCAATCTCAACCTTGACCAAACGGAGATGCTCTTCCTCCCGGGGGAGGCCTGCCCGCTCCAAGACCTCTCCATCACGGTTGACAACTCCACTGTATCCCCCTCCTAGAGTGCAAAGAACCTTGGCCTCCATTCGGCGCACCACATATACACACACCCATGGCCCAAACTGTGGAGAGGAGAGGAATGAATGAAAAATGACGTTGAGCAAACAAGACTTATGTGTGAATAATGTGAAAAAGTAAAAAAATATATATATTTGAAAGATGCTCGTTTTAAAATCAGCGGGACTAAAAATATTTTCATCCCTAAGTGGTCTGTCTGACCACCCACTCCCGCCCACAGCATAAAAAAGGCCCTCTACTATGATCAACCTCTGATAAATGGGACATGAAAAACACAAGGCAGAGGCAATTCTAGCAGAAATATGTTTTCATTTATTCATGCATTCACACGTGCGTTCACACGTTGACGCGTTCAACAAGGCATGTGAACATGTCAACGCACGTGTGAACGACGGAACCTGTGAAGGTGCGCTTGAACGCCTTAGAAAATAATGTGTCTCCATTGACAGTCCATGTTAATTCAAGACTCTTGAATTAGGCGCTGTTACACGTTAAGTGTTTGGTGAAACATATCAGTAGCTACGTTAATCTCTATATTGATACATATCACTCTTCATAGTTGTACATGTGTGCTACTGTGTGCATGGGTGTGTGTGAATGCGTCTGTACATGCGTATGTGTGAGTGTGTAATGGCACGGAACAACATGATGGAAATGGCACTCTGAGCACCTAAAATAGACGTGAAGCTGCACACAGTTCTGTTCTGTTGACTTGGACTGAAATAGGTGCCGATACTCATTTTGGGTGCCGGTACTGTTTATAATTAGGTGCAGGAGCTCCACAATACTTTTGAGATAATATTTTATAAGAGGAACAGAAGCTCAAGCAGTAGAACATTTGATGTGCCGGTACTCAGCTCCGGTGAGCTCATGCCCAAGTCAAGCACTGGTTACCTGTTGCTGCCATTCTGGCTCCTATGGGCCAACAGGGAAGGTTATAGGCTCCACGCTTACAGTAAGAACTCAGCTTGGAAGGATGGTCATAATAGTTCATTACATTTACGTTTACATTTACGTCATTTAGCAGACGCTCTTATCCGGAGCAACTTACAAATTGGTGCATTCAACTTATGATAGCCAGTGGGACAACCACTTTTTTTTAATGGGGGGGTGGTGGAGGGGGGGGGGGGGGGGTAGAAGGATTACTTTTATACTATTCCAGGTATTCCTTAAAGAGGTAGGTTTTCTTCCGTAGAGGTAGGGGGGCTAGCAGGCCAGAGGTGGATGAACGTAGTGCCCTCTTTTGGGTGTAGGGTCTGATCAGAGTCTGAAGGTAAGGAGGTGCCGTTCCCCTCACAGCTCTGTAGGCAAGCACCATGGTCTTGTAGTAGATGCGAGCCTCAACTGGAAGCCAGTGGAGTGTGTGGAGGAGTGGGGTGACATGAGAGAACTTGGGAAGGTTGAACACCAGACGGGCTGCAGCGTTCTGGATGAGTTGTAGGGGTTTAATGACACAGGCAGGGAGCCCAGCCAACAGCGAGTTGCATTAATCCAGACGGGAGATGACAATTGCCTGGATTAGGACCTGTGCCACTTTCTGTGTAAGGTAGGGTCGTACTCTGCGAATGTTGTAAAGCATGAACCTGCAGGATCGGGTCACCAATTTGATGTTAACGGAGAACGACAGGGTGTTGTCCAGGGTCACGCCAATGTTCTTTGCACTCTGGGAGAAGGACACAATGGAGTTGTCAACCGTGATGGAGAGATAATGGAGCGGGCAGTCCTTCCCCGGGAGGAAGAGCAGCTCCGTCTTGCCGAGGTTCAGCTTGAGGTGGTGATCCGACATCCACACTGATATGTCTGCCAGACATGCAGAGATGCGATTCGCCACCTGGTTATCAGAAGGGGGAAAGGAGAAAATGAATTGTGTGTCATCTGCGTAGTAATGATAGGAGAGACCATGTGAGGATATGACAGAGCCAAGTGACTTGGTGTATAGAGAGAATAGGAGAGGGCCTAGAACTGAGCCCTGGGGGACACCAGTGGTGAGAGCACGTGGTGCGGAGACAGATTCTCGCCACGCCACCTGGTAGGAGCGACCTGTCAGGTAGGATGCAATTCAAGAGTGAGCAGCGCCGGAGATGCCCAACTCGGAGAGGGTGGAGAGGAGGATCTGATGGTTCACAGTATCAAAGGCAGCAGATAGGTCTAGAAGGATAAGAGCAGAGGAGAGAGAGTTAGCTTTAGCAGTGCGGAGAGCCTCCGTGACACAGAGAAGAGAAGTCTCAGTTGAATGACCAGTCTTGAAACCTGACTGGTTTGGATCAAGAAGGTCATTCTGAGAGAGATAGCAGGAGAGTTGGCTAGAGACGGCACGCTCAAGAGTTTTGGAGAGAAAGGAAAGAAGGGATACTGGTCTGCAGGGACGGCTTGTTCAATAGGGCGATATGGGCGACGCACTGCCAAACGGGAAAAGGAAGGGATTTTTTTTCTAATCAATTATAAAAAATAAAAAAAATAAAAAATATATATATTTTTTTAATAAATTTATAAAAAATTATATCACGGCAACAGCAGTTATCAGTGTTCACGTCTGATCTGACAGCCACTAAATGTCAAATCAGGCTAAAGTCGTGCTTCAAATGGCCCGCCCGTTTTTTGGGCGATTTCAGTCAGGTTGAAAATCGCCCAGAAGTCTCTCATAGCCTGTCATGTAAAATCTATTTTTTTCACATTTCAAAGCTTTCAATACATTCTCTATGGGTGTCTGTGGGCTTGCACTTACGCGCTTTCGTCATACATAACGTAACCACGAATGAACGTAACTAAGAAAAGACCAGGTAGCAGCCTCAATCAATTCACTACTACTATCAAAATGGCTAGGCTTCAGTCCAACTCGATTGTGTCTTTGAAAGAAGTTCCTTTTTGTCGGCGAACAAATTAAGATAAATTGGCAACGAAACAATTAGGACCTCCCAGACCAAATTTAATAATTCAACAGGTTTCTACTATAGGCGGAAAGTCCTACACCCGAGGATTTTCCAAAAATTGGTACGAACGAAAAAAGACATTGCCACTCACTCAACTGGATGACGAGGGATACAGGCTAGCTGTCCGCTGCCACAACGATGAGGTTAGTGTTGATAATCACAAGTTTACTGGATGTGGATATGGTGTAATAAAGGCAGTTTATTCAGAGGTAAATATATCTGGAATCGCGTTCACGGACCCGTTCGTCAAACTCTTAGGGAGCTATAAATTAAGCCCCATTACTTACCATATCAGATAAGAGAAATTGCTGCAGCTACATATATTTTACATCCTGGCCCTACATAGTTCACTATTTGCATCACTTACCAAAATATTACATGTGGTCATATATGCTTGGAAAGTGGAGATGCCATAGAACGTCAAAAAAGTAAACATTGCTGGAGACACATTGTCGTTTTGGAGAAGACATCGCGTTTGCTAGCGAAGGGATTTGTTGTGGCAAATGAACTTGGCCTGGGAATTGCCAGGAACCTCACGATAAGATATATGCATCAGCATTGCGAGTCTCATGATTCTATACGTATTGCGATTCGATACTGTGATTTTATTGCGCACCATATGTCTGTTGCAGAGGGATCAGAAAGCCATGAGAACGAGTTTTGATCAGTCATGGAAATAAAAGTGCTGAAAACTAATTGGCTCCCAATGTGAAAAGATTGAGAACAAGCTATGAAGGAACAATAATGGTGTTTTGGTGCAGGTACAGCCAACTAGCGCTAAAATATTGCGATATTGTCAATACAGTATATCGTAAAGTATCACTATGTAACTCGATTTCTTTCACCCCAATCCCTCAAATTAACGGTAAATAACTGAATTGTTTGCCCCACATTTAGCTAAGATGATTAGCTAGCCAGCTAAAATGTTTTATTTAGTTAGCAGTCGCATCTACAATAGTTTACTGTCAATAACATGTCTCCAAAAATGACGTGGTGTCTCCAATTGTGTTGACATTTTACAATTGCAATGCGCATCCATGAGTATCCACTTTCTGTAGCTCAGCTGGTAGAGCATGGTGCTTGTAACGCCAAGGTAGTGGGTTCGATCCCCGGGACCACCCATACACAAAAAGGTATGCACGCATGACTGTAAGTCGCTTTGGATAAAAGCGTCTGCTAAATGGCATATTATTATTATTATTATCTGAAGAGAGCCCCGAAACATTGTGTGCAGACATTTTATGCAATAAATGAAGTAGGTTCAATCTAGTAGTTCTGATCTTCTGATTGGTCCTGATGAGTTGGGCGAGGTCACCTCCAGGCTACTGTCACTGTTGCATTGGCTCTGAGTCGGGTTCTCTGTCTTCAAATGTTCAGCCTAAGAGAGGGGATTTGTGTGTGTGTGTGTGTGTGTGTGTGTGTGTTTAACAGTGATGATGTGTGTGTGTGTGTGTGTGTGTTTAACAGTGATGATGTGTGTGTGTGTGTGTTTGTGTGTGTGTGTGTCCTCAGAGCAAGAACTCGTGAGTTGGAAGAACTGAGAGGCCTATGGCGTGGGTGTTGTCCTTGGCCACCTGCTGACAAGGCTGACAAGATAGGACCCTTTTGTCCATTGTTATTGGATAGGAACAGAACTTATAACCAGCTCCTGACCTAAATAGATCTTAGCACAACATTTTACTCAACATATCATATCCATATTCACTATAACAAATATATTTACTACGACATTAGCAAGAACCGCCACATCCTCAGCCGGCTAATCCAGTGTGTGAAGTTTTGCGGAGTGTTTGAGTTAGCTTTGCGAGGCAAAGATGAAACTGAGGGCTCCACCAACCCTGGTAAGCCAACACTTTTGAGATCAGTCAATAAATGCATCTGGTATTGACTTATATGCTGCCCCTGTCTTCATGTTGTTGCTGGACATATCTTTTTTTTAAATGTGTGAAGATCACCTAAATCATCAGAAAAATTGCCCCTCCTGAGAATTTTTTCAGGAGCCGCCACTGCTGGTCTGTAGTTGTTGACATCGGAGGGATCGAGTGTAGGTTTTTGGAGGAGGGGTGCAACTCTCGCTCTCTTGAAGATGGAAGGACATGGCCAGCGTTCAAGGATGAGTTGATGATTGAGGTGATGTAAGTGAGAAGGTCTCCGGAAATGGGTCTGGAGAAGAGAGGAGGGATAGGGTCAAGCGGGCAGGTTGTTGGGCAGCTGGCCGTCACAAGTTGCAAGATTTAATCTGGAGAGAAAGGGGACAAAGAAGTCAAAGCATATAGGGCAGTGTTGAGCAGGACCAGCGGTGTCATTTGACTTAATAAATGAGGATCGGATGTCGTCAACCTTCTTTTCAAAATGGTTGATGAAGTCATCCACAGAGAGGGAGGAGGAGGGGAAGGAGGAGGAGGATTCAGCAGGGAGGAGAAGGTGGCAAAGAGCTTCCTAGGGTTAGAGGCAGAGGCTTGAAATTTAGAGTGGTAGAAAGTGGCTTTAGCAGCAGAAACAGAGGAAGAGGAATATGGAGAGGAGGGAGTGAAAAGATGACAGGTCCTCAGGGAGTCTAGTTTTCTCCATTTCCGCTCGGCTGCCCGGAGCCCTGTTCTGTGAGCTCGCATTGAGTCGTCAAGCCACGGAGCAGGAGGGGAGGACTGAGCCGGCCGGGAGGATAGGGGACATAGAGAGTCAAAAGATGCAGAAAGGGAGGAGAGGAGGGTTGAGGAGGCAGAATCAGGAGATCGGAGGGAGACGGATTTAGCAGAGGGAAGAGATGATAGGATGGAAGAGGAGAGAGTAGCGGGAGAGAGTGAGAGCGAAGGTTGCGACGGCACATATCTCCTCTCATCACTAATGTCCGATCTCAAATGTTAATGTTAATCTTAATTATTTCACTGGCTACACCTATAGCGTATATAGCCTATCTGTGTGTGCACAAAGTGTGTGTGTGTGTGTCTGTGTGTGTCTGTGTGTGTGCAAAGCGTGACACATGTTGGTCGTAAGTCTTCATTTGTGACTCTGCTAAACTGACTATGAAACCAAAGAGTGGGCCTCTTGGTTCATGAAACTGAAAGCAGGAAAATCATTGATCCTTGGCAGCAGCTAAACAGAGTTCAGAGTGCTACTGTCAACCAGTCCTCGAGTGATCTCTCTCTCTCTCTCTCTCTCTCTCTCTCTCTCTCTCTCTCTCTCTCTCTCTCTCTCTCTCTCTCTCTCTCTCTCTCTCTCTCTCTCTCTCTCTCTCTCTCTCTCTCTCTCTCTCTCTCTCTCTCTCTCTCTCTCTCTCTCTCTCTCTCTCTCTCTCTCTCTCTCTCTCTCTCCATCTCCCTCTCATTGAGTTGAGATGTCTCTCTCTCTCTCTCTCTCTCTCTCTCTCTCTCTCTCTCTCTCTCTCTCTCTCTCTCATTCCGCGAATCCCTCCATCTCTATCTCCCTCCACTATTTTTATCACCAGCACTTTTCAGATCTGTGAGTTCGCTGCATATTATTTCCCTGAACCGCAGCAGCAGCAGAGTGAGTGAATGCCTGCACATCTGTGAACCCTCAGACCGACAGGAAACCACAGAAATGCCAAAAAGAGACAAAACCTGCTGATTCGTCTGTAAAAGCAGACTGCTCTGTAGGCCTGTTTCAAACATGCTGAAACTCAACATCATGTTGAAGAAATGTTGACATCAATAAAGTCTTATTTACAACTTACCCAGATGATCTCCAAACTTTATTAAACTCTGTGCTGCTGCATCTGCCCTCACACTGGTTTGCTTACAGATTTTCTCAATTGCTAAAACACTAAACCCTATTGTCTGAACCAAATGCTCAGTTGCCTGAACCCACTGATTGAATCAATCACTCTTTTGGCAAAACCATAAGCACTTTTCACCTGTTTAGACATAACTTGCCAACACATTTTCATTGTGATGCACCCGTGCTGCATAATGGTGAGCACAGGTGACAAAGGTCAAACACAATTAGAGCACAGGTGTCACCACTTGAACACAACAACTCAAAATTGATCACACTTGTGGCTAATGATGTGAGGGAACATATACAGTAAGCCAGTTCAGAGAGCACTGGTTTGTGAGGCCCTACAATGGATAGAAATCTGAGAGGAAGAGTTCGTATGAGAGGAGGTCGAGGTGGTCGAGGTGGTCAGCGAAGACAAAGAACAGTATTATCTGATGAAATCAGAGCTACTGTGATTGACCATGTTCTTGTCCATGGTATGAGCATGAGGGAGGCTGGACAAAGGGTACAACCAAACATCAGTAGATTCACTGTGTCCACCATAATCCGAAGATTTAGAGAAGAGAACAGGTAATTACCTTTTTTTGACATTATAGTACAGTATGTAAATGTTGACAGCAATTACTGTATGACATACTATATACTGTACCACAGTATACTGTAAGTAAATATATGTTTCAGTACATCACTGTACCAATGTACTGTAGTATTGTAATGGAGGGTTGGTCTAACTGTTTGTAGGCCTAATATTCCATGTATATTTTTTGTAACTCCATGTTCTCTATTTGTAGAATTGAAAGACTGCCACATGGGGGTGGGAGAACAGGTATGTTCTCCCCACACCAAGAGACCCTAATTGTTGATATGGTCCGTGAGAACAATGCCATTAAACTGAGCGAAATTCAGCAGAAGATCATTGAGGACCATTTAAATTTTGAGGGTATCAACAGTGTCAGCCTCTCTACTGTTGATCGTGTCCTCAAGCGCAACAGACTGCGCATGAAACAGCTATACAGAGTGCCCTTTGATCGCAACTCAGACAGAGTCAAAGAGCAAAGATTCCAGTATGTACAGGTTGGCATATATCCAGACACATTCAATGTTGATTACTCTAAGTAGTGATTTACTGTAGTGGCCTAAATCACTTTTTCCGTATCACTTACAAAACTATATCTATTTCTACAGAGGGTTTTTCAACTGGATGCAATGGAAAGACCCCATCAATACATCTACATGAATGAAGCTGGGTTTAATCTCACCAAAAGGAGAAGGAGAGGCCGTAATGTGATTGGCCATCGGGCCATTGTTGGTGTTCCTGGGCAGCGTGGTGGCAATGTCACATTATGTGCTGCCATCAGCAATCATGGGGTTGTCCACCATCATGCCAACCTGGGGCCCTACAACACTCACCAGCTCCTCATTTTCCTCAATCACATGCGAGATGCTTTGTTAGGGCAGCAGGATGAGCATCCCATCTATGTTGTTGTTTGGGACAATGTGAGTTTTCACAGAGCCCTCCAGGTTAGAGAGTGGTACAATATGAACCAAGGTTTTATCAATCTTTGCCTTCCACCGTACTCCCCTTTCCTAAACCCCATTGAGGAATTATTCTCCTCGTGGCGGTGGAAGGTATATGAACGCCAACCTTACACCAGGGTAAATCTCCTGCAAGCCATGGAACTTGCCTGTGGTGACATAGGTGTGGAGGCATGCCAAGCCTGGATACGGCATGCCAGGGGTTTTTTCCCCCGTTGCCTGGCCAGACAAAATGTGGCCTGTGATGTGGATGAAGTCCTGTGGCCTGACCCAGTACGGAGACATGATGCTGTGGCTGAGTAATGCACTTACAGTTTTTTTGGATTGCTTACACACTAAAATTAAAAGTAGTACACTATTAGCAAAACCTTACACTCAAGAAGCAAAACATCAGCCCATATTTGCACAACTATAAGCACATTGTCAACCTTACACTTGTTGCAAAACTCTACACACAGTGATTTGCAAAACACCAAACACAGTTAACATACATTACACACAAAAATCTATCATGAAGTCACGTCCTTGCAATACCAAAGCACTGACTGTCAAATTACCACACCGTCCAACCAATTGGTTCAACACAGTCATCAGGTGTGCAAACACTCGTTTGCTTAATTGTAGACACACCAATCAGGTGTATAAGCACTATAAAAAGCAGCAGGTGAGTTCATCGGTCTTCAAGCACAATGGAAAGAGTCAGAGAAAGAGTAAGACGAGGAGGAGGAGGAGGACGACGAGGAGAACGAGGAGGAGGACGAGGAGAACGAGGAGGACGAGGAGAACGAGGAGGACGAGGAGGAGAACGAGGAGAACGAGGAGAACGAGGAGGATGAGGAGAACGAGGAGGACGAGGAGGAGGACGAGGAGGAGGAGGAAGGGGAGGAAGAGGAAGAGGAAGACAAGAAGGTGCTCAAAGAGGACCGAATCTGACAAATGAGATCCGCGCAACACTGGTTGACCACATTGTCAACCACGGCCTGACGCTGAGGGAGGCTGGACTGCGAGTACAGCCAAATCTAAGCCGATATACAGTGGCAAGTGTGATGAGAACATTTCGACTGGAAAATAGGTATTGTAAAAATATCATCATATCAAAAACATCTGCACGGTTTCAGTAACTGCTTACAGTACTATATTCTATGCACTATCAGCACTTCTGTTACCTTTTCCTGTGAAATTACTGTACTATTGTATACTGTTTTTTTTTCTACATAGGATTGAGGGTCAGGGACGACAAGGGGGAAGGCCTCCTATGTTCACAGAACAGCAAGAGAGGGAGATAGTAAACATGGTTTTGGCCAACAATGCTATAACACTCAAGCAGCTCCAAGCTAACATTGTCAATAACCACGCCATTTTCAACGATATCCATCAGGTCTCAACATCAACACTGGCACGCATCCTAAAAAAAAAACATATTCAAATGAAGCAAATTTATCGAGTGCCTTTCGAGCGCAATTCCGAAAGGGTGAAACGACTGCGGCATGATTATGCAGAGGTATGTATTCACTTTAGCAGTGTGATCTTGCATACTGTCTCATAATCTTTTACTGTACTGTAATATGTATACTAGATCTACACTGAACTACACAATTTTGCCTGACACTGTTTTTCAGAGAGTTTTACGAATGGATGGAGAGGAGATCCAGCATGAGTTCATTTACGTAGATGAGGCTGGGTTCAACCTGACGAGAACACGAAGGAGGGGAAGAAACATCATTGGCCACAGGGCTATAGTCAATGTCCCAGGGCAACGTGGGGGTAATATAACACTCTGTGCAGCCATTACACAGAATGGGGTCCTCCACCGCCATGCCCATATGGGCCCTTACAACACAGCACTCATACTTACATTCTTGGACCAATTGCACAACATAACAGCAGCAAATCAAATCGATCATATGCAATACATTGTTGTCTGGGACAATGTGTCTTTCCACCGCTCTGCTCTGGTTCAGAACTGGTTTCAGCAACATCCACATTTCACCGTCCTATATCTTCCACCATACTCTCCATTCCTCAACCCTATAGAAGAGTTTTTCTCGGCATGGCGGTGGAAGGTATATGATCTCCGTCTCCAGGCTGAGGTACCCCTCATCCAAGCCATGGAGGAGGCCTGTGACCAGATGGAGGTAGCAGCAATGCAAGGATGGATTCGTCATTCAAGACGTTTCTTTCCAAGGTGTCTTGCTAATGACAACATTGCCTGCGATGTTGATGAAATTCTCTGGCCAGATCCAGCTAGGCGAAGAGACAATGGTCTAGTTATTTTTTTATTTTTTTTTTGAACTTACAATACGTAAAGTGACGTTTGGTTACAGTATTATGAATCTCCATGTCAACATTTTGGGCGTGTTGAGAAATAAATGTTTCTTCAGTCTGCAACATTGGTCTTGTGTAGTGTTTGGTGAATTTACATTATATTTGTACTTTGTTGAGAGTAGCCTACTCTAATCATAGGGAAGTAGAAGTGCTAAAAGTGTTTTAGGTTTATCACAGCAGAGTGTAACTCGTGCAAACAGAGTATAGTAATGTGAAACGTGTGTGTTTCATATGGTAACAAAGTGTGGTTTTTAAAAAGAAGTGTATAGTTTTTACAAGAGTGTTTAATTTTGCAAAGGATCTGTAGTGTTTTGCTAATTGGGTGTGTGGTTGTGCTAATTGTGTGTAGTGTTTTGAAAACACGGGCCCTGTTTTGAAAATCGTGCTTAAGCAATCAAAAAAAACTGTAAACGCTCTACAACAAAGCTTTCTTAGTGTCCAACAAGCTTTCTCTTCCCTTAACCTTGTTCTGAACACCTCCAAAACAAAGTTGATGTGGTTTAGTAAAAAGAATGCCCCTCTCCCCACCGGTGTGATTACTACCTCTGAGGGTTTAGAGCTTGAGATAGTCACATCATACAAGTACTTGGGAGTATGGCTAGACGGTACACTGTCCTTCTCTCAGCACATATCAAAGCTGCAGGCTAAGGTTAAATCTAGATTTGGTTTCCTCTATCGTAATCGCTCCTCTTTCACCCCAGCTGCCAAACGAACCCTGATTCAGATAACCATCCTACCCATGCTAGATTACGGAGATGTAATTTATAGATCGGCAGGTAAGGGTGCTCTCGAGTGGCTAGATGTTCTTTACCATTCGGCAATCAGATTTGCCACCAATGCTCTTTATAGGACACATCACTGCACTCTATACTCCTCTGTAAACTGGTAATCTCTGTATACCAGTCGCAAGACCCACTGGTTGATGCTTATTTATAAAACCCTCTTAGGCCTCACTCCCCCCTATCTGAGATACCTACTGCAGCCCTCATCCTCCACATACAACACCCGTTCTGCCAGTCACATTTTATTAAAGGTCCCCAAAGCACACACATCCCTGGGTCGCTCCTCTTTTCAGTTTACTGCAGCTAGCGACTGGAACGAGCTGTAAAAAATACTCAAACTGGACAGTTTATCTACATCTCTTCATTCAAAGACTTAATCATGGACACTCTTACTGACAGTTGTGGCTGTTTCGCGTGATGTATTGTTGTCTCTACCGTCTTGCCTTTGTGCTGTTGTCTGTGCCCAATAATGTTTCTACCATGTTTTGTGCTGCTACCATGTTGTGCTGCTGCCATGTTGTGTTGCTACCATGTTGTTGTCATGTGGTGTTGCTACCATACTTTGTTGTTGTCTTAGGTCTCTCTTTATGTAGTGTTGTGGTGTCTCTCTTGTCATGATGTGTGTTTTGTCCTATACATGTTTTTTTTTATCCCAGCCCCCGTCCCCGCAGGAGGCCTTTTGCCTTTTGGTAGGCAGTCATTGTAAATAAGAATTTGTTCTTAACTGACTTGCCTAGTTAAATAAAGGTTAAATAAAATAAATAAAACATAGTTCATTTTGAATAATAGTTTAACAATGAAAACAAGTTTAAACACTTCAATTCAAAGAATCAACACATCATCACTTCAAAATGTACAAATAAGCTAACTCATATGTAAATATTAAACAACTTTGTCTTAACAACAATAGATAATTGAGTAGTAACAAGT
Source organism: Coregonus lavaretus (assembly GCF_964263955.1). Taxonomy (NCBI): domain Eukaryota; kingdom Metazoa; phylum Chordata; class Actinopteri; order Salmoniformes; family Salmonidae; genus Coregonus; species Coregonus lavaretus. The sequence continues at coordinate 47,062,393 of NC_140008.1, read as the reverse complement.
AGGTTATTATTACTAAAGCATCATTTCAGGTGAAGAAAGAAAACTCCATACCAGCGTTGGCCAACCTTGCTGCACTGATCCCTGATCTACTGGGTGAGCAGACTTCTATTCCAGCCCAGCAATAGCACACTTGATTATCAACTTATTCCAAGATGGCGTAGCAGTGCGGTCGTGTAAAATAAATAAATAAAATAATACGCCATTTAGCAGACGCTTTTATCCAAAGCGACTTACAGTCATGCGTGCATAAATTTTTTGTGTGTATGGGTGGTCCCGGGGATCGAACCCACTACCTTGGCGTTACAAGCGCCGTGCTCTACCAGCTGAGCTACTCTGTAGTGTGTCCGTGTAAATAACATGTTTTTAGTTTTTTTGGTCTTTTTCGTAAATATTTCCCTATCACATCCCTAAATATACTTTCCTGCAACCCGCCTCACTCAATGTGGAACGGATTCTATTATTTACTTACCTTTTATCTAGAATCTCTAGTTGAAACTAGCTAGCCAGCAACTAGCTACTTGCTATTAGCCACCGTTAGCGGTTTTCACCCAGAACATCGTATTTTCTGCCGGAATAACTGAATCACCGGATCGCAACCAGCTAGCCACAACCGAATGGATGTTGCTGTTGGCTAATCACCACTGCCCCCGAAGCAAGCACCAGTTAGCCTTGAGCTAGCCTCGAGCCAGGCCCATATCACGGCTATCTACCTCTCTGTCTACCGGACGGGAGTAGCCAGCTAAGTAGCTACCTGCAATTAGCCACCGTTAGCGGTTTTTTCATCATTGTCCGTGGCCTGCACTACCTACCAGCCAGCTCTAGCTTGGACTATTATTGGCCAGTCTGCACAGCGCGTTATCGACCCAGAACATATCGGATTTTCTGCCGGAATCACTGAATCACTGGACCTTTAACACCGGATCATCGCAACTAGCTAGATGCAACCGAATGGATGTTGTGGTTGGCTAATCAGCCTTGAGCTAGCCTCGAGTCAGGCCCATCTCCCGGCTATCTACCTCTCTGTCAACTGGAAGGGACCTCCTTGTGTCGACCCGGAGCCCCGCCGATCCATCTCGACTGGTCTGCCGACGTAATCGTCTGTGGTTTCAACAGGCTTCCCGTTGCGATGACCACGAAGATCCATCTGCTAGCCCCAGCCCGCTAGCATACGCATTTCAACAGCTGTGCTTCCTGCTCGCCTGTGCTGTAGCACCAATACGAACTGCTCTCGGGCTCACATATTGCTGTTCACTGGACCTTATGATCACTCAGCTGCACAGCTGATGCCTGCTGGACTGTTCCTTTACACAGTACCATGTCCTGTTTATCTGTTTAGCCTCAGCCCAAACTTTCATCGCCATTACCAGTTGTTGTCTTTTTTCTCTAGAATAACACCTGTGATTGCTTTATGCCTCTATCCCATGTCAATATGCCTTGCCTATTGCTGTTCCAGTTAGTTCTTATTATACAATTTCACTGTAGAGCCCCAAGTCCCTCTCAAATTGCCTCAAATAGCTCCTTTGTTCCACCCCCCATTCACTCTGTACCCAACGCACTAGAAGACCAGTTCTTAAAGCCTTTAGCCGTATCCTTATTCTAGTCCTCCTCTGTTCCTCTGGTGATGTAGAGGTTAACCCAGGCCCTGCAGCCCCCAGTATCACTCCTACTCCCCAGGCGCTATCATTTGTTGACTTCTGTAACCATAAAAGCATTGGCTTTTTGCATGTTAAAATTAGAAGCCTCCTCCATTCGTTTGAGTTATTCACTGCGTTAGCACACTCCGCCAACCCTCATGTTCTAACAGTGTCTGAATCATGGCTTAGGAAGGCCACCAAAAATTCAGAAATTTCCATCTCCAACTACAACATTTTCCATTTAGATATTAGATAGAACTGCCAAAGGGGATGGAGTTACAATCTACTGTAGAGATAGCCTGCAGAGCTCTATCATACTATCCAGGTCTGTTCCCAAACAGTTTGAGCTCCTACTTCTAAAAATCCACCTTTCCAGAAATAAGTATCTCACTGTTGCCGCTTGCTACAGACCCCCCTCAGACCCCAGCTGTGCCCTGGACACCATATGTGAATTGATTGCCCCCAATCTATCCTCAGAGTTCGTACTGCTTGGTGACCTAAACTGGGATATGCTTAACACCCCAGCCATCCTACAATCAAAACTAGATGCCCTCAATCTCACACAAATTATCAAGGAACCTACCAGGTACAACCAGAAATCCGTAAACATGGGCACCCTCAAAGATATCATCCTGACTAACTTACCCTCTAAATACACCTCTGCTGTCTTCAACCAGGATCTCAGCGGTCACTGCCTTATTGCCTGCGTCCGTAACGGGTCTGCGGTCAAACGACCACCCCTTATCACTGTCAAACGCTCTCTAAAACACTTTAGCGAGCAGGCCTTCCTAATTGACCTGGCCCAGGTATCCTGGATGGATATCGATCTCATTCTGTCAGTAGAGGATGCCTGGTTGTTCTTTAAAAGTGCTTTCCTCTCAATCTTAAATAAGCATGCCCCATTCAAAAAATGCAGTACTAAGAACAGATATAGCCCCTGGTTCTCCTCAGACTTGACTGCCCTTGACCAGCACAAAAACATATTGTGGCATGCTGCATTAGCATCGAATAGCCCCCGCGATATGCAACTTTTCAGGGAAGTTAGGAACCAATATACACAAGCAGTTAGGAAAGGAAAGGCTAGCTGTTTCAAACAGAAATTAGCATCCTGTAGCACTAACTCCAGAAAGTTTTGGGACACTGTAAAGTCCATGGAGAATAAGAGCACCTCCTCCCAGCTGCCCACTGCACTGAGGCTAGGAAACACTATCACCACCGATAAATTTACAATAATCGAGAATTTCAACAAGCATTTTGCTACAGCTGGCCATGCTTTCCACCTGGCTAACACTACCCCGGCCACCAGCTCTGCACCCTCCTGTCATGAGCTGAGGTGTATTGAGTGTGGAAGTCAGGCGCAGGACACCGAAGTTTAGTCCAACAAAGTTTACAGAGAAAACCACTAGGCAAAATACAGTAAACGGCCTCAACAACAAAACCGAGGCGAGCAATACGCAAACAATGCGTATAACAAATAAACACGAAAACAGATACAAAACACGCGGCACTACGGACAGGCGGAAAACAACACACAACCTAACCAATACAACACAGGCAACTTATAGAACACGTAATCAGACACAAACGGACACAGGTGTGACAGACAGACAAAAGCAATCACACATAGAAACATTCAACGGTGGCAGCTAGTACTCCGGGGACGACGAACGCCGAAGCCTGCCCGAACCAGGAGGAGGCGCAGCCTCGGCAGAATCCGTGACAGTACCCCCCCCTTGACGCGCGGATCCAGCCGTGCGCCGACCCCGACCCCGGCCTCGGGGACGGCCAGGAGGACGCGGACCCGGGCGTGTGGGATGCCCACGGTGGAACTCCGTCAGGAGGGATGGATCTAGGATGTCCCTCCTAGGCACCCAGCACCGTTCCTCCGGACCGTACCCCTCCCACTCCACGAGATACTGGAGACCACCCATCCGGCGCCTCGAGTCCAAGATGGTCCGGACTCTGTACGCCGGGGCCCCCTCGATGTCCAAAGGGGGCGGAGGGGTCTCTCCTATCTCATGTTCTTGGAGTGGGCCAGCTACCACCGGCCTGAGAAGAGACACATGGAACGAGGGGTTAATATTCTTGTACTCAATAGGCAATTGTAACCTGTAACACACCTCGTTCAATCTTCTCAGGACTTTAAAGGGCCCCACAAACCGCCGACCCAGCTTCCGACAGGGCAGGCGGAGGGGCAGGTTTCGAGTCGAGAGCCAGACTCGATCTCCCGGTGCGTATACCGGTCCCTCACTGCGGTGGCGATCGGCGCTCGCCTTTTGTTGACGGATGGCCCGCTGCAGATGGACATGGGCAGCGTCCCACATCTCCTCCGAGCGCCGAATCCACTCATCCACCGCAGGGGCCTCGATCTGGCTCTCGTGCCATGGTGCCAGGACCGGCTGATAACCTAAAACACACTGGAAAGTTGTTAAATTGGTGGAGGAGTGGTGGAGAGAGTTCTGGGCCATCTCTGCCCAGGGGATATACCTAGACCACTCCTCCGGCCGGTCCTGGCAATAGGACCTCAGAAACCTACCCACATCCTGGTTGACTCGTTCAACCTGCCCATTGCTTTCTGGGTGGTACCCCGAGGTAAGGCTCACCGAGACCCCCAAGCGTTCCATGAACGCCCCCCAGACTCTGGAGGTGAACTGGGGACCTCGGTCAGACACAATATCCTCGGGGACCCCATAGTGCCGGAACACGTGGGTAAATAGGGCCTCAGCGGTCTGTAGGGCAGTAGGAAGACCCGGCATTGGGAGGAGACGACAGGCCTTGGAAAACCGATCCACAACGACCAGAATGGTGGTATTCCCCTGGGAGGGGGGTAGGTCGGTCACAAAATCCACCGAGAGGTGGGACCATGGTCGTTGTGGAACGGGCAGGGGATGTAACTTTCCCCTGGGCAAATGTCTAGGCGCCTTACACTGGGCGCACACCGAGCAGGAGGAGACATAAACCCTCACATCCCTAGCTAACGTTGGCCACCAGTATTTCACGCTAAGGCTGTGCACTGTCCGGCCAATACCTGGATGTCCAGAGGAGGGTGATAAATAAGGCGATCACGAACCTCGAGCGGAACGTACGTGCGCCCCACAGGACACTCGGGGTGAGTAGGGTCGGTACGCAGTGCCCGCTCGATCTCCGCATCGACCTCCCACACCACCGGAGCCACCAGACAAGACTCCGGCAGTATGGGAGTAGGCTCAATGGACCTCTCCTCTGTGTCATACCGCCGGGACAGGGCGTCTGCCTTACCGTTCTGGGACCCTGGGATGTATGTGATCTTAAAAACAAACCGGGTCAGGAACATGTTCCACCTAGCCTGACGAGGGTTCAATCTCCTAGCTGCCCGGATGTACTCCAGGTTACGGTGATCAGTCAGAATGAGGAAAGGGTGTTGAGCCCCCTCAAGCCAATGCCTCCACACCTTTAGGGCCTGGACAACAGCTAACAGCTCCCTGTCCCCTACGTCATAATTACGCTCCGCCGAGCTGAGCTTCTTGGAATAGAACGCACAGGGGCGGAGCTTAGGTGGCGTGCCGGACCGTTGCGACAGGACTGCCCCAATACCGGCCTCTGACGCGTCTACCTCTACTTGGAATGGTAAAGAGGGATCCGGATGCGCCAGCACCGGAGCCGAGGTGAACAGGTTTTTCAGTTTGACAAATGCCCTGTCCGCCTCAGCTGACCACTGCAAGCGAGCCGGACCCCCCTTTAACAGGGACGTAATGGGAGCTGCAACCTGTCCAAAGCCCCGGATAAACCTCCGGTAGTAATTAGCAAAACCCAAAAACTGCTGCACCTCTTTTACAGTGGTTGGAGTTTGCCAATTACGCACGGCCGACACACGGTCAACCTCTATCTTCACACCAGACGCGGACAACCGATAACCCAAAAAGGAGACGGACTCCTGGAAGAACAAGCATTTCTCTGCCTTGGCATACAAGTCATGCTCCAACAGTCTCCTCAACACTCGGCGCACCAGGGCTACATGCTCGGCTCGTGTAGAAGAGTACACTAGGATGTCGTCGATGTACACTACCACACCCTGCCCATGCATGTCCCGGAAAATCTCGTCAACAAAGGATTGGAAGACTGAAGGAGCATTCATTAACCCGTATGGCATGACGAGATACTCGTAATGACCCGAGGTGGTGCTAAATGCTGTTTTTCATTCATCCCCCTCCCTAATGCGCACCAGATTGTACGCGCTCCTGAGATCCAACTTTGTGAAGAACCGCGCTCCGCGTAATGATTCTGTCATAGTCGCAATCAGTGGAAGAGGGTAACTGTACTTAACCGTGATCTGATTGAGACTACGGTAATCAATACACGGGCGCAAACCCCCGTCCTTCTTCTTCACAAAAAAGAAACTTGAGGAAACCGGGGAAGTGGAGTCCCTGTGCCAAGGAGTCCCTGTGGAGTCCCTGTGCCAAGGAGTGGAGTCCCTGTGCCAAGGACTCGGCTATGTAAGTCTCCATAGCCGCTGTCTCCTCTTGAGACAGGGGATACACACGGCTCCGCGGAAGTGCCGCTCCTGTCTGGAGATCTATCGCACAATCCCCCTGTCTATGAGGTGGTAGCCGTGTTGCCCTCGTTTTGCTGAACACAAGTGCTAAATCCTCATATTCAGGGGGAATGCGCATTGCGGGCACTTGGTTCGGACTCTCTACCGAGGTCGCCCCTAAGGAAACACCTAGACATCTCCCTACACACTGGGCAGACCACTCCATAAGAGCCCTCTGTTGCCACGCAATGGTAGGATCATGGGCGCTTAACCAGGGAAGCCCCAACACCACTGGATACGCAGGAGAGTCAATCAGATAAAACTGAATGATCTCCTCATGACCCCCCTGCGTCGTCATCTTAAGTGGTGCTGTGACTTCTCTGATCAGTCCCGACCCCAACGGCCGGCTGTCTAGGGCGTGAACAGGAAAGGGGGCTTCTACCGGCCGAAGGGGAATTCCTAACCTATAACAAAATGCACGATCAACAAAATTCCCAGCTGCGCCTGAATCTACTAGCGCCTTATGCTGGGAATGAGGTGCCACCTGTGGAAATCTCACAGGTATACTCATGTGACCAACAGAGAGCTCTGGGTAAGTGGGGCGCCTACTCACCTGAAATGACTCCCCAGTGTGTGACCTGTTGTCCCCTCTCCCAGGAGACCCTCCCCAGCACCTGGCCGCGGTGTGTCCTCCACGGCCACAGTTGGTGCAGGGGATGGCCCCCCTCGGGTTCTCTCTCCTCCTCTCTCTAGCGCCAGCACCCCCGAGCTCCATGGGAATCGGCTCGGAGGTGCTGGAGGGTGGAATGGACGACCCCCACTCGGGACGTCCGCGGGTAGCCAGCAGGGTGTCGATCCGGATGGAGATGTCCACCAACTGGTCGAAGGCTAGGTTGGTGTCCCTGCAGGCCAGCTCACGACGAACGTCCTCTCGTAGGCTACACCGGTAATGGTCGATGAGGGCCCTCTCATTCCACCCCGCATCCGCCGCTAGAGTCCGGAACTCCAGGGCGAACTCCTGTGCGCTCCTCTTCCCCTGTCGGAGGTGGAACAGACGCTCCCCCGCCGCCTTCCCCTCAGGTGGGTGATCGAAGACAGCCCTGAAGCGGCGGGAGAACTCCGCGTAGGTGATGGTAGCGGCGTCTATTCCCCTCCATTCGGCGTTGGCCCACTCCAACGCCTTGCCGGATAGACAGGAGATGAGGGCGGAGACGCTCTCGTATCCCGAGGGCGCTGGGTGTATGGTAGCCAGGTAGAGTTCCACCTGCAGGAGGAACCCCTGACACCCGGCTGCAGAACCGTCATATGCCCTCGGGAGCGAGAGCCGAACGCCACTGGGTTCCGGTGCTGAGAGAGGAGGACTGGCCGTTGGTGATGGGATGGTGTGAGAAGGCGTGGGCACCTCTCCAGTAACCAACCGGCGCAGAGTGTTGGACACCTCGTTCATGGCGGCCCCAAGTCGCCGGATCATGGTGTCTTGGTCGCTGATCCGATCCTCCAGCGACTTGGGTGCCGCCACTGCTCCTGCTGACTCCATAATGGTGTGTTGTTCTGTCATGAGCTGAGGTGTATGGAGTGTGGAAGTCAGGCGCAGGACACCGAAGTTTAGTCCAACAAAGTTTACAGAGAAAACCACTAGGCAAAATACAGTAAACGGCCTCAACAACAAAACCGAGGCGAGCAATACGCAAACAATGCGTATAACAAATAAACACGAAAACAGATACAAAACACGCAGCACTACGGACAGGCGGAAAACAACACACAACCTAACCAATACAGCACAGGCAACTTATAGAACACGTAATCAGACACAAACGGACACAGGTGTGACAGACAGACAAAAGCAATCACACATAGAAACATTCAACGGTGGCAGCTAGTACTCCGGGGACGACGAACGCCGAAGCCTGCCCGAACCAGGAGGAGGCGCAGCCTCGGCAGGATCCGTGACACCTCCACTGCAATTTGCCCATGCCCCCCCCCCCCCCCCCCCCACCCACTTCTCCTTCACACAAATTCAGACAGCTGATATTCTGAAAGAGCTGCAAAATCTGGACCCCTACAAATCATCTGGGCTAGACAATCTGGACCCTTTCTTTCTAAAATTAGCAGCCGAAATTGTCGCAACCCCTATTACTAACCTGTTCAACCTCTCTTTCGTAACATCTGAGATCCCCAGAGATTGGAAAGCTGCTGCGGTCATCCCCCTCTTCTAAGGGGGTGACACTCTAAATCCAAACTGTTACAGACCTATATCCGTCCTGCCCTTCAAAAGTTTTTGAAAGCCAAGTTAACAAACAGATCACCGACCATTTTGAATCCCACCGTACCTTCTCCGCTATGCAATCCGGTTTCCGAGCTGGTCATGGGTGCACCTCAGCCATGCTCAAGGTCCTAAACGATATTATAACCGCGATCGTACTGTGCAGACGTCTTCATCGACCTGGCCAAGGCTTTCGACTCTGTCATCCACCGCATTCTTATTGGCAGACTAAATAGCCTTGGTTTCTCAAATGACTGCCTCGCCCGTTCACCAACTACTTATCAGATAGAGTTCAATGTGTCAAATCGGAGGGCCTGTTGTCTGGACCTATGGCAGTCTCTATGGGGGTGCCACAGGGTTCAATTCTTGGGCTGACTCTTTTCTCTGTGTATATCAATGATGTCGCTCTTGCTGCTGGTGACTCTCAGATCCACCTCTACGCAGACGACACCATTTGTAAACATCTGGCCCTTCATTGGACACTGTGTTAACAAACCTTCCAGCGAGCTTCAATGGCATACAACACTCCTTCTGTAGCCTCCAACTGCTCTTAAACACTAGTAAAACTAAATGCATGCTCTTCAATCGAACGCTGCTGGCACCCGCCCACCCGACTAGAATCACTACTCTTGGCGGGTCTGACCCAGAGTATGTGGTCAACTACAAATACCTAGGTGTCTGGTTAAACTGTAAACTATCCTTCCAGACTCACATTAAGAATCTCCAATCCAAAGTTAAATCTAGAATCAGCTTCCTATTTCGCAACAAAGCCTCCTTCCCTCATGCTGCCAAACATGCCCTCTTAAACTGCCTATCCTACCGATCCTTGACTTCGGTGATGTCATTTACAAAATAGCTTCCAACACTCTACTCAGCAAATTGGATGTAGTCTATCACAGTGCCATCCGTTTTGTTGGCTGGTCCTCACTACATATTCATTGCCAAACCCACTGGCTCCAGGTCATCTACAGTGGGGGAAAAAAGTATTTAGTCAGCCACCAATTGTGCAAGTTCTCCCACTTAAAAAGATGAGAGAGGCCTGTAATTTTCATCATAGGTACACGTCAACTATGACAGACAAATTGAGAAAAAAAAATCCAGAAAATCACATTGTAGGATTTTTTATTAATTTATTTGCAAATTATGGTGGAAAATAAGTATTTGGTCACCTACAAACAAGCAAGATTTCTGGCTCTCACAGACCTGTAACTTTTTCTTTAAGAGGCTCCTCTGTCCTCCACTCGTTACCTGTATTAATGGCACCTGTTTGAACTTGTTATCAGTATAAAAGACACCTGTCCACAACCTCAAACAGTCACACTCCAAACTCCACTATGGCCAAGACCAAAGAGCTGTCAAAGGACACCAGAAACAAAATTGTAGACCTGCACCAGGCTGGGAAGACTGAATCTGCAATAGGTAAGCAGCTTGGTTTGAAGAAATCAACTGTGGAAGCAATTATTAGGAAATGGAAGACATACAAGACCACTGATAATCTCCCTCGATCTGGGGCTCCACGCAAGATCTCACCCCGTGGGGTCAAAATGATCACAAGAATGGTGAGCAAAAATCCCAGAACCACACGGGGGGACCTAGTGAATGACCTGCAGAGAGCTGGGACCAAAGTAACAAAGCCTACCATCAGTAACACACTACGCCGCCAGGGACTCAAATCCTGCAGTGACAGACGTGTCCCCCTGCTTAAGCCAGTACATGTCCAGGCCCATCTGAAGTTTGCTAAAATGCATTTGGATGATCCAGAAGAGGATTGGGAGAATGTCAGATGAAACCAAAATATAACTTTTTGGTAAAAACTCAACTCGTCGTGTTTGGAGGACAAAGAATGCTGAGTTGCATCCAAAGAACACCATACCTACTGTGAAGCATGGGGGTGGAAACATCATGCTTTGGAGCTGTTTTTCTGCAAAGGGACCAGGATGACTGATCCGTGTAAAGGAAAGAATGAATGGGGCCATGTATCGTGAGATTTTGAGTGAAAACCTCCTTCCATCAGCAAGGGCATTGAAGATGAAACGTGGCTGGGTCTTTCAGCATGACAATGATCCCAAACACACCGCCCGGGCAACGAAGGAGTGGCTTCGTAAGAAGCATTTCAAGGTCCTGGAGTGGCCTAGCCAGTCTCCAGATCTCAACCCCATAGAAAATCTTTGGAGGGAGTTGAAAGTCTGTGTTGCCCAGCGACAGCCCCAAAACATCACTGCTCTAGAGGAGATCTGCATGGAGGAATGGGCCAAAATACCAGCAACAGTGTGTGAAAACCTTGTGAAGACTTACAGAAAACGTTTGACCTGTGTCATTGCCAACAAAGGGTATATAACAAAGTATTGAGAAACTTTTGTTATTGACCAAATACTTATTTTCCACCATAAATTGCAAATAAATTCATAAAAAATCCTACAATGTGATTTTTCTGGATTTTTTTTCTCATTTTGTCTGTCATAGTTGACATGTACCTATGATGAAAATTACAGGCCTCTCTCATCTTTTTAAGTGGGAGAACTTGCACAATTGGTGGCTGACTAAATACTTTTTTCCCCCACTGTATAAATCACTGAAATCCCTGCCTTATCTTAGCTCATTGGTCACCATAGCAACACCCACCCGTAGTATGCGCTCCAGCAGGTATATCTCACTGGTCATCCCCAAAGCCAACACCTCCTTTGGCCGCCATTCCTTCCAGTTCTCTGCTGCCAATGACTGGAACGAACTGCAAAAATCTCTGAAGCTGGAGACTCTTATCTCCCTCACTAACTTTAAGCATCAGTTGTCAGAGCACCTTACCGACCTTACTGAAATTAGCCCACCCAACTACCTCATCCCCATATTGTTATTTATTTTGCTCATTTGCACCCCAGTATCTCTATTTGCACATCATCTCTTGCACATCTATCTTTCCAGTGTTAATACTACATTGTAATTATTTTGCACTATGGCCTATTTATTGCCTTACCTCCATAACTTGCTACATTTGCACACACTGTTTATATATTTTCTGTTGTATTTTTGACTTTATGTTTTGTTTACCCCATATGTAACTTTGTGTTGTTGTTTTTATCGCACTGCTTTGCTTTATCTTGGCCAGGTCGCAGTTGTAAATGAGAACTTGTTCTCAACTTGCTTACCTTGTTAAATAAAGGTAAAAAAATATAAAAATAGATTTGATAAATTGAATCAGGTGTGTTATTGCTGGGCTGAAACAGAATGCTGCACACCCAGCAGACCTCCAGCATGGTTGGCCTGCTCCAATTGTAACAGGTTTATACATTGTGTGTGATGTTTAACTGTATCTTGTATACAACATTTGCTAACATAGGTAGGCCTACACATATAACCCATGGCATATAGAATATACCCTTAGTCTCTTGGGACATTCATTGGAATCTCTCTCTTCATCTGCAGACAGGCTTTCACAGCTTTCCATATCTGAGGACAGAAAACATCACAAAGAAACAGGCTTCATTATACTCAAATTAGACAGCAATGAATATTATGTTGCAAATATCTTTCTGTCCTCAAAGCTTTCATATCTAGGGACTGGAACTGAATAGGTTTTTCATAATGTCCTCCCACAAAATTACCTGCCCTATCCAGTAGCCTCTCCCTGGAGCTGCAATTTCACCTTCTTCTATGGCTGTTATCTACAAATACAAAAAGTTTCCTACCAAGCCCTTTGCACTGATGTTCCTGGAGATACACTTGCTTGGTTGGTAGTGGGACAGGAGGGACTAGTCTGAGTCTGTGGGGGGTGTTGGCACTGTGTGCGAAAACATAAAACAAATTAGTGTGGCACAAGTTACTTCAATAGTACACGGTACAATGCAATGTCATATTCCCGTATAAACCCCACTGTATCTTGTGCATATGCCAAATACATTGATTTAGATTTGATAACATCTTTGATGGAATATTAGTAAATTATAGTGAGAACGTATGCACCGTTTATGAATCCAACCATCAATTCGCCATCAATGCTCTGTTGACTATAGCTAAATAGGAAGGGGGGGCATTACCACCAAATAAGTCAGTGTCACAACAGTGTCCTTTACATACATAGGATGTGGTTTTGTGCTGTAACCAGTAACATGTGTCATTCTAATGTCACCATCCTATTACTTGATGGTCCATAGTCCACCAATATGTCATGTAGATGAGCCATTGTTTACTTGACTGACCACGCTGGATATTAATTCAGTCGTTCTGGTGGGTAGTTCACACTAGGTAGGAATCAATGCTGTATATAGGCAGGCAATGTGCTGAACAGGCAAACATACTGTAGCTAAATATTTGGGTTGATTACCAACAAAATAATTATTGAATCCCAAAGCATAACAGAAAATGCATACAGCATTTCTTACCTCTCTTTCAGAGTTGGGGTTTGCACAACCACAACTTTTACAGCCTCAGGTACCCTCAAAATCAGTCTCCACCAGTATCTCCCTGAGAAATACATGTTTGCGTGATGTTACTGTACCGAATGTTATAGCTAGATGAATTTATTGCGGTGGTCCTGGGCCGAAAAATGCTTTCAACCACCTAGCTAGCTAGCATTATCTTCTACAAACCAAACACACTAACGTTATCACGTTAACAATCTACATATCTAGCTTTAGCTAGCTAATGTTAGCTACTTGAAGTAAAGGCATTGACCATCTTGTGGGGTTTATGCAGTGTAGCTACATGATGCTATCGTTAGATTCCTTTGAGTACAAAACAGTCTGAATACAGAAGATGTTAGATGGCTAGCTAAGTAGCCTTGTTAGCTAGCTTGAACATTGAACACACTAAGGTTAAGAGCTAACGTAGCTAGCAGGCTAAAAACGCAATCGAACACTTACCTACCAGTCCATGAGAATGGTGGGCATTTCCGGGTCACTTTTCCACCTTTCAATATTAATTCCAATGTTTATCCTGTTTCTGGATTTTTCATGAGCAGTGTTTTTCTCGCTTCTTTTTCTCTTTTGGGGTCGAGTTGATTCAGATCCAGGAACCAAGAATGATGCTTATTTCTGTTGTCCATTCTACAAGAACAGTTTATCTGCAAACAAGTTAGCTAGCTTGTTGGCTTCGTTGGCTCTGTGTTTGTTTCTGGCAGCTGTAATGTTAGCTTGCAAGTGACTTTCACTTCCTCTCCAGCGCCGACGCAGAAGGGTCATTCGAGTAGGCAGGATTTAATGCAAAGACACCTTGCCCAGAAGGCCAGCCCAATACGGCGCAGGGCTCAACCCACTTGTTTTTGTTCAAAGTGAAAACATTACATATGTAATTTTTACATAGGGGCGCCCATGACCTGGGGATTCCTGCTTTAAAAAGTAACTGCCGTAGTCTGGTAGTATTTTAGCTAACCCTAGTCGGCAGGTGTTACTACAATATACTATGATCATGTCCGCAAAGACACTACAGCAAATAATATATTATTCTACAGTCATGTCCGCAAAAACACAAGAGTGAAAGCTATAGCATACTACAGTCATGTCCGCAAAAACATTACAGTGAATACTATAGTATACTACAGTCATGTCCGCAAAAACACTAGAGTGAATACTATATTATACTACAGTCATGTCCGCAAAAACACTACAGTGAATACTATAGTATACTACAGTCATGTCCGCAAAAACACTAGAGTAAAACTACAGTATACTACAGTCATGTCCGCAAAAACAATACATTGAATACTACAGTGTACTACAGTAAAGTCCGCAAAAACACTAATGTAAATACTACAGTATACTACAGTCATGTCCGCAAAAACAATACAGTGAATACTATAGTATACTACAGTCATGTCCACAAAAACACTACAGTGAATACTACAGTATGCTACAGTCATGTCCGCAAAAACACTAGAGTGAATACTATAGTATACTAAAGTCATGTTCGTAAAAACACTACAGTAAAACTACAGTATGCTACAGTCATGTCCACAAAAACATTACAGTAAATACTATTGAATATTACAGTCATGTCCGCAAAAACATTACAGTGAATAATACAGTGAAGTCTGCAAAAATGCTACACTTAATATTATAGTATACTGCAGTCATGTCCGCAAGAACACTACAGTGAACACTATGGTATACTACAGTTATGTCCACAAAACAACTACAGTATGCTACAGTCATTTCCGCAAAAACACTACAGTGAATACTATAGTATACTACAGTCATGTCCACAAAAACACTAAAGTTAATACTATAGTATACTACAGTCATGTCAGCAAAAACACTAGAGTGAATAGTACAGTGCACTACAGTCATGTCATCAAAAACACGACAGTAAATACTACATTATACTATAGTCATCTCTGCAAAAACACTACAGTGAATACTACAGTATACTACAGTCATGTCCGCAAAAACACTACAGTAAAACTACAGTATACTGCATTCTTGTCCGCAAAAACACTACAGTGAATACTATAGTATACTACAGTCATGTCCGCAAAAACACTACAGTGAATATTAGAGTATACTACAGTCATGTCTACAAAACAATACATTGAATACTACAGTAAAGTTCGCAGTCATGTCCTCAAAAACATTACAGTGAATAAAGTCAGCATTACACTACAGTGAATACTATAGTATACTAAAGTTATGTCCACAAAACACTAGTGAATACTATAGTATATACAGTGGGGAAAAAAAGTATTTAGTCAGCCACCAATTGTGCAAGTTCTCCCACTTAAAAAGATGAGAGAGGCCTGTAATTTTCATCATAGGTACACGTCAACTATGACAGACAAATTGAGAAAAAAAATTCCAGAAAATCACATTGTAGGATTTTTAATGAATTTATTTGCAAATTATGGTGGAAAATAAGTATTTGGTCACCTACAAACAAGCAAGATTTCTGGCTGTCACAGACCTGTAACTTCTTCTTTAAGAGGCTCCTCTGTCCTCCACTCGTTACCTGTATTAATGGCACCTGTTTGAACTTGTTATCAGTATAAAAGACACCTGTCCACAACCTCAAACAGTCACACTCCAAACTCCACTATGGCCAAGACCAAAGAGCTGTCAAAGGACACCAGAAACAAAATTGTAGACCTGCACCAGGCTGGGAAGACTGAATCTGCAATAGGTAAGCAGCTTGGTTTGAAGAAATCAACTGTGGGAGCAATTATTAGGAAATGGAAGACATACAAGACCACTGATAATCTCCCTCGATCTGGGGCTCCACGCAAGATCTCACCCCGTGGGGTCAAAATGATCACAAGAACGGTGAGCAAAAATCCCAGAACCACACGGGGGGACCTAGTGAATGAACTGCAGAGAGCTGGGACCAAAGTAACAAAGCCTACCATCAGTAACACACTACGCCGCCAGGGACTCAAGTCCAGACGTGTCCCCCTGCTTAAGCCAGTACATGTCCAGGCCCATCTGAAGTTTGCTAGAGTGCATTTGGATGATCCAGAAGAGGATTGGGAGAATGTCATATGGTCAGATGAAACCAAAATAGAACTTTTTGGTAAAAACTCAACTCGTCGTGTTTGGAGGACAAAGAATGCTGAGTTGCATCCAAAGAACACCATACCTACTGTGAAGCATGGGGGTGGAAACATCATGCTTTGGGGCTGTTTTCTGCAAAGGGACCAGGACGACTGATCCGTGTAAAGGAAAGAATGAATGGGGCCATGTATCGTGAGATTTTGAGTGAAAACCTCCTTCCATCAGCAAGGGCATTGAAGATGAAACGTGGCTGGGTCTTTCAGCATGACAATGATCCCAAACACACCGCCCGGGCAACGAAGGAGTGGCTTCGTAAGAAGCATTTCAAGGTCCTGGAGTGGCCTAGCCAGTCTCCAGATCTCAACCCCATAGAAAATCTTTGGAGGGAGGTTAAAGTCTGTGTTGCCCAGCGACAGCCCCAAAACATCACTGCTCTAGAGGATATCTGCATGGAGGAATGGGCCAAAATACCAGCAACAGTGTGTGAAAACCTTGTGAAGACTTACAGAAAACGTTTGACCTGTGTCATTGCCAACAAAGGGTATATAACAAAGTATTGAGAAACTTTTATTATTGACCAAATACTTATTTTCCACCATAATTTGCAAATAAATTCATTAAAAATCCTACAATGTGATTTTCTGGAAAAAAAATTCTCGTTTTGTCTGTCATACTTGACGAGTACCTATGATGAAAATTACAGGCCTCTCTCATCTTTTTAAGTGGGAGAACTTGCACAATTGGTGGCTGACTAAATACTTTTTTTCCCCACTGTAAATATAGTAATGCTACAGTATTTAGACCTTAGTATACTATACTATTTTTTCATGTGGGTTGGATGCCCTTGTCAACAGGGTTACAAACGGCTTAAAGGGGATCAATCCTGTAATGTTTTTATGAGAGAGGGGATGAAGGGAGAGATTGAGAGGGGATGATGGGAGAGATTCATAGAGGGAGACTGAAACGGAGAAGGATGGAGAGATCTAAGGAGGGATGGTGAAACTGCTAAAGGAGAGAGGAAGAGAGCTCCTCCTGTCATTGAATAAGCTCTGTGACGTGCTGAGCCCACAGATTGTCACCCCGTTGTCCACGGTGACCTTTTACATTTTTATAGCTTTGCTTTGCTCTGTCAGTTTATTCTTTCCCTGTATTTTGTTTCCTGGGTTGCCAGGTGTGTGTCCCTGAGAGGGGGTTTAGCTTTTGATTTTGTTCCGGTTCGTGTGATGGTGATGTGATTATAAGCCTGCCAAAGCTCTGGACTTAATTTGAGATTTGTTTAAAAATAACTCAACATACCAGTCTAACTAGAGGAACTAATGACTGTAAAATCGTATTATCCAGATGAATCATGACCACCTTGCTGTGCTGTAGTCTACGTGGACAGTGATGTCTCTCCACCCTGTATCCACTCTGACCCTGTGTACTGTACTCTGTCATGTTCAGGATATGGTCACATTTTTTGCTTCACACCACATGTGGTTTTGTCAGAATGGGAAATTAAACTGACATGATGGAAAGAATAGCTCGACATTACCCAGCAAGTTGAACCGTTTCATTTTGCGGACACGCCGCGGTCATGTTCGTCTCTCTCGGCTATAGTACTTTGCACCTGTGGCTTACTGGCTTTATGTAAGTGTGAGATTAAATCTGAGGTGGTGGAAACACTTGCAGTGGTTCCTGTGGCTGTGGCCGGCATCCAGTGAGGTTCCAGCAACCTACCCTGACCGTCGCCATGCTAGCAGCAGCAGCCATGTCAGTTCAGTTTGGCAGGCTTCCTCAGCAGCAGGCAGGTCTCTGGGGTTGAGTTTCTCTTCTCAACTGAGCGCCTTTTCATCTCAGTCTGGTTCTCCATACTAGATCTTAAATGTAGAGCTATCCTTAGTTCTAGCCTATACATACTTGCCAAAACATCAATGTTGGTGCAGCACCCCTAACCCAAAACATCTTCCCACGGCTATGCCTGGCTCTCTGATTATTAGCTTTCTATTTTTTTGGCCGAGTTGCACCGTTCGGTGGATACATTTGCGATGGATATCACCTAATGTAAACAGTCGGTAATGGAGATAGCAGGCCTTTAGTTGTACCCATGGCGGAGCAGGCCAGACTTCAGGCTGGGCTTCCGACTCACCAGGAGCTTCAGCCCAGGGCCTCTTAGGTGAAGGAGATCACGTCTCTCTCTGTGTGTGCTTAATGGCTCTTACTCTTTCCCCTTATGGCCTACTTAACTCCAGATAGATGGAAGCACACAGATGGAAAATCTAATGGCCCTCTTTTTCTATCTATCTGTGCATCTCTCCACTGCGTCAGTGAATCTAGATCCCTGAGTTTATGTGATGGCAAGTTTTAACCATGTATGGAAAAGGAGGGGGAAAGAAAAGCAAGGTGTAATCATGGTGGGATTTTACTGTGTATTCTTTCTGTCAAGGGCCCTGAGTAGAGCAGGTTGAGAATGACAGAAGTTGTGGTATGTAGGGAGTCTCAGGAGAGACTGGCTGGCTCACACATTAGCTATCTATCTATCCCACCAACATTCTGTGCCTGTCAGCTTCATCTGAACGGATGTAATTTACCTAAAATCTAGATTCTCTCTCTCAGGTATTTAACTACTTACTTTAAGATGTGGGGCGAGAGTTGAGAGAGATTAGCCCATATGGTAGCTGTCTGATTTGTGAATACCATGTTTATGACTCAATATTGATGTGAGGTGCTTTCATGTTGACTGTCGCCTTTGGCTGTGACTTCCTGACCTGACTTCCTGACACCTTTGAGTGTGTCGTTTGAATTGTCTATATTGGCGCCTCACTGTCCTGTAGTGTGATGACACTATAGATATATTATAGGGCCTGGTTGAGCAGTAGACACATTGTTTTGGCAATTTATTCATACTTTAGTTACTTTGCAGTTGGTCAGTGTTACAGGCCTTGGTTTGTCCATTTATATTTTGAGGTTGGACGTTAGTACGTTAGCACGTTGGGCGCACAGATTGGTGTCACCTCGTTAGTCAGTCATTGTTACACCAGTGCTGGTTGTCATCTCGTTAGTCAGAAGGTGTTTCACCTGATATTTAAGAACGGCTGGCCCAGTGGTCCAGTTGACTTGAGAGATGTGGAGGATTAATACCTTTAGTTGTCTCTCCCTATTTGATTTCCAAAAAATCTGATCTTCCCTGTTTTCGTTTTGCTCCACTTTTTGGTTTGCTTCCTGTCTTTACATTTGGTGTGGGTTTCAGTTTGTTTCCTTCTTCTTGGGCAAATTTAGTGGGCGCTCATGGTGGAGGTCTTTTAGGTCCCAGTTGTTGTTAGGGTCTTAGAGTCATTGTTCTTTTTTGTTCCTGAACTGCTGTGGTAAGATACTCAATTCAATTCAAGGTGCTTTATTGGCATGGGAAACATATGTTTACTTTGCCAAAGCAAGTGAAATGGATAAACAAAAGTGAAATAAACAATCAAAAGTGAACAGTAAATATTACACTCACACAAGTTCCAAAATAATAGAGACATTTCAAATGGCATATTATGTCTATATACAGTGTTGTACTGATGTGCAAATAGTTAAAGTACAAAAGGGAAAATAAATAAACATAATATGGGTTGTATTTGCAACTGGTTGCCCTTTTCTTGGGTCAACAGGTCACACATCTTGCTGCTGTGATTGCACATTTTGGTATTTCACCCAATAGATGTGTCTCTAATATGGTCATACATTTGGCAGGAGGTTAGGAAGTGCAGTTCAGTTTCCACCCCATTTTGTGGGCAGTGTGCACATAGCCTGCCTTCTCTTGAGAGCTAGGTCTGCCTACGGCAACCTTTCTCAATAGCAAGGCTATGCTCACTGAGTCTGTACATAGTCAAAGCTTTCCTTAATTTTGGGTCAGTCACAGTGATCAGGTATTCTGCCACTGTGTACTCTCTGTTAAGGGCCAAATAGCATTATAGTTTGCTCTGCTTTTTTGTTAAATTCTTTTCAATGTGTCAAGTAATTATCTTTTGGTTTTCTCATGATTTGGTTGGGTCTAATTGTGTTGCTGTCCTGGGGCTCTGTGGGGTCTGTTTGTGTTTGTGAACAGAGCCCCAGGACCAGCTTGCTTATGGGACTCTTCTCCAGGTTCATCTCTCTGTAGGTGATGGCTTTGTTATGGAAGGTTTGGGAATAGCTTCCTTTTAGGTGGTTGTTGAATTTAACGGCTCTTTTCTGGATTTTGATAATTAGCGGGTATCGGCCTAATTCTCTGCATTATTTGGTGTTTTACGTTGTACACAGAGGATATTTTCGCAGAATTCTGCATGCAGAGTCTCAATTTGGCCACCAATGGAATGGGTGGAGTAAAAGGCCAGTAACACTATTATTCAGAGCCCCATGAAATGCCACCATATATACAGTACATTCTACAGACCCTACTGAGTACTCCCTACAATATTGTTATTGCAGCACCCAGAATACTTTTCACTCTAAAAGCCAATATGTATTCCATATACAGTGATTCACATTGGGCGCATTTATATGACCTTGGAACATGTTTTAGAACCCACATTTAATGCAAATGTCATTTAAATATGAGCAAATATGAATTACATTTTACATTTTAGTCATTTAGCAGACGCTCTTATCCAGAGCGACTTACAGGAGCAATTAGGGTTAAGTGCCTTGCTCAAGGGCACATTTACGTCATTTAGCAGACGCTCTTATCCAGAGCGACTACAAATTGGTGCATTCACCCTATAGCCAGTGGGATAACCACTTTACAATTATACTTTTTTTTTGGGGGGGGGGGGGGGGGGAGTGGGGGTAGAAGGATTACTTTATCCTATCCCAGGTGTTCCTTAAAGAGGTGGGGTTTCAAATGTCTCCGGAAGGTGGTGAGTGACTCCGCTGTCCTGGCGTCGTGAGGGAGCTTGTTCCACCATTGGGGTGCCAGAGCAGCGAACAGCTTTGACTGGGCTGAGCGGGAACTATGCTTCCGCAGAGGAAGGGGAGCCAGCAGGCCAGAGGTGGATGAACGCAATGCCCTCGCCTGGGTGTAGGGACTGATCAGAGCCTGAAGGTACGGAGGTGCCGTTCCCCTCACTGCTCCATAGGCAAGCACCATGGTCTTGTAACGGATGCGAGCTTCAACTGGAAGCCAGTGGAGTGTGCGGAGGAGGGGGGTGACGTGAGAGAACTTGGGGAGGTTGAACACCAGACGGGCTGCGGCATTCTGGATGAGTTGTAGGGGTTTAATGGCACAGGCAGGGAGCCCAGCCAACAGCGAGTTGCAGTAATCCAGACGGGAGATGACAAGTGCCTGGATTAGGACCTGTGCCGCTTCCTGTGTAAGGCAGGGTCGTACTCTCCGAATGTTGTAGAGCATGAACCTGCGGGATCGGGTCACCGCCTTGATGTTAGCGGAGAACGACAGGGTGTTGTCCAGGGTCACGCCAAGGCTCTTCGCACTCTGGGAGGAGGACACAACGGAGTTGTCAACCGTGATGGCGAGATCATGGAACGGGCAGTCCTTCCCCGGGAGGAAGAGCAGCTCCGTCTTGCCAGGGTTCAGCTTGAGGTGGTGATCCGTCATCCATACTGATATGTCGGCCAGACATGCAGAGATGCGATTCGCCACCTGGTTATCAGAAGAGGGAAAGGAGAAGATTAGTTGTGTATCGTCAGCGTAGCAATGATAGGAGAGGCCATGTGAGGATATGACAGAGCCAAGTGACTTGGTGTATAGGGAGAAAAGGAGAGGGCCTAGAACTGAGCCCTGGGGGACACCAGTGGTGAGAGCACGTGGTGCGGAGACAGCTTCTCGCCACGCCACTTGGTAGGAGCGACCGGTCAGGTAGGACGCAATCCAGGAGTGAGCCGCGCCGGAGATGCCCAGCTCGGAGAGGGTGGAGAGGAGGATCTGATGGTTCACTGTATCAAAGGCAGCAGACAGGTCTAGAAGGACAAGAGCAGAGGAGAGAGAGTTAGCTTTAGCAGTGCGGAGAGCCTCCGTGACACAGAGAAGAGCAGTCTCAGTTGAATGACCAGTCCTGAAACCTGACTGGTTTGGATCAAGAAGGTCATTCTGAGAGAGATAGCAAGAGAGTTGGCTAAAGACGGCACGCTCAATAGTTTTGGAAAGAAAAGAAAGAAGGGATACTGGTCTGTAGTTGTTGACATCAGTGGGATCGAGTGTTGGTTTTTTGAGAAGGGGTGCAACTCTCGCTCTCTTGAAGACGGAAGGGACATGGCCAGCAGTCAAGGATGAGTTGATCAGCGAGGTGAGGTAGGGGAGAAGGTCACCGGAGATGGTCTGGAGAAGAGAGGAGGGGATGGGGTCAAGCGGGCAGGTTGTTGGGCGGCCTGCAGTCACTAGTCGCAAGATTTTATCTGGAGAGAGAGGGGAGAAAGAAGTCAAAGCATAGGGTAGGGCAGTGTGAGCAGGACCAGCAGTGTCATTAGACTTAACAAACGAGGATCGGATGTCGTCAACCTTCTTTTCAAAGTGGTTGACAAAGTCATCCACAGAGAGGGAGGAGGGGGGGGGGGGGGGGGATTCAGCAGTGAGGAGAATGTGGCAAAGAGCTTCCTAGGGTTAGAGGCAGATGCTTGGAATTTAGAGTGGTAGAAAGTGGCCTTAGCAGCAGAAACAGATGAAGAAAATGTAGAGAGGAGGGAGTGAAAAGATGCCAGGTCGGCAGGGAGTTTAGTTTTCTTCCATTTCCGCTCAGCTGCCCGGAGCTCTGTTCTGTGAGCTCGCAATGAGTCATCAAGCCACAGAGCTGGAGGGGAGGACCGAGCCGGCCGGGAGGATAGGGGACACAGGGAGTCAAAGGATGCAGAAAGGGAGGAGAGGAGGGTTGAGGAGGCAGAATCAGGAGATTGGAGGGAGAAGGATTGAGCAGAGGGAAGAGATGATAGGATGGAAGAGGAGAGAGTAGTGGGAGAGAGAGAGCGAAGGTTGCGGCGGCGCGTTACCATCTGTGTAGGGGCAGAGTGAGTAGTGTTGGAGGAGAGCGAGAGAGAAAAGGATACAAAGTAGTGGTCGGAGACATGGAGGGGAGTTGCAGTGAGATTAGTAGAAGAGCAACATCTAGTAAAGATGAAGTCAAGCGTATTGCCTGCCTTGTGAGTGGGGGGGGATGGTGAGAGGGTGAGGTCAAAAGAGGAGAGGAGTGGAAAGAAGGAGGCAGAGAGAAATGAGTCAAATGTAGACGTGGGGAGGTTGAAATCCCCCAAAACTGTGAAGGGTGAGCCATCCTCAGGAAAGGAACTTATCAAGGCGTCAAGCTCATTGATGAACTCTCCAAGGGAACCTGGAGGGCGATAGATGACAAGGATATTAAGCTTAAATGGGCTAGTGACTGTGACAGCGTGGAATTCAAATGAGGAGATAGACAGATGGGTTAGGGGAAAAATTGAGAATGACCACTTGGGAGAGATGAGGATTCCTGTGCCACCACCCCTCTGACCAGATGCTCTCGGGGTATGCGAGAACACATGGTCAGACGAGGAGAGAGCAGTAGGAGTAGCAGTGTTTTCAGTGGTAATCCATGTTTCCGTCAGCGCCAGGAAGTCGAGGGACTGGAGGGTAGCATAGGCTGGGATGAAGTCAGCCTTGTTGGCGGCAGAACGGCAGTTCCAGAGGCTGCCTGAGACCTGGAACTCCAGGTGTGTGGTGCGTGCAGGGACCACCAGGTTAGAGAGGCAGCAGCCACGTGGTGTGAGGCGTTTGTGTAGCCTGTGCGGAGAGGAGAGAACAGGGATAGGCAGAGGCATAGTTGACAGGCTGCAGCAGATGGCTACAATAATGCAGAGGAGATCGGAATGAAATGAACTAAACATCAGGGAAAGGAGAGAGCAGGCCTCCCTCACCAAAAAAAAATATATATATAACTCTCCCAACTTCCACCTCAGAAACTATAATTGTTTCACTGAACCACCCGAGTAAAACTCTCCCAACTTCCACTTTAGAAATTAGAATTGTTGTAAACTACAGCAGACTGTTATCAGTAGCTGTAATTAAGTACAGCAGCTACCAACCACCTAACGTTAATGCCTCGGATGAGGTTAGAAAAACAGCTGAATGGTAGCAGCTAGCTGGCTCAATCACAGGTACTCTTAAGCATGAAATAACATTGGAAACAATTAACCACAGTTGCAAAAAGTTACCAGTAGCTACCCGCTAGCTAGCTAGCTTTGTTGGTCCAAGTAGTGGGTAAGCTAGCCTCGTGCTTCGCCGGGGTCCACCGAATACAGTCCTTACCTACAATAATTACCTACAATAACCTTCAATAACTACCTGAGTAAGCTACCTATAATACCAAACTACAATACCTACCTACAATCTAAATACATGGTTTAAGCTTAACTCAACACCATATAAGAAGCCAAGCTTACCTTTCATAACGCAGCAATGATTAAACGTTGGGTAGCTAGCACAAAGATATTGTATTTAGCTACCACAGTACAGCCAGCTGGTAGTGTTGGCTGGCTAGCAATGGCTACTGTGTTGACTTTGTTTGAAAAACGGCGTCGCTGCGAACGAATGTAGCTGTTTAAAAGGATATTGTTTTTAGTTGCAACCGTTGCTAATAGCAACTCGCCAGCTAATCCAGGAGGTGAGTTAGCTAGCTAGCTTCGTGCTACACCCGGCACCGCCGAATACAAAAGTAACCTACAATAACTACACAACAGCTATCCACAACAGCCCACGATGCCTACCTATACTACTTAATAATATACAGCCCACGATGCCTACCTATAGTACCTAACTACAATCTAAATACATAGTTTAAGCCTTACTCGACAAAGCCCAAGCTATGTATAAAGCCAAACTGGCAGACTGCAATCAGTAGCCGAAATTAAGTACAGCAGCTACCAACCACCTAACGTTAATGATAATGAGGTTAGAAAAACAGCTGAAGGTGGCAGCTAGCTGGCTCAATTACAGGCACTCTTAAGCGTGAAATAACATTGGAAACAGCTAACCACAGTTGCTAAAAGTTGCTAAAAGTTACCGGTAGCTACCCGCTAGCTAGCTAGCTTTGTTGGTCCAAGTAGTGGGTAACAAAGCTATTAATGAATGATTAATAATGTTTAGACAATCATTTTTCAGATATCATTAATAAAAACTGGTTGTTGACACTTTTATACTATTACGTGGGGGACTATTATTTAGAAATGTTTCAAAATTCCGTGACCCGGAAATACTATTTTAGTGTTGGTGACGAGACGCTGATCATGTGATGAGTTCGCAAATCAAATGCCCAACTGTGGTGCCACCGGACAGTGAAAACAAGTAAGTTGAATTATTGTAATTTAAATTAGTTTGTAGTAGTTAAGTGTTGAATTAGGCTACATACTGTAGTCGTTATTTCAAATAATTTCGGTGACTTCACAGCAATTGCTAGCTAGCCAAAATTTTGCTAGCTAGAAGGTTCAGCTAAATAGAAATCCCCTTAGATACATCCACGTCTCATAGTCACGTCATGAGATTAGTAAATGAGTAATATAATAATACGAATCGAATTGAGTTTCCCATCTCCCCATTTAGAGTTTCTGGTGAAGCACAGAAATGCCCTTAACCAGATGGTGTGACAAAGGCATTTCCTAACAGACCTGCTAACTTTATTTGTTGTTACTTTTAAGGTTGGAACCAACATGTAGTACCTCCAGCAGGAAGATGCCAGAACCATTCGTCCGACAGCTCAGGGACGAGCTACACTATTCACAGTCCTGTGTAATGTTCAATGTAATTGTATTGCTGGATTTTTTAAAACTGAAAGTATTTGTATTGTTTTAAAAATGTACAATAAAAAGCAAATGTATGGTTTAAACATGTCTTTAATGTTTATTTGTTTTAGCTGTTAGTGACCCATATGGTAATATATGTAACATAATCTTCTTGTAAGTACTAATACCCTTCTATAGAAATCAGTCCTTATCACAAATTTGACATCTGTGGTCAGATGTTCTACCTGATATTACATGTTCTGCCTGACATTACCTCATATGATATAAACAGACATCAATCACAGACAACACCCACACAAACCTATTTCACTGTAATTTCTAGAGTCTTAATTAACATAACTAAAGCCCACAGCCACAGGAGAACACACTTCTACCTAATTACCAAACCCTCAAATCAGTCCCCCAAGAAGCGGATGTTTACAACCACGGGTGAAACCACTTGGTTATCCAATTTAATTACCAAATTTGATTACACCCCCCCCCCCCCCCCCCCTCATCAATCACGAGGTATGAAATACAGTTTGACAGAAGCCACCCTACATCAACTACTGACCTTCAAGTAGCCAAAACCACACTACCCACGCTACTATCCTTTCTCTCCAAAGGAAACCTCTAACTAAAGGCCTAAAATGGCAAAGTCACTCAAATTCACAATCTTTGGGGAATAGTAACTTTCGCATTATGGCGATCATATAAAAATAATATGTATATTATATACTTTCAAAATATAATCAGAAAATGGCACTTAAAGAAATAACATTTTCTGTAGAGTATAACACCCTAGAAAGTATATTAGCAAAGCACAGTGCAAACAGAGGTTAAAAAAACATTGTAGCTGCACTATATGAAAACAAAAGCACAACAAAAAACAACAGAGAAACAATGGTGACCCATACCAAGACATTTTATATTTAAGTGGTTGGACTGCCAGCGTTCACAGATGGAAATTACTTCCTGAGTGTAGGCCTCTATTGCTGTGATAATTTCAATGGTATCACAGATGGGTGACACAAGCTTTAATTTGCATGAATTAGTTCCATATACAGCAGGGGTGTCAAACTCATTTTGTCACGGAACGGCATTCTGTCTTCAACAAGGGTCGCACTGATTTTTGTAAATATTTACTTGCTGTCAAAATTAGCAAAAAATTGTCCTCTAGTCATTGTTTTTGGAATTTCGATGCTCACTGACTGTCTAGCTTACATTTCAGTGATTATTAGCGAGCTGGAAACTGTATGCATGTACAGTAAGTCCATTATAATTTCTAAACATTTTGACTTGGTTTAAGTCATTTTAAAGTATATTGATTTCATTTATTTAAAAAAAATGTTTTTACTCAAACCACCCGCGGGCCAGATTGGACCCCCTCGTGGGCCGGATCCAGCCGGCAGTCCTTATGTTTGACACTCCTGATATTGAGCCTCAAGAAAATGAGAGAGATGTGTGAGATAGAGACTGAAGAAGATAGAGAGAAAGAAAGAGAGTGAACAACATGACAGCCATGGGGGAAACGCTATGAGGTGAAAGTATCTGTGTTATGACAGGGTGACTCAGGGTTCAATGCTCGGCCCCCTGCTGTTGCTCAGCAATTACTCTGGTTAGTCAGTCAGTCCAGCCAAACACGGAGCCCGGCCCTGGTCTTTGGCCCTCAACAACCATGACGGATATCCAAACTGAAAACAGAACATGGCTAATTGACACTGACCATTTGAGCTACCTTGGTATTGCATAACGGTATTCCCCTTGTCCTCACTCATCCAAGGATAAGGCCGGGTGTCACACCCTGACTCAGGGGACGTTTATTTGTAGAGTCAGGGTGTGTATATTCCTTGTTATGTTAAGTTTTCTATGTTAGTGTTCAGATCGTGTAGATCTATGTTGGCCAGGGTGGTTCCCAATCAGAGGCAGCTGTAGCTCGTTGTCTCTGATTGGGGACCATACTTAGGCAGCCGTTTGGCACCAGTCTGGGTGGGATCGTGTTCCGTATAGGTATGTTATTAGTCTACCTTGGACTTCACGTATCGTTTGTTTGTTGTTTTTGTCGTGTGTTCAGTACTAAATAAATATGTACGCTTATCACGCTGCGCCTTGGTCCGTCTCATCCGTAAACGATCGTGACACCGGGAGAAAACCCAATACCAAAGTTCAGTCAAATACATTGAGCATGTAATCTTTAAAAACGATTTTTTGCTGGGAGTTACGGGCTTGTGCACCTCATACTCCGTGATCACGCTATCTGTTAACGAGACAGAGAGAGACAGGTATAATCACTGCATTAGCAAAAATAAACAAGATGTCTATTCATCAGTTTAATGCTATCTGGGCCTGGCTGTACACACTCCTCTTCCCTCGTCTCCCTGTGTGTGTGTGTGTGTGTGTGTGTGTGTGTGTGTGTGTGTGTGTGTGTGTGTGTGTGTGTGTGTGAGTGAGTGAGTGAGTGAGTGAGTGAGTGAGTGAGTGAGTGAGTGAGTGAGTGAGTGAGTGAGTGAGTGAGTGAGTGAGTGAGTGAGTGAGTGAGTGAGTGACTGAGTGAGTGACTGAGTGAGTGTGTGAGTGAGTGAGTGAGTGAGAGAAAGGATGCCACTACCATGGGACACAGTGCTTTAAGTTAAGGCTGAGGGTTTCCAGGGTCTATAGTAGAGTGGGAGGTTAGTTAGGGGTTAAGAGCCAGAGTGAGTAATGAAGGGATGAAGTAAACAGAGGAGAGAGCTGAGTCACATATTGGCCCTATCTCCCGTAGAGATAAACACAACGGTTCTAAACAAAGCAAGTCATGCAAATCAGGGAGCTGAAGGAAAGAAAGAAGTAGCGAGAAAGGACCGAACCCCAGGGACTGCAGCGCTGCAGATGGACCAGGTCAACACAGTCACACCTGTTGTTGTTCAGCTCAACTTCGAACACACACATTACCACAAATAAGGTCATCCTATCCTTGTGGATCTCACAAAAAAAGTAATGGAAGATTGGATGCCCTATGGATACCTTGAACAATTGAATAAACAAGCAACCCTTCATAACTTTTCATACCAGTTTTTGAGAAAAGTAGTCCATCTCTGGATTGGACTATATCGACTCTGGATTTTACAGTTAGTGTCAGTTTAAAGTTTTTTGATATACTATTTCTTTAGTTATATGGCATGGAATAAAATGTTATGAAGGTTTCCCTCTACCTACTGGGGAGAGTATGTCAATGATTGTTTCTCAATATGCATACTACTGTGCTCCACACTCACGTTCCAAGTTCGTTCTCCGAGGATATTCTCTTGAGTACATTATTGTGAGGACGTGAGTGTGGAGAATGCATAAAAATGTACTTTTGAGAAGCACTGCGCACTCCCTTGCTAACGTTACTGCATTACCTTTGACCAATAAAGACAAAACAAGATCAATACATAAAGTAAATACAAGCTTCTAACGTCACAATTATCAGCTAGCTATATGTGAATCGTATTCATCTAGCTAGCCAGCTAGTTTTAGATGTAAAAAAAACCGACCTAAAACTAATGTTGTTATGAAAGGTAGATGGCTAACGTTAGCTATGAATTCTTTGTGGGTAGCTAACTAGCAACCAATTATTTGGTTAGCCAGCAATCTGCACACACTTCAGTGGATATTTTAGGCAGTAAAACATGCCAAAATGAACACAGTATGTATTTCTTAACGTATCAAGATACAATATTGTAGTCAGGCAACATATGAAATGTGAATGGGCAAAATGTAATTCCAAAGTCAGAGTACATTTTCTCTCGCTTCAGCTCGAAAACGTCCGCCATTGTTTTCAAGAAATGTTTCATCGTTTTTAAAGTGATTGCGTCATATTTCATCAACAATCCTTTTTTTTTTATTCTTTTTTTGCTTGTATCGATGCATGCTTCGAAATATGTTCAAACGGAGTATGCATCTGAGAAGAGCCCTCTGTAGTCTGTATATTGAGAAACACCCAGTGACTCCAGCTCTGTTGAATAGACAACAGACTCTGTCCTGTTAATACAGACCAGGCCCCACACAGCATGTAGAGTATTTATGAACGGATCTCTGCAAGCATGTTAAAATGTACATTACCACACCACTGATGCTTCATATACTATCGCCTTTTATTTCTTTGTCTATAGGACTGGTACTATAGAGTGGTGGGTCTGTGGTGAGAGAGTGCCACAATAACATAACACACACCATATGGACTGGAGCACTGGACAAGCAGAGAACAGAACACCTCAGACATTCAGTTTTACTACTGCTCTCATATGACCCAGAAAAGTGGCTGAGTGAGGAAAGCTTTTAGAATGCCTCAGCTCAGAGCATACGTGGAGAGGTGGGTAAATCCTGCTGCAGATGTTTTTTCTTCTAGACACACCTGTCCAAGGCATTAGCCTCAACAGCCCCATAAACACTCAATAGGGTTCTCAAAAGCCCCATAAACACTCAATACGGTTCTCAAAAGCCCCATAAACACTCAGTAGGGTTTCCATACAGTGGAGCATCTCATGGGGTTTCATCAGATGGGCCGCATCTTAAATTGCACGCTATTCCCTTTAGGTCCTTGCTATCCGGGTTCCTTGGGACGTCACAACTCTGATGTCACTCTATTGATGTTGACATTTAAAATGGTTAGGGTTAGGTTAGGGTTAAGGTTTAGGTTAGGGACGTCCCAATGATACCGGATAGCAGTAACCATTCCATTTATACAATAGTGCATCACCCTATGGGCCCTGGTCAACAGTAGTGCACTATAAAGGCAATAGGGTGCTATTTGGGCTGCAGGCATGGTGTGTTCCCTATCTGATGGCTCCATCTCCAGCTGCATGGGGGATTCCCTGGATGTCAATATAAACAGAGAAGTATGGAGATGTCATGCTGCCTGCGTGTGACTCCATCACCGCACATCCCCCCCTGCACCTGGCGTGAGACTGGGCCTTTCAAAATGTTTACAGTATTTTTACTGGCAACGCAGAAAGTCACCTCAGGGAAAGAGTTTTGTACTTTGTCACACTGTTTGCTTCAAATGGGGGTAGGAGATGCTAGGACATGAGATACACCTCATCGATGGTATTCCAGCCTATGTGGGGTAGAACATTTTGAAACATGAAAAGCTATTCCTAAAACTATGTTTCTGCACACTGTTCGCAAACATCTTCTAGCAAATTACTAAACGTCATAAATCTCCTTAGCACACTGATTGAGTGGCCAAAACACTGAGACAGCCAGGACACACACACGCACATGGAGGGACCTACCTCAAACAGCAGGAGTTTGAGGTACCTGCCAAAACCCCCTCAGAAACGAGCCCTGTCTGTCTGCCAGGTCTCTCCTTTCTCCTGGTTCCATTTGGACACCTTCCAGAAAGCTCCTTCCTTACCGCACAGCCCCTTCATTGGCAGCCCACTCTGCTGTGTGCCAGTGTGTGCTACTGCTCAATGTGTGTCGTTTAAGCCTCTGGGTCTGACAACACAACATTAATGGAAACTCGAGGGCATTTCTAATGAGGTGGTCTGCCAGTTTGGCATAAATATGAGGGAGAAGAGAGCAGGCACTGGGCACAATTTGTGATTTAGTTTCTCTGGCATCCAAAAGGAAGCAATTTGTCAGCAAATATAATAATGGAATTTTTTGAGTCAATAAAAACAAATTAGGTTCTAATAAGACAATTAGTGGGCCATTTAATAACCCCCTGGAGTCAATTGACTCACCTGAGCCTCACATGGTGAACTAATGTTTAACATTGAATAGCTCCCCTTGTGTTTATACTAGAGATTTACCGTTTCTTGTAGTGGCTGTAGCTCAATCCCCTCTTTCCGCCTATATAAAGTGTGCGCCTATTCCGTAACATGGGGCTTGTAAAAGCGACCTTTTTCTACACATGAGAGGATCCAGACAAGAAGATTGTCACAAAATCGTTGGTAAAACCCAAACCGTCTGAGCTACAAACTAATATGTCACCAATATCAAAAGGGGAGACTCCCACGAACACGAAGGTGTCCATTGTTTGGCTTTATGACAGCCACAAGCTTTATGGAAGTCGTCTGAACTGTCTGTCTTGGACGTCCTTATTTTTTTATATATGTAAAGACAAGGTTAAATCAAGTATAGTGTGATGGGTGACATTAGCCTATCTCCTGTGAATGATATATTATCACTTGTGAATGATGCCCAGCTTAAGGCATGCTTTTTCTTTTGCGACTTTTTCCAATCATAGTCGCACACCTCATGTAGCCTAGCCCACAGGCCTATATGTTTTGATAAGGTTTGTATCACAACTAAAGTGTCCAAATAACTTCTTCAAATGAAGCACATTAATCCGCTTTACAATGGGTGTAGAACCTAACTGGCATACATTCACAGTGCGTGAGTTTCAAGTTTGGGGAAGAACATTTTCACCATAAAAATGCACCTTTAAAATAAAAGCATTACATGCATAATCACATTTGTGGTCACTTTTGAGAATGGTGTTTTCCTGCTAATGGAACATTTGCACTCATAGCCTACTGCCATGTGCGCATTGCTGTGCTTATAAAAGTAAGAAATAGCCTAATAGTTTATCCACATTTTAAGCTAAACGTTCTCATCTGTTGCATCACGCTCGTTGCTTAAAACAGGTTATTTGATACTAGTGGTTGATTTAATTTGTGATCTATCGCAGACTATGTTTGGAATATTTATTTCTCGCACAGAACAGAATAGGTCAGCTTTTGTACTATGGGGGATAGTAGATTGACATAGGCTAGTGCTTTTGCTGTTCGTTAGGCCTACTCATCTTGTTGACTGACGAAAGTAAATGTGGACAGTTCTTCCAATATCTTCAATATGCGCCTCGGAATTGGATAAGGACGCGAACAGTTGCGTCGTCGATGGGTCTGTCTTCACTTGTAGCCTGTGAGAAAGACCCGATCACGTGACTGAGAGCCATGTGAGTGAGAGGTGCTTCGGCACGCAGCGGGGAGAAGGGAGTTATAATTAATATATTCAGCCCAAGGGCATAACGGCCACTGGCCGCAAAGGGCATGGATTTTCAGCAAGAAAATCAGAGGCATTATCAAATAGTGAATGAGAGACTGATGAAGTGTGTGCAGCCTGCGCAAAAAAAAGTAAGCAGAGCTCATGCCTTTCATGCAACTTTTTTCAAATCATCATTAGAGTCGCATCATGCAGCCTTAGAATGTATTAAAAATCTAAACATATAGCCCAACATTTGTATCACAACTAAAGTTACATAAATAAATAACTAAGGTCTGCGTGGAAGATGCTAAATGTGTTTATGTTTATTAACGGTCAATTACCGTGAGACCGGCTGTTATTTGCTTGACAATCACCCGGCTGACAAAATGTCATGACCGCCACAGCCCTAATCCCAACTACTGCTTACAGCACTGTGGTGCTCAACCTTCAACCCCCGTTACACTCTGCCACTGTGCAGTGAACCTAGAATCCCCAAGAAGGAAAGAGGCGTGTGTGTGTGTGTGTTACGTCATTTCCAAACATTCTTCTCTTCTAAACATGTCGCTTCCAAACGATTGAGCTTCTTTTAAATGAAGGGGATCGTTAAATAAACAGAGAGAGTGACCTTCATTGTTTTTAAGGAGCCAACCCTTTAGCCAGAAATATTTGTATAGATATTACTCACATACTCTAGCAGGAATATATAAATACTTATGGAAATATACTAATGGTAATATACACTGAGTATATAAAACATTAAGAACACCTGCTCTTTCCATGACATAGACTGACCAGGTGAATCCAGGTGAAAGCTATGATCCCTTATTGATGTCACTTGTTAGGAGACCGGATAAAGAAGGATTTTTAAGCCTTGTGACAATTGAGACATGGATTGTGTATGTGTGCCATTCAGAGGGTGAATGAGCAAGACACAAGATTTAAGTGCCTTTGAACTGGGTATGGTAGTACATTTACATTTACATTTTAGTCATTTAGCAGACGCTCTTATCCAGAGCGACTTACAGGAGCAATTAGGGTTAAGTGCCTTGCTCAAGGGCACATTTACGTCATTTAGCAGACGCTCTTATCCAGAGCGACTACAAATTGGTGCATTCACCCTATAGCCAGTGGGATAACCACTTTACAATTATACTTTTTTATTTTATTTTATTTTTTTTGGGGGGGGGGGGTAGAAGGATTACTTTATCCTATCCCAGGTGTTCCTTAAAGAGGTGGGGTTTCAAATGTCTCCGGAAGGTGGTGAGTGACTCCGCTGTCCTGGCGTCGTGAGGGAGCTTGTTCCACCATTGGGGTGCCAGAGCAGCGAACAGCTTTGACTGGGCTGAGCGGGAACTATGCTTCCGCAGAGGAAGGGGAGCCAGCAGGCCAGAGGTGGATGAACTCAATGCCCTCGCCTGGGTGTAGGGACTGATCAGAGCCTGAAGGTACGGAGGTGCCGTTCCCCTCACTGCTCCATAGGCAAGCACCATGGTCTTGTAACGGATGCGAGCTTCAACTGGAAGCCAGTGGAGTGTGCGGAGGAGGGGGGTGACGTGAGAGAACTTGGGGAGGTTGAACACCAGACGGGCTGCGGCATTCTGGATGAGTTGTAGGGGTTTAATGGCACAGGCAGGGAGCCCAGCCAACAGCGAGTTGCAGTAATCCAGACGGGAGATGACAAGTGCCTGGATTAGGACCTGTGCCGCTTCCTGTGTAAGGCAGGGTCGTACTCTCCGAATGTTGTAGAGCATGAACCTGCAGGATCGGGTCACCGCCTTGATGTTAGCGGAGAACGACAGGGTGTTGTCCAGGGTCACGCCAAGGCTCTTCGCACTCTGGGAGGAGGACACAACGGAGTTGTCAACCGTGATGGCGAGATCATGGAACGGGCAGTCCTTCCCCGGGAGGAAGAGCAGCTCCGTCTTGCCAGGGTTCAGCTTGAGGTGGTGATCCGTCATCCATACTGATATGTCGGCCAGACATGCAGAGATGCGATTCGCCACCTGGTTATCAGAAGGGGAAAGGAGAAGATTAGTTGTGTATCGTCAGCGTAGCAATGATAGGAGAGGCCATGTGAGGATATGACAGAGCCAAGTGACTTGGTGTATAGGGAGAAAAGGAGAGGGCCTAGAACTGAGCCCTGGGGGACACCAGTGGTGAGAGCACGTGGTGCGGAGACAGCTTCTCGCCACGCCACTTGGTAGGAGCGACCGGTCAGGTAGGACGCAATCCAGGAGTGAGCCGCGCCGGAGATGCCCAGCTCGGAGAGGATGGAGAGGAGGATCTGATGGTTCACTGTATCAAAGGCAGCAGACAGGTCTAGAAGGACAAGAGCAGAGGAGAGAGAGTTAGCTTTAGCAGTGCGGAGAGCCTCCGTGACACAGAGAAGAGCAGTCTCAGTTGAATGACCAGTCCTGAAACCTGACTGGTTTGGATCAAGAAGGTCATTCTGAGAGAGATAGCAAGAGAGTTGGCTAAAGACGGCACGCTCAATAGTTTTGGAAAGAAAAGAAAGAAGGGATACTGGTCTGTAGTTGTTGACATCAGTGGGATCGAGTGTTGGTTTTTTGAGAAGGGGTGCAACTCTCGCTCTCTTGAAGACGGAAGGGACATGGCCAGCGGTCAAGGATGAGTTGATCAGCGAGGTGAGGTAGGGGAGAAGGTCACCGGAGATGGTCTGGAGAAGAGAGGAGGGGATGGGGTCAAGCGGGCAGGTTGTTGAGCGGCCTGCAGTCACTAGTCGCAAGATTTTATCTGGAGAGAGAGGGGAGAAAGAAGTCAAAGCATAGGGTAGGGCAGTGTGAGCAGGACCAGCAGTGTCATTAGACTTAACAAACGAGGATCGGATGTCGTCAACCTTCTTTTCAAAGTGGTTGACAAAGTCATCCACAGAGAGGGAGGAGGGGGGGGGGGGGGAGGATTCAGCAGTGAGGAGAATGTGGCAAAGAGCTTCCTAGGGTTAGAGGCAGATGCTTGGAATTTAGAGTGGTAGAAATCAAGCCACAGAGCTGGAGGGGAGGACCGAGCCGGCCGGGAGGATAGGGGACACAGGGAGTCAAAGGATGCAGAAAGGGAGGAGAGGAGGGTTGAGGAGGCAGAATCAGGAGATTGGAGGGATAAGGATTGAGCAGAGGGAAGAGATGATAGGATGGAAGAGGAGAGAGTAGTGGGAGAGAGAGAGCGAAGGTTGCGGCGGCGCGTTACCATCTGTGTAGGGGCAGAATGAGTAGTGTTGGAGGAGAGCGAGAGAGAAAAGGATACAAAGTAGTGGTCGGAGACATGGAGGGGAGTTGCAGTGAGATTAGTAGAAGAGCAACATCTAGTAAAGATGAAGTCAAGCGTATTGCCTGCCTTGTGAGTGGGGGGGGATGGTGAGAGGGTGAGGTCAAAAGAGGAGAGGAGTGAAAAGAAGGAGGCAGAGAGAAATGAGTCAAATGTAGACGTGGGGAGGTTGAAATCCCCCAAAACTGTGAAGGGTGAGCCATCCTCAGGAAAGGAACTTATCAAGGCGTCAAGCTCATTGATGAACTCTCCAAGGGAACCTGGAGGGCGATAGATGACAAGGATATTAAGCTTAAATGGGCTAGTGACTGTGACAGCGTGGAATTCAAATGAGGAGATAGACAGATGGGTTAGGGGAAAAATTGAGAATGACCACTTGGGAGAGATGAGGATTCCTGTGCCACCACCCCTCTGACCAGATGCTCTCGGGGTATGCGAGAACACATGGTCAGACGAGGAGAGAGCAGTAGGAGTAGCAGTGTTTTCAGTGGTAATCCATGTTTCCGTCAGCGCCAGGAAGTCGAGGGACTGGAGGGTAGCATAGGCTGGGATGAAGTCAGCCTTGCTGGCGGCAGAACGGCAGTTCCAGAGGCTGCCTGAGACCTGGAACTCCAGGTGTGTGGTGCGTGCAGGGACCACCAGGTTAGAGAGGCAGCAGCCACGCGGTGTGAGGCGTTTGTGTAGCCTGTGCGGAGAGGAGAGAACAGGGATAGGCAGAGGCATAGTTGACAGGCTGCAGCAGATGGCTACAATAATGCAGAGGAGATCGGAATGAAATGAACTAAACATCAGGGAAAGGAGAGAGCAGGCCTCCCTCACCAAAAAAAAAAAATATATATATATATATAACTCTCCCAACTTCCACCTCAGAAACTATAATTGTTTCACTGAACCACCCGAGTAAAACTCTCCCAACTTCCACTTTAGAAATTAGAATTGTTGTAAACTACAGCAGACTGTTATCAGTAGCTGTAATTAAGTACAGCAGCTACCAACCACCTAACGTTAATGCCTCGGATGAGGTTAGAAAAACAGCTGAATGGTAGCAGCTAGCTGGCTCAATCACAGGTACTCTTAAGCATGAAATAACATTGGAAACAATTAACCACAGTTGCAAAAAGTTACCAGTAGCTACCCGCTAGCTAGCTAGCTAGCTTTGTTGGTCCAAGTAGTGGGTAAGCTAGCCTCGTGCTTCGCCGGGGTCCTTACCTACAATAATTACCTACAATAACCTTCAATAACTACCTGAGTAAGCTACCTATAATACCAAACTACAATACCTACCTACAATCTAAATACATGGTTTAAGCTTAACTCAACACCATATAAGAAGCCAAGCTTACCTTTCATAACGCAGCAATGATTAAACGTTGGGT
The DNA here is from genome assembly GCF_964263955.1 of Coregonus lavaretus. Classification (NCBI taxonomy): domain Eukaryota; kingdom Metazoa; phylum Chordata; class Actinopteri; order Salmoniformes; family Salmonidae; genus Coregonus; species Coregonus lavaretus. The sequence goes on along the minus strand of NC_140008.1, from coordinate 47,025,203 downwards.
AGCTAGCACAAAGATATTGTATTTAGCTACCACAGTACAGCCAGCTGGTAGTGTTGGCTGGCTAGCAATGGCTACTGTGTTGACTTTGTTTGAAAAACGGCGTCGCTGCGAACGAATGTAGCTGGCTAAAAGGATATTGTTTTTAGTTGCAACCGTTGCTAATAGCAACTCGCCAGCTAATCCAGGAGGTGAGTTAGCTAGCTAACTTCGTGCTACACCCGGCACCGCCGAATACAAAAGTAACCTACAATAACTACACAACAGCTACCCACAACAGCCCACGATGCCTACCTATACTACTTAATAATATACAGCCCACGATGCCTACCTATAGTACCTAACTACAATCTAAATACATAGTTTAAGCCTTACTCGACAAAGCCCAAGCTATGTATAAAGCCAAACTGGCAGACTGTTTAGTAAGTGCCAGGTAGTAAGTGCCAGGTGCACCGGTTTGTGTCAAGAACTTCAGCGCTGATGGGTTTTTCAAGCTCAACAGTTTACCATGTGTATCAACAATGGTCCACCACCCAAAGGACATCCAGCCAACTTGAGTGGGAAGCATTGGAGTCAACATGGGCCAGCGTCCCTGTAGAACGCTTTAGACACCTTGTAGAGTCCATGCCCCGATGAATTGAGGCTGTTCTGAGGGCGAAAGAGGGGGTGAAACGGAATATTAGGATGTTTGGTATACTCGGTGTAGATACAGCTTTACTTAAGTTTCAAACAGAGATTACATAAAACGACCATGTTCTTCAGACACTGTGTCATCTGTGCCACGTATGGGACTATAAGAGTTAGGACGGCCAAGGCCAAGTGTGCCTGCATTGCTACCAGACTAGGCAGGATAGGGTAAATGGGGTCTTCTGTGTTGGTTAGTCTCTCTGTTAAGGAATGTGATCAGAGCAACACAGCATATCTGGATAAATAGCATATTATAACCCATGTTAGCAGTTTTTTTCTCTCTCTCTTTCTCGTTCTCGCTCTCGCACTCTCTCAACACCACAAGCTTGAAAAAAAACATGATTTTATGTGCAAACAACTAAGGGTCCTTGAAATAAGTACATCTGATATGAGACTGGTACGAGAACAGAAGCACAATTTTTTAATTTGGCGGGTGAGTGTGAATGCATCTACAACAGTTATTGTAATTAAAATGTCATTTTTTGGTGGTATAAACTAACATCTTACGGTGTCAGTATCATCTCCTTGAACACAACCATTGTTGGGGATTCTGGGCAATAAGTGGGAAAGCGGCTATAGGATTTCACCATTTACATGACTTCAATGAACCATGTGACCAGCGTGGCCTTAAGCATTACACCCTGACGAGACGGACCAGGAACAATGTTTACCTTGATCCGTCTTCATCTTCTAGAACGCCCCAGAGAGAGAGAGAGAGAGAGAGAGAGAGAGAGAGAGAGAGAGAGAGAGAGAGAGAGAGAGAGAGAGAGAGAGAGAGAGAGAGAGAGAGAGAGAGAGAGAGAGAGAGAGTCTTTCCCAATTGAATGCCCTGCTCTTCCATCCCTGCTGAATAACAATATCAAGTTCCACTGACTCAATAATTTCTCCCTGGGCTAGCTAACTGCTAATTGAATCAGATGCTACATCCAGAGCCAGAATGGTGGAAGGGGGAGGGAAGGGAATAGATGGAGGGAAAAAAAGAGAGTGAGAGAAAGAAAGAAAAGAGTGAGAGAAAATGGGAAGAAGACAAAGAGGATCAGTGATAATAACAGGTCCAGCTGAAAAGCCAAGAACAAAGTGATTTCTCTCTTTCATCACATCCTCATATCAGCCCAATACAGTATCTCTCAACACGAAACTCTTCCACGTCAGAGTTGGTTTTTTCACTGGGGGTTTGAGTGTTACTGGGGGAGCTGATACTAACCCACCCCAGATATTGCTGGAGAGATAAGGTACAGTATGTGACCTATCATGGATGCAAAACATGGAGTTCCATTAAATCAGGATCAGTGGTCCAGCCAGCCGAGAGAAGGATCATAGAGAAAACAACACGATGATGATGTCATAGAAATCAAGGCCAAGCACAAACAGATCTTCACATAGGATCTTAGGAAAAACTTTGGCCACACCAGCGTGACAATTACAATAAACAAATAGTTCAGACAGAAATGTAAACCAATCATGCAGGTCTTGAGGTGAACAAATAGAGAACTTTATAAAATCCTGGAGTGGCCAAAGTGATGGTGTGGTTTTGGTGTAATAAATTGCAAACAAAAATGAAGTCAACTGGATGTCAACTGAGTCAGTGGTGTTCTGAAAACATGAGTGGTTTCTGAAACCACACATCCTTACACCCTAGCATAATGAATAATGACTCGGATGACTGCTCTTCAAATGAGCGAGCTGAAAGCTCAAACACACACACGATTACATGGTGGATGACAAAATGTCGCACAAACACTCAAAATAATGACACACACAGAGATTTTTGAAAATATAGTCTTGTGGTCTGAGCGTGCCAGTGTGCATGGTGATAGAAGTGTACCCTTGATGGGATCGTGATTGGCTCTCGTGCATCCACTCAATTTTCTTCCTTCCTGTTGAATTTGCCAATCAATGCCTGATTGAGGTCTTACAGTACCAGTGGCAACTTCTAACAAGTCCCATCAATTTCTCATTGTGTGTGTGTGTGTGTGTGTGTTGTGTGTGTGTGTAGTTGATACTTACTTCACTCAAACAAACAATGTGCTGAAAATAGCCCAGTGTGTACCAAGTGTGTAATCAGAGGTTGAGTGATATGAGGACTGGGTTCTGAGGACCCTGCATACACACATTACACAAACACCTCATCCAAAATAATGTTTGTACTGTTAGAGTATAGAGTACTCACTGTAGTACTGAAGTACTGTAATACTGAGTTACCGGTATATAATAAGTTAAGAGTGTTTCGAATTTTTCACGTCTATGAAAGTTGTAGAAATGTAAGCGCTCCTAAGCACAGATGCATCTAGACCTAATAAGGAAAGCGGCTGTAGAATCTGTTCCCTCTGTCATCCGTTCGCTGACCGTTACAAGGCCCAGGCACTGACAGGCTCTCCAACAGCAACCAGAGGGTCTGAGTAACTCTAAGAGTTATGTAAACACTGCAGCACTTGGCACAGGGCTAGCCATTAGCCTACACCTGAGTTTCTTGTTAGACTGAGCAAACATACTCAGAGACCTTTCAGAGACACTCAGGGCTACAACATGGCTAATGGCTGGGTGGGCTGGAGATGGGAGTGAAAACCAACTGTAGTAACTCAATTCCAGAACTTTGATCCAAAAGAGGACAGGACAGAAAGAGAGACAGAGAGGAGATGAAAAGCCGTAAGTAAGCAGACTATTACAGTGTATTACAGAGATCTGTAATAATCTGTATACAGAGTTCACTTACCATTAATGTTCATGGATGGCAACACCACAGACATCTTGGGCCTACTTCCTTTGTTGTGGCTGGTGGCAGGAAGTAAAAGATGATCCTGAGAAGTAGGAACAGTCGAAAGGTCAGAGGTCATACAGTATTAAGAAGGACACCTTGACTTATGTCAAATACCACATAACATCAGACAGTATGTTCATCAGATAGATGGTGTAGTATCGAGTAAATGCTGGCAATTATTGCTGATAAACAAAGGAGTCCGCTCATACTGAACCTTTGATCATAAGTTTATTCATATCACAAGCTTTCAGCATAAGTTACAGGTGTCATGCCCACCCGGAGAGCGACGCCCCAGATTGCAATGGTCGCTCTAACCTCTTCTTCGTTTTTCCCCCAGTATATATAATCTCCCCAAGATGTGGGTGGCTCCCTCTACTGTCCAATCCCCTGTCTACAACACACTTCCTGTTTGTTGTATGTGGCGTTACACTAAAACATTCCCTCTTGATACTAAAATAAACGTCCTCTCCGGTTCCACTTAAAAACATTAACAACGTCATAATCTTCATATACGACAATGGCTTCATACTGAAGGGGGTAAAGGATCCTGAGAACAAGGAACAGTCAAAAGGTCAGAGGTCAAACAGCATGAAGCACACCTTGATCTATGTTAAATACCACATAGCATCAGACAGTAATTTAATCAGATAGATGGCTTTAGACTGAAGAGAAAAAAGGAACCTTGTGGTTGCTTGTAAATCAAAGGGAAAACCCACTGACCCGCAGCTCTGTACGCTGTCAGTCTGTCTGTAGCATGTCTTGAGTCAGTTTGACCAAATTCCATACAGTCAGTCAGTGGATGAGCTACTGACCGTTACATTCCCAAGCAAGAAAGCAACATTTTTCGCTCAAACAGAAGGGGGAACTAACAGAGTCATTAACAACAACCAAAGCTAAACATGTGTGGTTCTAGGTAGTGATGTTAACGTTTGATAGCGGAGCTCCGAGGCATGTGTCAAAATCACTAAGCAGTGTACTTCGAAGCAGTGAGCCGATGCCTGTATATTTTTATCAGAAGCACAAGATCAATGACGTCCGAAGTGTTGTTTCATCAAACAACCACCTGATGGGTTTGGTATTGGATTGGTAGAAGACAAAAAGGCTACGCTACGCATGCGCTACAGCATGTGGGATGTCATCTATAATAATTTGGCTGCTCTAAGTTATTTTGACCAGCAGGTGCTACTAGTGTTGTACAAAGCCTTGAGTAATGAACCTATTTTCGACACAATTGGCAGGAAAACCTCAATGCTTCAGGAAACTTCAGTTGCCCATCACTAGTTCTAGGAGGGGTTCTGAAAGACACTCATGGGGGTGTCCACTCAACGTTGACTAGCAAAAACAAATGGGACCTAAAACACACACACCATGAGCGCCCACTAAATTTGCCCAAGAAGAGGCAAACAAAATAAAACCCACACCAAATTTAAAGGAAGCAAACCAAAAAGTGGAGCAAAATGAAAACAGGGAAGATCAAATAAAGGATTGTTTTTTAGAAATCAAATAGGAAGAGACAACTAAAGGTGTTAATCCTCCACATCTCTCAAGCCAACTGGACCACTGGGCCAGCCGTTCTTAAATATCACCTGTGCCAAAACAGGTGAAACACCTCCTGACTAACGAGATGATAAGCCAGCACTGGTGTAAAGGCGGCTACAACCTCTATGTGCATGCGTGCACATGGGTGGAGTTGGTTTTTCAGGAGCAGCTGACTCTTTTCATTGCATTCCACCCAGAGAGGAAGTCTGCCTTGTGTAGTGTATTTCCACTAGGGGGCTTGGGGAGCCAGAGTAGCTGATCAAGCAAGAGGGCCCTAGGCACTCTTTTTGACTAGCTAGCGACGACGTTTGATCTTCCGGATCCGGTGTCATATGTCTTTTTACAAATTCTAGCTAGATCTCAGGCTAATCTGGTGTTCTATGCTTTACACACTGCTTTTTAGCCACCGAAGCAAACATGTCTCTCTTTGAATTGCAATTGCTAGAGCTTGAACAGCATGAGCTTGAACTGCTCTTACTACTCAGGAGGAGAAGAAGAAAAAGACTTGGAGAGGGGGCGATGGAGAATACAAGTCTCTTGTCCAACCTGTGCGAAGCATTGACGAGGAAAGACATTTACAATATGTCCGTTGCCAGATTTGACGACTTGCTTCAGTGGCTTGCCTCTCACATCTCGCACGAGAGAACTCATAGCTTGCCTGTAAGTGCTGCAGAAAGTCTGTGACCCATTGGTTTTTGGCGAGTGGCAGCACACAGCAAAGTACCGCTGCGAGTCAAGACCGAGACCGGGAGGTGGACAAGGGGTCTGAGAGAGTCCCATTCAAGACCATTTTCTATAGCAATATAGAGTGGGAAAGGGGCCATGCATTTGGACAATTAATAGACACTGCAGTAAATAAAACCGAATAAAAATATCTGTCTTATCCAGGACCGGAGTCTACACAGACCAGTGCGCTATAGCCAATCAGAGCTACAGTATGCCACTTTGAAGAATCTCAAATATAACATATATTTTGATTTGTTTAACACTTTTTTGGTTACTACATGATTCCATGTGTATTATTTCATAGTTTTGATGTCTTCACTATTATTCTACATTGTAGAAAATTGTTTTAAAAAAATAAAGAAAAACCCTTGAATGAGTTGGTGTGTCCAAACTTTTGACTGGTACTGTACATTATCTTCTTCTGGTTGATGACTGTTTATGTGTCATGTTGTGAGCTACACACTTGGTTTTACTGTTTGGATTTTGCTGTTTGTCTTATTCACACTTTACAAATCACAATAAAGAGTCCTATAATGACAGTCACCTCATCCTTGTTTTAGTTTTTCATATATTTATTGGGGGGATAGACCCTCAAGACATTTACCTAACCTTGTGATATGTGTAGTGGCCTTTCAAAGAGAACTTTCCTGCTATGTTAAATGGGTGAGAATGGCTGTCAAAATGTAGACAAGGCTAGACCGTTGAGACATTAATCTCATCTATATTAACACAAGGTTGTACATGGTCATGTGTAGTGGCCTTTCAATGGAGACCTTCCTGCTTTGGTACATGGGTGTGTCCAGCTGTAGACAACAAGGACCCCCCAAGACATTAACCTCATCTACATACAGTGCCTTCGGAAAGTATTCAGACCCCTTGACTTTTTCCACATTTTGCTACGTTACAGTCTTATTCTAAAATGGATTAAATATATACAAATCCTCAGCAATCTACACACAACACCCCATAATGACAAAGTGAAAACTGGTTTATTTATTAAAAATAAAAACAGAAATACCTTATTTACATAAGTATTCAGACCCTTTGCTCTGAGACTCGAAATTGAGCTCAGGTGCATCCTGTTTCCATTGATCATCCTTGAGATGTTTCTACAACTTGATTGGAGTCCACCTGTGGTAAATTCAATTGATTGGACATGATTTGGAAAGGCATACACCTGTCTATATAAGGTCCCACAGTTGACAGTGCATGTCAGAGCAAAAACCAAGTCATGAGATCTAAGGAATTGTTCGTAGGATTGTGTCGAGGCACAGATCTGTCTGCAGCATTGAAGGTCCCCAAGAACACAGTGGCCTCCATCATTCTTTTTTTTCTTTTATTTGTATTTTTGTATCAATTTTTTTTTCCACATTTTTATTTTTATTTTTTATTTTTATTTTTTGGGAATGGATCAGCTTAATATTGCAGATGGATTGTATATTCTATCAATGTAATTGTCTGCATCACTTCCAATCCCCCATGTTTTTTTATTTTTTATATATATACTCCCCTTTATTACTTTTCAACCCCACCATCCTTTCCCTACTTGGAGTAAATTAGTGAACAACAATGCCCAGGCCTCTACTTCCGGTCTATACTTACTATCTACACCTTATGGACAGAGTTAATTTTACAATAATTCTATTATATATTTATTAATTTTTTTGCTCCTGAACTTCTTCTACTCTCAACCTCTCCGATCATTTTCATGGTGTCCATCCGGTTTGCTTCTATATGCCATATCTTTCTAACTGTGCTCCTTCCCAAAAGCTCCCAACATACAACCTATATACTTATTATGGACACAGTATGCTTACATTATTAGCTATCTTTGTTATTATTTGTTGTTATTTGTTATTAGTCCCATCCTTCAACTCTATTCAATACCTCCCATCTCTCTCTTAACACCATCCATATAGGATTTCTATTTGCCATATATATTTCAACCGTACTGTGAAGTTTTACAAACATTCTGAACCTTTCTATTCTCATTGCTTCTACAGATTGTGAATTAAAAATAAACATTTTTGCTAAAAGTATTATTATATTATTGATTGATTGACTATGACTTTTCAGATCACCCAGTAATGCTATCTGCAAGGTTAGTTCCAGGTAAATATTGCAATCCTGTAGCCATTCCTGGACCTGTGTCCAAAAACAAGCTACAAATGGACAGAACCAAAACAAATGATCTAATGATTCTGTCTCTTCACAGCAAAACCTGCAGAGCTGGGAAGATTGTATCCCCCATATAAATAACATTCTATTGGTAGCAAGAATTTTATATAATAGTTTAAATTGAAAGATTCTAATTTTTGAATCCGGTGTCGTTTTGCGTGTCAGTTCATAAACACTATGCCATGGGATCGGTACGTCAAAGATCTCTTCCCAACTATTTTGCAATCTATATGGGACGGCTGTCAATCCTTTGGTCCTTAAGTGAAACTGATATACTTTTTTATTTATCACAGTTTTCCTTAACCAATTATGTTCTTTAATGCAAGGCCGACAGACAAGTTCCTTACTTTCTCCCCCTTCCACTTTCCTCTTCCACTTTTGCGGTAAGGCTGCAATTATTTGGTTGTAATTTTGGGTAGAGCAGACATTTCCATATGTTTTTGTTAGCTGCATGTGCGACATAACTCCACCAGTCCTACCGATGATATCATTTACGAAGATTATACCTTTTTTAAACATTCTGTCAAAAAATAAAGGTTTTTTGTCAATTGGTATATTTGAATTTAACCACAATATTTGTTGCATTATTTGTTCTGTCGTTTCTGGAGGATTCAATTGAAATTGCAACCAACTTTCTATGGCTTGTTTTAGAAATAGTGACATTTGGGAGATTATTTCCTTTTCAAATAACTGAAAGTGAGAGGTTGTAATCTGAATAAAGGGAAAAAGGCCTTTCTTGAACATTGGGTGAGACAATCTTACTAATTTGCTTGAGAACCAGTTCGGATTTAAGTATAACTTTTGTATGACTGAAGCTTTTAGTGATAGGTCTAATGCTTTAATATTTAATAATTTCTGTCCTCCGAATTCATATTCATTATATAAATATGCTCTTTTAATTTTGTCTGGCTTGCCGTTCCAAATAAAATTGAATATTATTTTCTCATATAATTTAAAAAACTGTTCGCTAGGCGTAGGCAAGACCATAAGCAAATAGGTACACTGGGATAATACTAAAGAGTTAATCAGGGTGATTTTTCCACAAATTGACAGGTATTTTCCTTTCCATGGTAGTAAGATCTTATCTATTTTTGCTAACTTTCTATTAAAATGTATTGAAGTGAGATCATTTATTTCCTTTGGGATATGTATTCCGAGTATATCCACATCACCATCAGACCATTTTATTGGTAAACTACATGGTAATGTAAAAATTGTATTTTTTAGTGATCCAATACGTAATATAGTACATTTGTCATAATTTGGTTGTAATCCAGAGAGGTTAGAAAATGTATCTAGATCCTCTATGAGGCTGTGGAAGGATTCTAGTTGTGGATTTAAAAGAAAACATGAATCATCAGCGTACAATGACACCTTTGTTTTTAAGCCCTGTATTTCTAATCCTCTGATATTATTATTGGATCTGATTTTAATAGCTAACATCTCGATGGCCACAATAAATAGATATGCCGATAGTGGACATCCTTGTTTCACTCCTCTTGACAGTTCAAAACTTTCTGAGAAATAGCCATTATTTGCTATTTTACACCTAGGGTTGCTATACATGATTTTGACCCATTTTATAAGAGATTCTCCAAAATTGAAATGCTCCAGGCATTTATATATAAACCCCAGTCGAACTTTATCAAATGCCTTTTCGAAGTCTGCTATGAATAGCAGGCCTGGTTTCCCATATTTTCCATAGTGTTCTATTGTTTCCAATACTTGCCTTATATTATCTCCAATGTATCTTCCATGTAAAAAACCTGTCTGATTAGAATGAATAATATCCGACAATACCTTTTTAATTCTATGCGCTATACATTTTGCTAGAATTTTTGCATCACAACACTGAAGTGTAAGGGGCCTCCAATTTTGTAAATGGACTGGATCTTTATATTTTTCACTTGTATCCTGTTTCAGTAATAATGAGATCAGACCTTCTTCTTGAGTGTCAGATAATCTACCATTTACATAGGAGTGGTTAAAACATGCTATTAACGGTCCGCTTAGTATATCAAAAAAGGTTTGGTATACCTCGACTGGTATGCCATCCAACCCTGGAGTTTTCCCGGACTTAAAGTCTTTAATTGCATCCAGAAGTTCCTCCTCTGTAATTTCACCTTCACATGAGTCTTTCTGTGTGGCTGTTAATTTGACATTATCAACAGAAAAAAAATCTCTACAATTAGCTTCAGTTAGAGGAGATGGAGGCGACTGAAAAGAAAACATATGCTTAAAGTACTTTGTTCTTCCTTCAAAATATCATTTGGTGAATTATGGGTGACTCCGTCAATTATAACCAGTTTCATTAAGTTCTTTTTGGTAGCATTCCTATGTTGAAGATTAAAAAAGAATTTTGTGCATTTGTCCCCATATTCCATCCAGTTTGCTTTATTTTTATAATATATTACACTTGATCTTTCTTGAATAAGTTTCTCCATTTCTTTTTGTTTTTCCTCTAATTTATTCTGAGCCTCTATGTTACAGTTTTTATTGCCATCTATCTGTTCTGTTAGATTTTCTATTTCCTTTCTTAGTATAAACTCTTTTGACCTAAATTGCTTTTGTTTTCGAGATGAGTACTGAATTGCATGGCCTCTAAAGGCACATTTAAAGGTGAAAAAGTCAGTTATAAATTCCTTTGTTCTAATTATGAATAAATTATCATCCAATAGGCTTTGATTAAATTTCCAATATCCTCGCCCACGTGGAAATTCAGTAAGAGTAATGTATATGCCTATTATATGATGGTCCGACCGCATTCTGTCCCCTATCAACACTTTTTTTTACTTTTGGTGCCAACGAGAATGAGATAAGAAAGAAGTCAAGACAACTAGCTTGATTCAGTCTCCGCCATGTATATCTCACTAGATCAGTATATTTAAGCCTCCATATATCTACTAGTTCTAATGTATCCATGACATTCACAATTTCCTTAAGAGCATGTGGGTGATTGTTTGTGGTGTGATTTCCTTTACGGTCCATTGAGCTATTTAAAACAGTATTATAATCCCCCACCATAATAATATTGTCTTGAGTTGCTTGCAGGCTTGATAATTTATTACAGTGGGGAAAAAAAGTATTTAGTCAGCCACCAATTGTGCAAGTTCTCCCACTTAAAAAGATGAGAGAGGCCTGTAATTTTCATCATAGGTACACGTCAACTATGACAGACAAAATGAGAAATAAAAATCCAGAAAATCACATTGTAGGATTTTTAATGAATTATTTGCAAATTATGGTGGAAAATAAGTATTTGGTCAATATCAAAAGTTTCTCAATACTTTGTTATATACCCTTTGTTGGCAATGACACAGGTCAAACGTTTTCTGTAAGTCTTCACAAGGTTTTCACACACTGTTGCTGGTATTTTGGCCCATTCCTCCATGCAGATTTCCTCTAGAGCAGTTATGTTTTGGGGCTGTCGCTGGGCAACACGGACTTTCAACTCCCTCCAAAGATTTTCTATGGGGTTGAGATCTGGAGACTGGCTAGGCCACTCCAGGACCTTGAAATGCTTCTTAAGAAGCCACTCCTTCGTTGCCCGGGCGGTGTGTTTGGGATCATTGTCATGCTGAAAGACCCAGCCACGTTTCATCTTCAATGCCCTTGCTGATGGAAGGAGGTTTTCACTCAAAATCTCACGATACATGGCCCCATTCATTTTTCCTTTACACGGATCAGTCGTCCTGGTCCCTTTGCAGAAAAACAGCCCCAAAGTATGATGTTTTCACTCCCATGCTTCACAGTAGGTATGGTGTTCTTTGGATGCAACTCAGCATTCTTTGTCCTCCAAACACGACAAGTTGAGTTTTTACCAAAAAGTTCTATTTTGGTTTCATCTGACCATATGACTTTCTCCCAATCCTCTTCTGGATGCACTCTAGCAAACTTCAGACGGGCCTGGACATGTACTGGCTTAAGCAGGGGGACACGTCTAGCACTGCAGGATTTGAGTCCCTGGCGGCGTAGTGTGTTACTGATGGTAGGCTTTGTTACTTTGGTCCCAGCTCTCTGCAGGTCATTCACTAGGTCCCCCCGTGTGGTTCTGGGATTTTTGCTCACCGTTCTTGTGATCATTTTGACCCCACGGGGTGAGATCTTGCGTGGAGCCCCAGATCGAGGGAGATTATCAGTGGTCTTGTATGTCTTCCATTTCCTAATAATTGCTCCCACAGTTGATTTCTTCAAACCAAGCTGCTTACCTATTGCAGATTCAGTCTTCCCAGCCTGGTGCAGGTCTACAATTTTGTTTCTGGTGTCCTTTGACAGCTCTTTGGTCTTGGCCATAGTGGAGTTTGGAGTGTGACTGTTTGAGGTTGTGGACAGGTGTCTTTTATACTGATAACAAGTTCAAACAGGTGCCATTAATAAAGGTAACGAGTGGAGGACAGAGGAGCCTCTTAAAGAAGAAGTTACTGGTCTGTGAGAGCCAGAAATCTTGCTTGTTTGTAGGTGACCAAATACTTATTTTCCACCATAATTTGCAAATAAATTCATTAAAAATCCTACAATGTGATTTTCTGGATTTTCTTTTCTCAATTCGTCTGTCATAGTTGACGTGTACCTATGATGAAAATTACAGGCCTCTCTCATCTTTTTAAGTGGGAGAACTTGCACAATTGGTGGCTGACTAAATACTTTTTTTCCCCACTGTATATATATTGTCAAAGAATTGTGGATCATCATTATTTGGTCCGTAAAGGTTAATGAGCCATATCTGTTTATGGTCCAATAACATTTTTAAAATAATCCATCTACCTTGCGTATCTATTTGGACAATTTGCACATTCGGATCGAAATTACTATTAATTAATATCATCACCCCTTTTGAATTTCTTTGCCCATGGGAGAAGTATATTTCCCCCCCCCCCCCCCCCCCCCCATTCTTTTTTCCACGCTACTTCATCTCGAATTGTTGAATGAGTTCCCTGTATACAATATATATTATATTACTTCTCTTTGAGCCATGTAAATATTGTTCTTCTTTTGTTATTATCAGCTAAGCCATTACAATTATAACTGGCTATACTTATTTCACCATACACCATAATGAGATACAAGTTTCAAGTCTATTTATCATTATATATGTTTGTAAATTTACCAATAAAAAATAGCGTAATGATTGAGTGTCCATATAGCTGTACCGTGATATTTGCATTGCTACGGAGTAACCCTTCAATTGTTCTCCACTAATTCCCCCGCTAAAGCCCCTCCCCATCCCAAGTTGAGCCGTCATCCCAGTGATCAGCATCCCACCCACGTCCCTCCGTATCCCTAAGGCCCCGAGAGGCCAGGACCCATCCATCGAAAACAGCACACAGTGGCACCCACAAAACAGAAGCAGATTAACCGCCAAAAGCATTTCCAATGCTTTCACCTCTTTATATATATATATATATTTTATTTTATTTATTATGCATATCCTATTTTCCATCATTATCAATTAATATGCGTAATAATGTCGGCAGTTCACGCGTAGGATTCCAACATATAACCCGGATTGCCATTGTTTTACACTTAATTCATTGACAAGCAATTATTATCCTAGCAAATAATCCCCGCGGTCCATCCCATTCCCTCCCCCCCAACATCCCCACCCCCCCACAACAGATGCCAGACAAGCACACACGCACATACTCACATACTCCAACACACTCAACCCCCCTCCTCCACAATCCACCATAAAATCAGATACTCAACAGCTGTTATATCCCAGAGCCCAACTCGAGAAATAACTTGATTTACGAGTGCACATACAGTTAAAGCTGATTGAGAAAGCATGCAGATTGAGCAGAAATTGATAACAATGTGAGATTTGATTAATCTACTTAATCTATGTCAAGTCCTAGGTGATGGAGATCAGATCCACCCTCTTCAACTGAGACACAAACACTCTGATCCCCTGTTGTAACCATTTTCCCAAGCATCTCCATGCGGTCAGACCTTTGATTATTTTGTGCCACCTGGGCCACAACCCCCTCTCTGATTGTCCGAGTGTGACCCCCTCCCCATGGGTTACTGCAGCCAGTGTTGCCAGCACTGCCACTACCTGGGTGGGCGTACCCCACCGGAATCCCCACCGGCTAGGTAAAAAGGTCGTAAAGTTTCTCATTAGCAGCTTTGAGAATTTCCTTGTATATTATGCTCTCCCATCAGGGGGCTCTGGCTTTGTAGGACCAACCCTGCCAGGCAGGCTCAGAATCTTGAGGGGGCGGTGCTGCTCAAGTAGGTCTTGTTCTAATTATTTGTATTATAAGATGTATTATTCTGCTTGTTATATCGTTTTATCCTTTTATAAAATACTATACTTACTATAAATGTTATTTAATATTACAATCCCTATCATTGCTAGTATCAGGTGCTCCAATATTTGTGTCAGGGGTGCTGAAGGTGGGTGTGGTGCAGGAATCAAGCGCAGGACACAGAAGCTTAGTCCAAAATACTTTAGTGAGTTATTCACGTAGTACACGAGAACCATAAGCCCGGAGGCGAAATAAAGGCGCACACAGGCGTCAAACAAAAGGCGCACTAACATGTGCGAAAACCTCTCCAAACAACGGAGGGAAGATACGTAGCTCAGAACACCAAACAGAGGCGCAATCACACACAACACCCAACACACACAACGAGAAATAAATAGGACACTAACGAGGACTAACTAGACACAGGTGTACAACATCAAGACAAAACCAAACGAACATGAAACATAGATCGGTGGCAGCTAGTACTCCGGGGACGACGACCGCCGAAACCTGCCCAAACAAGGAGGAGGAGCAGCCTCGGCCGAAACCGTGACAATTTGACTCCTCTATTACAACTTTTAGAATAGCCATGGAGTAGTCTTTGTGTCTCTGAACATTTGGTTGTCAATATATAATTTATCCACCACTAGTGCAACACGTTTCCCTTTTAATCTGTTTTCCTTGAAGATTGGATACAGAACTTTGCGCCTTTCTACAATCTCCCTCGGGAACTGATCATTCATGCCTATTTTCGTGCCAGCAAGTCTTTTTCCTAGGCTTTTCACCATAGCTTTATCCTTAAAAAAAGCAAATTTGGCAACGATTGGGCGCTCATATTTCTGTCCTCTTTTTCCGAAACGATGTACACGTTCGAGTTGGATTTTATCGACAGCCTCGAGTGGGATTTGTAGCGCTGTATGCAGGAAGTCCTTCATAATATTCTCTGTTATTTCTCCCTCCTTTTCCTGAACACCCGTAAGTACTAGATTTTCCCTCATCGATCTAGTTTGGATGTCTAGTAAGGCTTCTCTCAGAAGATTGTTCTCCTTTTTTAGTTCCCTAACGTCCGTTTCCATTTTAGAGACTGTCACTTTTAATTCGTTGGTTTCTTTCTCCATTACCAAAGCTTTTTCGTCACTCATTTGAAGACTCGCTTTCAACTCTTTTACGTCTTTACTGACCAATTCTAATATGCCCAATTTGTCATTTATCGACTTCAACAGGTCGCTTTCCACACTTACCATACCCAGTGGTGAAAAGCATATATCATCTGTATCAGTCGATGAGTCGCGTTTCCTTTTGGGGATCGGCTCTCCACGCTTGTCTTCAGTCATGTTTTGGTGTTGCGTGTTGTTGTAATATTTGTCGATATATTTCTCTAGCCTTATGATCTGTTTTGTGTTATTATCCAGATTGAATTATATTAACTGTGAATATATGAAATGCTACTATTTAGTCTAACTTACTGATTTTGAATATTATGTTTTTATCTTGAGGTGTTTTGTACCGATTTCAATTCAATACGCCATCTTGTCTCTGTGGCAACTTTGTTACTACTTTCGACCAAGGAGTGATCTATGTAACCATCATTCTTAAATGAAAGAAGTTTGGAACCACCAAGACTCTTCCTAGAGCTGGCCGCCCGGCCAAACTGAGCAATCGGGGGAGAAGGGCCACGGTCAGGGAGGTGACAAAGAACCTGATGGTCACTCTGACAGAGCTCTAGAGTTCCTCTGTGGAACATCTCTGCAGCACTACACCAATCAGGCCTTTATGGTAGAGTGGCCAGACGGAAGCAACACCTCATTAAAAGGCATGACAGCCCACTTGGAGTTTGCCAAAAGGCACCTAAAGACACTCAGACCATGAGAAACACGATTCTCTGGTCTGATGAAACCTAGATTGAACTTTTTGGCCTGAATGCCAAGCGTCACGTCTGGAGGAAACCTGCCACCATCCCTATGGTGAAGCATGGGGGTGGCAGCATCATGCTGTGGGGATGTTTTTCAGCGGCAGGGACTGGGAGACTATTCAGGATCGAGGCAAAGATGAGCAGAGCAAAGTACAGAGAGATCCTTATTGAAACCTGATCCAGAGCGCTCAGGACCTCAGGTGAAGTTTCACCTTCTAACAGGACGACGACCCTAAGCACACAGCAAACACAACGCAGGAGTGGCTTCGGGACAAGTCTCTGAATATCCTTGAGTGGCCCAGCCAGAGCCCAGCCAGAGCACGGACTTGAACCCGATCGAACATCTCTGGAGAGACCTGAAAATAGCTGTGCATCAACGCTCCCCATTTAACCTGACAGAGCGTGAGAAGATCTGCAGAGAAGAATGGGAGAAACTCCCCAAATACAGTTGTGCCAAGATTGTAGCGTCATACCCAAGAAAACTTGAGGCTGTAACCGCTGCCAAAGGTGCTTCAACAAAGTTCTGAGTAAAGGGTCTGAATATATGTATGTGTAATATTTCAGTTTTTAATTAAAAAATAATATTAGCAAAAATGTCTAAAAATGTGTTTTTGCTTTGTCATTATGCGGTATTGTTTGTAAAATTATGAGGGAATAAAACAATTTAATCAATTTTAGAATAAGGCTGTAACCTAACAGAATGTGGAAAAAGTCAAGGGGTCTGAATAATTTCCGAAGTCACTGTAGCTCACAAAGCAGTACAAGTTTACTGAGTGACTGATTCAAATCATTAATATTTTTTTCCACAAGTACAGATAACCAGACAAATACATTTTCAGACCTTTTAGATATTTATTTACTATCATGAGGAAAATAGTGCAATGTAAAACAATGTAATACACAGGGGAAAAGTGTGATGAAAGGGGAAATAAGATTTTAAAAAACTAAGTAAACACCTGTAACATGTGAATGAGGAAATAAGTACCTAATCATGCACAAAACTCCCCACAGTAAAATGCCAACCACACTAACGTATGAATAAGGGAAAAAAAGAAAACAACAACCATTTTTGGGGTGAGACAAACGGGAGTAGTGGATCAACAGGAGTAGACACCATCCATGGTTCCATGATGTGGTAGACGGCCTTTGCTGGACACTGCTGCTGTTTCTGTAACTCCTGCTGCAGTTTCTTTAACTCATCCACCCGCTGCATAATGTCAGTGTCCAAAGGATCCTCAGCTGTCTTCCTTTTCTGGCCATTGAAGCTGGGTCGGGGAGATGGGGAAGAGGTTGATGGAGTTCCAGGGTAGAGAGCACGGGTGCGCCTAGACAGTGGGTTGGGTGTTTGTGAGAAGGGCCTGGGCTTTGGGGAGAGGGGCCGGAGAGGTGATGAAGCAGGCCGGGGAGGTGATGAATCAAAGGGCAATGAACCACCTGTAGATGGGCCCTCAGGGCTCAGCTCCATCTATGGACTGTCCAAAACACCAACACTTACAAGCAGATGGCGAATACATTAGAATAGAATGCAAGCAATCTTAAAACATTTCCATGGGCTCCTTTGAGTTAAAATGTTTACCCAAAATAACTGATTTCATAAACATCTCAATCTAATTAACACAAACACAACACACTGTCTGTTTTCTGATGTTTGAACTAGCCCTGATAATCATTATGATAACACAGGCACTAAATATTTCCCACTCACAATTTCTCCCATCCAGATAAGATCACAAACACACACACCAACTGTACAAAAGGACTCGGCTGCATAACGAGTACATACCGTATCTGGCATATTGATGTCTGTCTGACGATGTTTCACGTGAACACGAAGCCAATCCAGTTGTTTGACAATCAGTGGGACACACACCAGCGGCAGCCCCACTCCTCTTCTCCTTCACCCTTTTCAGATTGCGAACACACCGGTTCCGAATCTATTTCCATGTTTCTTTGATATCATTACCGGTGTTTAAATTTCATGATATCTCCCTCCAGCTGTTGTCTTTTGCTTACTTGTCCGAATACAACCGCATCGAAGGGTTGTAAAGGTTCTCGTATTGTCTCACCAGCTTGCATAGACGCTCCTCCAAACTGGATGTAGACATAATTGCACAAAAAAGGAAGCTTGCAATTAGGAGTAGCGAAGTAGTAGAACGTCCATCTATTCTGTGTTTATTCCAGAAGGAATACTGGAAAATATGTGATGTAGACACAGAGGTGGACTTTTGTTGCAAAACTCACTCATACTGCCCCTCAGTCTTCACAAGGAACAACCGGTTGCAACCCAGTCTCCAATTAATGATGTACTATATGTACAAATTAGCCAATGTTTTTATGTACTAATAGCACAAACTCTTGGCACATCGAACTCCATCAATGCCACGCCACTTCTAAATCCCTTAACTCGATGCTCTCGGAGTGTGTGCTATTTGTACAAATAAACATAACTGCTTATTTGGAATGTAGCTAGCTAGCTATTTTAAAGTGAAAGCGAGGTAAGTTATCGGATAAGAAATGACCAATAATCTAGTAGTTTCTGTATTTTGGGCCGCATAATTCTAGACTATTATTTTATTTTAAATAGTTATGTGTATTGCTTTATCATCTTGTATACTGGAAGTTACCTATATTTGATCTGGCCAACATTGTTGTTGTAACGTAACTTTAGCTTGTTAGTTCCCGGGAGTGTGTGGGCCTTTTTGCTAGCTGTTTAAAAGTCTACTCGCTGTTGTTTTCATTTATGTAAAAAGACAATCAATTATATCAATTGTGTAAGCACATGGAAATACTTTTTAGCATATTATTTATTTATTTCAGACTTATGACTTAAGTGGCGGGATGTGAGTGACGGACTGTGAAACTCAATCTCCCATGATTCCATTGTCCCGGAACTGACCATATAATTAATCAACTTATGTTGTATTCCGCACCAAACTTAAGAAAAAACAATTACTCTGCATATCTTACTCTGCATATACAGTGCCTTCGGAAAGTATTCAGACCCCTTGACTTTTTCCACATTTTGTTAGGTTACAGCCTTCTTCTAAAATAGATTAAATAGTTTTTTTTCCCTCATCAATCTACACACAATATCCCATAATGACAAAGCAGAAACACGTTTTTAGATTTATTAAAAATAAATAAACAGAAATATCACATTTACATAAGTATTCAGACCCTTTACTCAGTACTTTGTTGAAGCACATTTGGCAGCGATTATAGTCTCGAGTCTTCTTGGGTATGATACTACAAGCTTGGCACACCTGTATTTGGGGAGTTTCTCCCATTCTTCCCTGCAGATCCTCTCAAGCTCTGTCAGGTTGGATGGGGAGCGTTGCTGCACAGCTATTTTCAGGTCTCTTCAGAGATGTTCGGTCGGGTTCAAGTCCGGGCTCTGGCTGGGCCACTCAAGGACATTCAGAGACTTGTCCCGAAGTCAGTCCTGCGTTGACTTGGCTGTGTGCTTAAGGTCGTTGTCCTGTTGGAAGATTGAACCTTCGCCCCAATCTGAGGTCCTGAGCGCTCTGGAGCAGGTTTTCATCAAGGATCTTGCTGTACTTTGCTCCAATCATGTTTGCCTCGATCCTGACTAGTCTCCCAGTCCCTGCAACTAAAAAACATCCCCACAGCATGATGCTGCCACCACCATGCTTCATCATAGGGATGGTGCCAGGTTTCCTCCAGATGTGACGCTTGGCATTCAGGCCAAAGAGTTCAATCTTCGTTTCATTAGACCAGAGAATGTTGTTTCTCATGGTCTGAGAGTCTTTAGGTACCTTTTGGCAAAGTCCAAGCATGCTGTCATGTGCCTTTTACTGAGGAGTGGCTTCCGTCTGGCCACTCTACCATAAAGGCCTGATTGGTGGAGTGCTACAGAGATGGTTGTCCTTCTGGAAGGTTCTCCCATCTCCACAGAGGAACTCTAGAGCTCTGTCAGAGTGACCATCGGGTTCTTGGTCACCTCCCTGACCATGGCCCTTCTCCCCCGATTGCTCAGTTTGGCCGGGCGGACAGCTCTAGGAAGAGTCTTGGTTGTTCCAAACTTCTTCCATTTAAGAATGGAGACCACTGTGTTCTTGGGGACCTTCAATGCTGGCCAAAAAAATGTGGTACCCTTCCCCACAATCCTGTCTCGGAGCTCTACGGACAATTCCTTCGACCACATGGCTTGGTTTTTGATCTGGCATGCACTGTCAACTGTGGGACCTTATATAGACAGCCTTTCCAAATCATGTCTAATCAATTGAATTTACCACAGGTGGACTCCAATGAAGTTGTAGAAACATCTCAAGGATGATCAATGGAAACAGGATGCACCTGAGCTCAATTTCGAGTCTCATAGCAAGTCTCAATACTTATGTAAATAAGGTATTTCAGTTTTTAATTTTTTTGATTACATTTGCAAAAATGTATACAAACTTGTTTTCGCTTTGTCATGATGGGGTACTGTGTGTAGATTGCTGAGGATTTTTATTTATTTAATCAATTTTAGAATAAGGCTGTGACGTAACAAAATGTGGAAAAAGTCAAGGGGTCTGAATACTTTCCGAAGGCACTGTAATGTATAATAATAGAATAAACAATTGTATTTAGCATTTTAATTAGATCTGTGATATTGTAGCTAGTTTTTTTTATACTACACTTATCCAGAAGGCTCTTTCTGACAATAAACAAGTAGCTATAATATTATGTGAAATTAGTAAAAGTACTTTTATTTAATAACTTTAGAATCACCTTCTCTGGTGAATATTGAGAATGGGTTAATATATTTGTCTCTCAAGTTAATCTGATTGTTAAATATTTAACAAACGTTGTATTTTGGTGGAATGTACTATCGACATAAAAATGTAAGATAACATTATGAAGTACACCGATTATACCAAACATTAGGAACACCTTCCTAATATTGAGTTGCACCCCACATTTTGCCCTCAGAACAGCCTGAATTTGTCGGGGCATGGACTCTTCAAGGTTTCGAAACGTTCCACAGGGATGCTGGTCCATGTTAACTCTAATGCTTCCCACAGTTGTGTCAAGTTGGCAGGATGTCCTTTGGGTGGTGGACCATTCTTGATACACACGGGAAACTGTTGAGAGTGAAAAGCCCAGCAGCGTTGCAGTTCTTGACACAAATCGTTGTGCCTGGTACGTACTACCATAATCAGTCCTTAATCACAGATTTGACATCTGTGGTCATAAGTCACACCTCCTGGGTCAGGTTCTACCTGACATTACATCATATGATATAAACAGACATCAATCACAGACAACACCCACACAAAACTAATTCACTCTAATTTATAGTGTTAATTAACATAACTAAAGCCCACAGCCACAGCAGAACATACCCCTACCTAATTACCAACCCCCCTAATCAGTCCCCCACAAACCGGATGTTTACAACCATGGGTGAAACCTCTTGGTTATCTAATTTAATTACCTAATTTGATTACCTCCGGACAGGCCCCCCTTATAAATCACAAGGTGTGAAATACAGTTTGACAGAAGCCACCATACATCAACTACTAAGGTCCTTGTTCCCTTTATATAAGCTCCAGGACTTTGAATTTCCTTGGACAAATAGAAAACAAACTTACTTACTACTTGATTAATTAACTATTAGCAGCTGAAATATCAGAAATGAGATCTGAAATTATCTCTATGAAAAATGTCTGTGTAACACTTTACTCTTGTCTTTGTAAAATAAAACAAATAAATAAAAATAAGATTCAACAGGTTGGCAAAGAGCAGCATTTGGCAGACCGAACCTTAGTGAGTAAGAGGTGCTCATGTTGACCCAAGTCAGTTGTTATAGTGACCCAAGATGTTAACCCTAACCCGTCCGTCCAATTGGCCTGATTGCACTTTTATTGAAGTGCACTTACACAAAAATAAACCTTTTTCTGTTGGCCGAATAGTTAGCTTACTGAAAATAACATTTTAAAGAAATAAGAATGAGTAGATTCAGAACGCTTTGTTACATGATGATGCATAATACTTTTTGTTTTAAACATACAATACATTTGCACTGTAGGCAAACATCTTGTATAAAACATCTGCATCTGGATTCACTCATTCGTTGACCACCCAAGATAAGTTTGATACTGTTAACATTTTTATTTTTGTCATACAATTTTGACTTCTTCAGTTTTGTGTATCCATAAACTGTGTTCTCTGGCTAGCCTAGGCACCCCCATGTTTACCTTTAACTTTTGGGATTAAGGGAAATTTGAATAACAATTAGTCAGTAGCTACCTAGTTGAGAATTTGGTGTTATTTCTTTGTGTGGAGTACTGCTTATGTTATCCCATTTAAGAGAGCAATTTGTTTTTAGAATTTTTTACAAATTAATAAAATAGCTGAAATGTCTTAGGTCAATAAGTATTCAACCACTTTGTTATAGCAAGCCTAAAGAAGTTCAGGAGTAAAAATGTGCAGAACAAGTCACATAATAAGTTGAATGGACAATAATATTGTTTAACATGATTTTTTAATGACTACCTCATCTCTGTACCCCTCAGTCGAACAGTGAATTTAAAACAAAGATTCAATCACAACGACCAGGGAGGTTTTCCAATGCTTCGCAAAGAAGGGCACCTATTGATAGATGGGTAAAAATAAAAAAAAAAGCAGACATTGAATATCCCTTTGAGCATGGTGAAGTTATTCATTACACTTTGGATGGCGTATCAATACACCCAGTCACTACAAAGATACAGGCGCCCTTCCTAACTCAGTTGCCGGAGAGGAAGGAAACCGCTCAGGGATTTCACTATGATGCCAATGGTAACTTTAAAACAGTTACAGAATGTAATGGCTGTGATAGGAGAAAACTGAGGATGGATCAACAACATTGTAGTTACTCCAAAATACTAACCTAAATGACAGAGTGAAAAGAAGGAAGCCCGTATAGAATAAAAATATTCCAAAACATGCATCCTGTTTGAAATAAGGCACTAAAGTAAAACTGCAAAAAATGTGGCAAAGAAATGAACTTTATATCCTGAATACAAAGCGTTATGTTCGTGGCAAATCCAATACAACACATCACTAGCTAGGTTTCCAACCAATTAGCGACTGATTTTCATGCGAATTTGATGAAATCAGCATAAAAACAATATGCGCATTTTCCCACTAGAGATGTGTTTCCATCAAATTGACTTGTTGCAGACAAAAGGCTGTGCGTGATGATGTAGTGCACATAAAAAAAAACTTTACCCGTTAATACAAAAATTATACATTAAATGGGTTATTATTATTATTATTATTATTATTATTATTATTAAATGGGTTTCCATCGCATTTTCAATTTTCTGATGGTTTCTTACAAAAACAAAATGTGTTATATAGCGACTGTGCCCACTCTGGTATTGGCATGTGCGCTCTAGCCAATGTACTAGTATGACACCTGCTCGTCGAACATCTCATTCCAAAATCATGGGTATTAATATGGAGTTGGTCCACCCTTTGCTGCTATAACAGCCTCCACTCTTCTGGGAAGGCTTTCATTTTTTTTTACATTTTAGTCATTTAGCAGACGCTCTCATCCAGAGCGACTTACATGAGCAATTAGGGTTAAGTGCCTTGCTCAAGGGGCACATCGACAGATTTTTCACCTAGTCGGCTCAGGGATTAGAACCAGTGACCTTTCTGTTACTGGCACAGCGCTCTTAACCACTAAGCTACCTGTCGCCCCACTAGATTGCCACTAGATGTTGGAATATTACTGCGGGGACTTGCTTCCATTCAGCCACAAGAACATTAGTGAGGCCGGGCACTGATGTTGGGTGATTAGGCCTGGCTCGCAATCGGCATTCCAATTCATCCGAAAGGTGTTCGATGGGGTTGAGGTTAGGGCTCTGTGCAGGCCAGTCAAGTTCTTCCACACCGACCTCGATAAGCCATTTCAGTATGGACCTCGCTTTATGCACGGGGGCATTGTCATGCTGAAACAGGAAAGGGCCTTCCCCAAACTGTTGCCACAAAGTTGGAAGCAAAGAATTGTCTAGAATGTCATTGTAGCGTTAAGATTTCCCTTCACTGGAACTAAGGGGCCTAGCCCGAACCATGAAAAACAGCCCCAGACCATTATTCCTCCTCCACCAAACTTTACAGTTGGCACTATGCATTCGGGCAGGTAGCGTTCTCCTGGCATCTGCCAAACCCAGATTCGTCCGTTGGACTGCCAGATGGTGAATCGTGATTCATCACTCCAGAGAATGTGTTACCACTGCTCCAGAGTCCAATGGTGGTGAGCTTTACACCACTCCAGCCGACGCTTGGCATTGCGCATGGTGATCTTAGACTTGTGTGCGGCTGCTTGGCCATGGAAACCCATTTCATGAAGCTCCTGATGAACAGTTATTGTGCGGACGTTGCTTCCAGAGGCAGTTTGGAACTCAGTAGTGAGTTTTGCAACCGAGGACAGATGATTTTGACCGGGGCAGCTCAAGCAGGGCAGAAATTTGACGAACTGACTTGTTGGAAAGGTGGCATTCTATGACGGAACCACGTTGAAAGTCACTGATCTCTTCAGTAAGGCCATTCTACTGCCAATGTTTGTCTATGGAGATTGCATGGCTGTGTGCTCGATTTTACACACCCGTCAGCAACGGGTGTGGCTAAAATAGCTGAATCCACTAATTTGAAGGGGTGTCCACATACTTTTGTATATATAGTGTACATTGGGTCTGGGGCTTTCCTGTGTCCATTTCAGAGCGGGACTTATAACTCCCATCACCATCATCATTCATATTATTCAAAGTTAACCATGAAGTGTTTGATGTGAATTTCGATTGCATTAGGCCTCCTTGCTCGCACACGCTTTTTCAGTTCTGCCCACACATTTTTTATAGGATTGAGGTAAGGGCTTTGTGACGGCCACTCCAATACCTTGACTTTGTTGTCCTTAAATCATTTTGCCACAACTTTGGAAGTATGCTTGGGGTCATTGTCCATTTGGAAGACCCATTTGCGACCAAGCTATAACTTCCTGACTGATATCTTGGGATGTTGCTTCAATATATCCACATAATTTTCCTTCCTCATGATGGCATCTATTTTGTGAAGTGCACCAGTCCATCCTGCAGCAAAGCACCCCCACAGCACTGATATAGATACAGTGAGGGGAAAAAGTATTTGATCCCCTGCTGATTTTGTACGTTTGCCCACTGACAAAGAAAATATCAGTCTATAATGTTAATGGTAGGTTTATTTGAACAGTGAGAGACAGAATAACAACAAAAAAATCCAGAAAAACGCATGTCAAAAATGTTATAAATTGATTTGCATTTTAATGAGGGAAATAAGTATTTGACCCCCTCTCAATCAGAAAGATTTCTGGCTCCCATGTGTCTTTTATACAGGTAACGAGCTGAGATTAGGAGCACACTCTTAAAGGGAGTGCTCCTAATCTCAGTTTGTTACCTGTATAAAAGACACCTGTCCACAGAAGCAATCAATCAATCAGATTCCAAACTCTCCACCATGGCCAAGACCAAAGAGCTCTCCAAGGATGTCAGGGACAAGATTGTAGACCTACACATGGCTGGAATGGGCTACAAGACCATCGCCAAGCAGCTTGGTGAGAAGGTGACAACAGTTGGTGCGATTCTTCGCAAATGGAAGAAACACAAAATAACTGTCAATCTCCGTTGGCCTGGGGCTCCATGCAAGATCTCACCTCGTGGAGTTGCAATGATCATGAGAACGGTGAGGAATCAGCCCAGAACTACACGGGAGGATCTTGTCAATGATCTGAAGGCAGCTGGGACCATAGTCACCAAGAAAACAATTGGTAACACACTACGCCATGAAGGACTGAAATCCTGCAGCGCCCGCAAGGTCCCCCTGCTCTAGAAAGCACATATACAGGCCTGTCTGAAGTTTGCCAATGAACATCTGAATGATTCAGAGGAGAACTGGGTGAAAGTGTTGTGGTCAGATGAGACCAAAATGGAGCTCTTTGGCATCAACTCAACTCGCCGTGTTTGGAAGAGGAGGAATGCTGCCTATGACCCCAAGAAACCATCCTCACCATCAAACATGGAGGTGGAAACATTATCCTTTGGGGGTGTGTTTCTGCTAAGGGGACAGGACAACTTCACTGCATCAAAGGGACGATGGACAGGGCCATGTACCGTCAAATCTTGGGTGAGAACCTCCTTCCGTCTGCCAGGGCATTGAAAATGGGTCGTGGATGGGTATTCCAGCATGACAATGACCCAAAACACATGGCCAAGGCAACAAAGAAGTGGTTCAAGAAGAAGCACATTAAGGTCCTGGAGTGGCCTAGCCAGTCTCCAGACCTTAATCCCATAGAAAATCTGTGGAGGGAGCTGAAGGTTCGAGTTGCCAAACGTCAGGCTCGAAACCTTAATGACTTGGAGAAGATCTGCAAAGAGGAGTGGGACAAAATCCCTCCTGAGATGTGTGCAAACCTGGCGGCCAACTACAAGAAACGTCTGACCTCTGTGATTGCCAACAAGGGTTTTGCCACCAAGTACTAAGTCATGTTTTGCAGTGGGGTCAAATACATATTTCCCTCATTAAAATGCAAATCAATTTATGACATTTTTGACATGCATTTTTCTGGATTTTGTTGTTGTTATTCTGTCTCTCACTGTTCAAATAAACCTACCATTAAAATTATAGACTGATCGTGTCTTTGTCAGTGGGCAAACGTACAAAATCAGCAGGGGATCAAATACTTTTTTCCCTCACTGTACTTTGGTACCTGTTTCCTCCAGCATCTTCATAAGGTCCTTTGCTGTTGTTCTGGGATTGATTTGCACTTTTCGCACCAAAGTACGTTCATCTCTAGGAGACAGAACGCGTCTCCTTCCTTGAGCGGTATGACGGCTGCGTGATCCCATGGTGTTTATACTTGCACAGATGAACGTGGTACCTTCAGGCGTTTGGAAATTGCTCCCAAGGATGAACCAGACACATTTTTTTCTGAGGTCGTGGCTGATTTCTTTTGATTTTCCCATGACAAGTGAGAGTAAGTACACATATTAATTTTCTAAACATTTTGTAATCTGTTCAGGTTGCAAACTATTATTTTCTCTAGACTTTTCTCTAGAATGCTTATACAATCTAGCTAGCTAGCTAACTAGCTAGTTAATGTTACAACACAGACAGAAGTGGATAGCTAGCTAAATACAGTGCATTCGGAAAGAATTCAGACCCCTTGACTTTTTCCACATTTTGTTACTTTACAGCCTTATTCTAAAATTGATTAAGTAAATAAATATATAATTAATCTACACACAATACCCCATAATGACAAAGCGAAAACAGGTTTTTAGATTTTTTTGCTAATTTCAACAACAACAAAAAATAAAACAGAAATACCTTACTTACACAAGTATTCAGACCCTTTGCAATGAGACTCGAAATTGAGCTCAGGTCCATCCTGTTTCCATTGATAATCCTTGAGATGTTTCTACAACTTGATTGGAGTCCACTTGTGGTAAATTAAATTGATTGGACATGATTTGGAAAGGCACACACCAGTCTATATAAGGTCCCACAGTTGACAGTGCATGTCAAATGTCTGCAGCATTGAAGGTCCCCAAGAACACAGTGGCCTCCATCATTCTTAAATGGAAGAAGTTTGGAACCACCAAGACTCTTCTTAGAGCTGGCCGCACAGCGAAACTGAGCAATCGGGGGAGAAGTGTCACATCTGGAGGAAACCTGGCACTATCCCTAAGGTAAAGCATGGTGGTGGCAGCATCATGCTGTGGGGATGTTTTTCAGCGGCAGGAACTGGGAGACTAGTCAGGATCGAGGGAAAGATGAACGGGGAAAAGTACAGAGAGATCCTTGATGAAAACCTGCTCCACAGCGCTCAGGACCTCAGACTGGGGTAAAGTTTCACCTTCCAATAGGACAACAACCTTAAGCACACAGCCAAGATAACGCAGGAGTGGCTTCGGGACAAGTCTCTGAATGTCCTTGAGTGCTCCAGCCAGAGCCCGGACTTGAACCCAATCAAATATCTCTGGAGAGACCTGAAAATAGCTGTGCAGCGATACTCCCCATCCAATCTGACAAAGCTTGAGAGGATCTGCAGAGAAGATTGGGAGAAACTCCCCAAATACAGGTGTACCAAGCTTGTAGCATCATACCCTGATTCAAAACTTACAATCTTTCAATTTAAACGATTATATAAAATTCTAGCTACCAATATAATGTTATTTATATGGGGGATACAATCTTTTTTGCTGCGAAGAGACAGAATCATTAGATCATTTGTTTTGGTACTGTCCATTTGTAGCTTGTTTTTGGACACAGGTCTAGGAATGGCTAAAGGATTGCAATATTTACCTGGAGCTAACCTTGCAGATAGCATTACTGGGTGATCTGAAAAGTCATAGTCAATCGATCAATAATATAATAATACTTTTAGCAAAAATATTTATTTTCAATTCACAATCTGTAGAAACAATGAGAATAGAAAGGTTCAGAATTTTTGTAAAACATCACAGTACGGTTGAAAAATATATGGCAAATAGAAATCCTATATGGATGGTGTTAAGAGATAGATGGGTGGTGTTGAATGGAGTTGAAGGATGGGACTAATAACAACTATCAACAAATAATAACAAGATAACTAATAATGTAAGCATACTGTGTCCATAATAAGTATATAGGTTGTAGGTTGGGAGCTTTTGTGAAAGAGCACAGTTAGAAAGATATGGCATATAGAAGCAAACCGGATGGACATCATGAAAATGATCCGAGAGGTTGAGAGTAGAAGAAGTTCAGGAGAAAAAACAAACAAAATATAATTATTGTAAAATTGACTTTGTCCATAAAATGTAGATAGTAAGTATAAGCTGGAAGTAGAGGCCTAAGCATTGTTGTTCACTAGTTTACTCCAAGTAGGGAAATGGTGGTGGTGTTGGAAAGTAATAAAGGGGAATATATTTTTTTTAAGGATATGTATGTGTGTATATATAAACATATATATATATATATATATATACAAACATGGGGGATTGGAAGTGATGCTGACAATTACATTGATAGAAGTTACAATCTATCTGCAATATTAAGCTTATCTACCTCCTAAATTAAAAATAAATAATAATAGAAAAAGTACCTAGTTAAGGGTCTGAATACTTATGTAAATGTGATATTTCCATTTTTTATTTGTAATACATTTCCTACAATTCTAAAAACCTGTTTTTGCTTTGTCATTATGGGGTATTGTGTGTAGATTGATTAGGGGAAAAAACGATTTAATCAATTTTAGAATAAAGCTATAACGTAACAAAAATGTGGAAAACGTCAAGAGGTCTGAATACTTTCCGAATGCACTGTATCTTTGGCTAGCTACAAGGCGGGAAAGCATAGCTAACTGATTTTGCTGAGTGAAAACTGT
Organism: Coregonus lavaretus; assembly: GCF_964263955.1. NCBI lineage: Eukaryota > Metazoa > Chordata > Actinopteri > Salmoniformes > Salmonidae > Coregonus > Coregonus lavaretus. Next base: position 46,995,765 of record NC_140008.1, on the reverse strand, counting down.
AATAGCTAGCTAGTGATATTTTCATACCAATGGCATAACTGTTAACTGTCATGGTAGGATCATATTAACAGTGTCACGGTTTTCTAAGCCAGAACCCAGAAGCAGACCAGGACAAGGTGAGTTGAAACGAAGGTGAGTATTTATTAACAGATTCAAAAAGCGATGCAGAATAATCCAGGGGACAGAGCGGGCGGCGGAGATGAGTTGGTGGAGGTGCAGTGGCAGATCCAATAATGGCTCGGCAGCCGCCGACAACCAGGCAGGGGTTGGGTGAAGGTTCCGGGAGATTGACTGTAGATAGAAACAAACGGAGGTAAGTACACGGCAAGCCAACAAGGTGCAAAACAACAAAACTAACGCTAGTAACTCAGAGGCTGATACGCTGACAAACATACTGTTCATGGCTAACGATCCGGCAGGGAATGGATGTCAGGTCAGAGCTTATGAAAGGTGATGATCAGGACCAGGTGTGCAGATCACTGATGAGATGCAGGTGCGGGTAATCGGGAGATCTCCCGCCTAGCAACGTCGCCCGGCAACCAGGCAGGGAGCGTTCAAGAACCTTCAGGAAACAGGAGATTCAGAGCAGAAAAACGGCAACACAGGCAGGAACCGACTCAGGGTTCATGACAGTACCCCCCCTCCGACGAACACCACCAGGCGGACTACCCGGAGCGCCAGGATGGAGGCGGTAGAAGTCAGGAAGGAGGTCAGCATCAAGGATCTGACGCCGAGGAATCCAACTCCTCTCTTCAGGACCATACCCCTCCCAGTCCACGAGATACTGGAAACCCCGGTCCCGCCGTCTGGAATCCATAATGCGGCGCACCGTGTAGGCAGGACCACCTCCGATCATCCGAGGGGGAGGAGGAGGAGGCGGAGGGGGCAACAGAGGACTGAGGAGAACAGGCTTGAGGCAGGAGACATAAAAGGTGGGATGGACTCTGAGCGTTCTAGGTAACTTGAGTCGAACCGCAACAGGATTGATCACTTTCTCCACCACAAACGGACCAATGAACTTCGGTGACAGTTTCTTAGACTCAGTCCGCAGAGGAAGATCCCGTGTAGCCAACCAGACCCTATCTCCGATGGTATAGGTGGGGGCGGGAATCCGACGACGATTCGCCTGGAGCTGATACCGGTCAGAAACTCTAAGGAGGGCCTTTCTGGCCCGATGCCAGGTCCGGTGGCAACGACGAATGTGGGCCTGAACAGAGGGCACTGAGAGATCCTTCTCCTGAGAAGGAAACAAGGGAGGTTGGTAGCCATACAGGCACTGGAAGGGAGACATCCCAGTGGCAGATGTAGGGAGAGTATTGTGGGCATACTCAACCCAAGGCAACTGAGAGACCCAGGAGGTGGGGTTGGAGGAGACAAGGCAGCGTAGCGTGGATTCCATCTTCTGGTTGGCTCTCTCCGCCTGACCATTAGATTGGGGGTGAAAACCAGATGTGAGACTGACTGTAGCTCCAATGGCCAAACAGAAGGACTTCCAGACAGCAGAGGTAAACTGAGGACCACTGTCGGAAACTATGTCACTGGGCAACCCGTGGACCCTGAAAACCTCCCTAACCAGGATCTCAGACGTCTCAGAGGCAGAGGGAAGCTTGGAAATGGGCAAACTTGCTGAATCTGTCCACGATAGTCAGAATGACGTGTTCCCCTCAGAAGAGGGTAACCCAGTGACAAAGTCCAGGGCCAGATGCGACCATGGTCTCCGGGGAATAGGGAGGGGATGAAGTAGTCCAGAGCTGGGCCGATTGGCACTCTTATTCTACGCACACACTGGACAGGCAGCAACAAACCTCCGAGTATCTTCTCCCATGGCAGGCCACCAAAATCGTCTGCGAAGTAACGCCATCGTCCGAGCCACGCCAGGGTGACAAGCCATCTTGCTGGCGTGGGACCATTGGAGGACAGCAGAATGAACCGACTCAGGCACAAACAACCGACCGGGTGGACCGTTACCGGGACCGGGCTGCGTCCTAAGGGCCGCCATAACCTCCTCCTCAATCCTCCACATAACTGCTCCCACGACACAGTTCCGGGGAAGAATCGTCTCGGTCTTGGCCCCACTCTCCTCCGTCTTGGAGAACATCCGGGACAAGGCGTCCGCCTTGCCGTTCTTAGACCCAGGTCGGAACGTCAGGGAAAAATTAAAGCGTCCGAAAAACAAAGCCCACCTGGCCTGACGGGAGTTGAGACGTCTAGCCGATTGCACGTAAGCAAGATTCTTGTGGTCAGTCCAGACATTAAACGGTTGCTCCGCCCCCTCCAACCAGTGGCGCCACTCCTCCAAGGCAAGCTTCACCGCGAGAAGCTCCCGGTTACCCACATCGTAGTTCCTCTCCGCAGACGAAAGACGACGAGAGTAGTAGGCGCAGGGATGGAGTTTACCGTCAGTGGAGCATCGCTGGGACAGGATGGCGCCAACCTCTACATCAGACGCATCCACTTCAACGACGAACTGACTGGCCGTGTCAGGTTGAGAGAGAATCGGTGCGTTGGTGAATCGCCTCTTCAAATCCAGGAAAGCTCGGTCCGCCTCAGGATTCCAACTGAAGGTCCTGGTACTAGAAGTCAGGGCAGTTAAAGGAGCGGCCACACGGCTGTAATCACGGATAAATCTCCGATAGAAATTCGCAAACCCCAGAAACCTCTGGAGCTGCAATCTCGTACCGGGCTGGGCCCAATCCAGAACCGCCCTAACCTTCTCTTGGTCCATCCTAATCTCTCCCCTGGAGATGATGTACCCGAGGAAGGATGTAGTGTGGGCGTGAAATTCACACTTCTCGGCCTTCACAAACAGGTGATTCTCCAGCAATCGCTGCAGAACCTGCTTGACATGGCTGGAAGGCTCCTTCGAGAAGATTAGAATGTCATCCAGGTAAAGGAACCTCAAAAAGACCGATCATATCTCTCAGGACGTCATTCACCATACTCTGGAACACTGCTGGGGCATTGGTCAGTCCAAACGGCATCACCTGATACTCGAAATGATCCATCGGTGTATTGAAACCAGTCAACCACTCGTCCCCCTCTCTGATCCGGATCAGATGATACGCATTGCATAGGTCCAGCTTGGTGAACACAGTAGCACCCTGTAAGGAGTCGAAAGCAGAGCTCATCAAGGGCAGGGGATACTTGTTCTTGACCGTGATATCATTCAACCCCCGATAATCAATACAAGGTCGAAGAGAGCCATCCTTTTTACTCACAAAGAAGAATCCTGCCCCCAGGGGTGATGACGAGGGACGAATGAGACCAGCAGCTAGGGACTCCTTTATGTAGGTCTCCAAAGCCTCACGTTCAGGTCGGGAGATGCTGTATAACCGTACCTTGGGATAGACAGTTCCAGGGAACAGGTTTATGGCACAATCATATGGTCGGTGGGGAGGGAGTGACAGAGCCCTCTGCTTACTGAACACTTCCCCCAAATTGTGATATGTCTCGGGAACCAGGGACAGATCTGGGGGTTTAGCCTCAATCACCTGACTGGGAACAGAATGGGAACAGGCAGTCTTGAGGCAGTTAGCATGACAATCAATGCTCCAACTAGTTACCTTGCCAGTCACCCAATCGAACGTGGGATTGTGTTCTTTCAGCCAGGGGTATCCAAGGACCAGAGGAACATGGGAAGAAGGCAGAATGAAGAATGAGATAACCTCAGAATGATTCCCTGACAACAGCATCTTAACCGGTTCAGTCCTCATCGTGATACGTGCCAGACTACTGCCGTTCAGAGTGGTAGCTTCAATGGCTTCCGGTAATCGCATCTTGGAAAGCCCCAGCTGTTCCACCACGTCGGCATCAATAAAGCTTCCATCGGCACCTGAATCGACGAAAGCGTTAATCGCTAAACTCTGATTCCTGTTCATGAGGGTAGCCGGGAAACGGGGTCTGACAGGGGTATTGAGAGGTTGAAACTGGCTCGCTAAAAGTCCTCCCAACTTTAGTGAGCCGAGCAGTTTGACGGCCGCTGGGAACAAGTGGAGATGTAATGTCCCGAACTACCACAGTAGAGGCAGCGGTTGGTCTTACGTCTATGTTGGCGCTCCTCCTTGGTTAACCCGTGCCGCCCCACTTGCATGGGTTCAGAATCTGGAGGCAGGACCTCTCCACTAATCCTGTGTGGTGGACAATGATCGACGCATTCTGGTCCACCTCCTGACCGGACTGGAAACTGAGAAGCTGATTGATTGGACGGGCCCCATTGCTTCTCCCTCCTTCTCTCTCGAACTCTGTTATCCACCCGAATAGACAAGGCTACCAAGCTGTCCAGGTCACTAGGCTCCGGATAGGAGATCAACTCATCCTTGAGTTGCTCCGACAGCCCCTGGTAAAAGGCCGCTTGCAGTGACTCCTCATTCCACCCACTCTCCACAGCCAATGTCCTGAATTCGATAACGAAGTCGGCAACGCTGCGAGTTCCTTGGCGAAGAGAAAACAGGCGCTTAGCTGCGTCCTTACCTCGGACTGGATGGTCAAACAGCTTCCTCATCTCTGCCGTGAACTCCTGGAATGAAGCCATGCAGGTGTCCTGTCGTTCCCATACGGCTGAAGCCCACTCCAGAGCTCTACCACGCAGCAATTCAATGACAAAGGCTATCCTAGCCTTGTCTGTGGCATAAGAGTGGGGCTGTAGATCGAACACTAATCCACACTGCATAAGAAAAGAACGGCATCTTCCCAATTCCCCCTCATATTTATCAGGCGTCGGAACCTTGGGCTCACGGAAGGGCACAGCTCCAGAAGCGGCAGGCGAGATGGGTGAAACCGGTGGTGGATTCTCCACCGGCAAACTGAGCTGAGCCTGGATCTTCGTCAGACTGGTAGAAAAGTTCCGAACTGACAACGCTATCTCCTGTAGCGCCGTGCTATGTTGTCCCAACATCTTCTCCTGATGGGTAATGGCATGGCGAACAGAGTCCAGGTCCGCTGGGTTCATTTCTGGCCGGATCGTTCTGTCACGGTTTTCTAAGCCAGAACCCAGAAGCAGACCAGGACAAGGTGAGTTGAACGAAGGTGAGTATTTATTAACAGATTCAAAAAGTGATGCAGAATAATCCAGGGGACAGAGCGGGCGGCGGAGATGAGTTGGTGGAGGTGCAGTGGCAGATCCAATAATGGCTCGGCAGCCGCCGACAACCAGGCAGGGGTTGGGTGAAGGTTCCGGGAGATTGACTGTAGATAGAAACAAACGGAGGTAAGTACACGGCAAGCCAACAAGGTGCAAAACAACAAAACTAACGCTAGTAACTCAGAGGCTGATACGCTGACAAACATACTGTTCATGGCTAACGATCCGGCAGGGAATGGATGTCAGGTCAGAGCTTATGAAAGGTGATGATCAGGACCAGGTGTGCAGATCGCTGATGAGATGCAGGTGCGGGTAATCAGGAGATCTCCCGCCTAGCAACGTCGCCCGGCAACCAGGCAGGGAGCGTTCAAGAACCTTCAGGAAACAGGAGATTCAGAGCAGAAAAACGGCAACACAGGCAGGAACCGACTCAGGACGCAGGGTTCATGACAAACAGAACAGTTTTTACAATATGTTGGCATGCCCTGCTCTTAAACATTAGTAAAACTAAATGCATGCTCTTCAATCGAACACTGCTGGCACCCGCCCACCCGACTAGAATCACTACTCTGGACGGGTATGACCGAGTATGTGGACAACTACAAATACCTAGGTGTCTGGTTAGACTGTAAACTCTCCTTCCAGACTCACATTAAGCATCTCCAATCCAAAGTTAAATCTAGAATCAGCTTCCTATTTCGCAACAAAGCCTCCTTCACTCATGCTGCCAAACATGCCCTCTTAAAACTGACTGTCCTACCGATCCTTGACTTCGGCGATGTCATTTACAAAATAGCCTCCAACACTCTACTCAGCAAATTGGATGCAGTCTATCACAGTGCCATCCGTTTTGTCACCAAAGCCCCATATACTACCCACCACTGTGACCTGTATGCTCTTGTTGGCTGGTCCTCACTACATATTCATTGCCAAACCCACTGGCTCCAGGCCATCTATAAATCACTGCTAGGCAAATCCCCGCCTTATCTTAGCTCATTGGTCACCATAGCAACACCCACCCGTAGTATGCGCTCCAGCAGGTATATCTCACTGGTCATCCCCAAAGCCAACACCTCCTTTGGCCGCCATTCCTTCCAGTTCTCTGCTGCCAATGACTGGAACGAATTGCAAAAATCTCTGAAGCTGGAGACACTTATCTCCCTCACTATCTTTAAGCATCAGTTGTCAGAGCACCTTACCGATCACTGCACCTGTACACAGCCCATCTGAAATTAGCCTACCCAACTACCTCATCCCTATATTGTTATTTATTTTGCTCATTTGCACCCCAGTATCTCTATTTGCACATCATCTCTTGCACATCTATCATTCCAGTGTTAATACTAATTGTAATTATTTTGCACTATGGCCTATTTATTGCCTTACCTCCATAACTTGCTACATTTGAACACACTGTATATACATTTTCTGATGTATTTTTGACTTTATGTTTTGTTTTACCCCATATGTAACTCTGTGTTGTTGTTGTTTTTATCGCACGGCTTTGCTTTATCTTGGCCAGGTCGCAGTTGTAAATGAGAACTTTTTCTCAACTGGTTTACCTGGTTAAATAAAAGTTTTTTTTTTTTTTTTTTCTAATAATAATGCCAAGGCTCATTTTTGCTTTTTGCTTTTATTTCACAGATATGTTGGTGGCCTGTTACACAACGTTTGTCACGTAACAGTTGGGTTTTTGTATAGCTGATGTTAAAACATAAATACATTTAAATAATTTTCATTACAAAACGCTATATATCCACTGGGGGGGTATCATTGCCTACAAAAAGACGCCATTTCTATTTCTCTCTATAGTAGTGTTGTATTAACTAGGCTCTATGTCCCTGTGTGTGTATGAACCAGTGATGATTCGCTCACCCCCTATTGACCAGGAGATGAGCCAAGCCGCCCCGCCTCGCTACCTCCAAAACTGTCTGGAGGGTAAGATACAGTATATAGGTCTCTCCATGGGTGGGAGATGGACATTTAAGCTTATCAATGCTCTCTTTATTTTACTGACTTGTTGAATGATTGATCCATTCATCCTTCCATCCCTCCATCTCTCCCCAGCCTTCCTCTCCGCTGAGGACCCAGTGAGGGTGGAGCTCAGTCAGAGAGCTGTTGAGGGACTGGTTAGGAAGAACACTTCTACAGCCAGTGAGGTGAGAGGTCACATGGTTTAGATCAGGGATGGGCAACTGGCTGCCCGTTTACATTACCAAGTACATGAATGGGGTATTACGCTGTTTGAGAAAAGGTTTGAATCCTAATCAACCCATCCAATGTGAGTACATCTGTTGTTGAAATACAGTAGATCAATACATTTACAGTACCCTAGCAGGTGTCGAGCTGCGTAATGTATGCTGCACAGCCTTGTTAGTGCATAAGTCCAATTAGATTTGGAACTTACAGATATTAGTTGGCAGGGGTCATTACTTTAACATTATTGTGTTTAGAATTCTGGTAGATGTTTTTGAGGACCCTTTTTCCATCAGTTTGACAAGAAAGCAAAGCCTTTGCTTATTCCTAATTTTTAGGATGGAAAATGGTTGAACAATGTATATATGCCTTAATTAAAAAAAATATATAGACTCTTAGCTTTAATTTGACACCCAATTTGGCATGCTTGCATGAACTTCACATGTTGGTGCTCGCGGTTCCTTTTAAATGAAAATGACCCCATCTAATTTTGCAAAGATAAGAATGAATGTCAATGCAATTAACATGTAAAGATGAATGAACTACTCACAAAATGTATGTTGTGGACATTGTCATCCAACATTTTAAAACAACACTTTAATTTGCATCAATGGTTTATTAAGTACCTTTCCTAAACAGAAGAGAATTAACCAAGCTACAGCCATGCAATATGGTCTCTGGTGCCCTCTGGTGCCCTCTGGTGCTACTTCGCAAGGCAGACCACAGACTACTTTGCACCTGTCATTTAACCATTTCCATCTTTCTGCAAAATGAGGCAGCCCATGTAATTTACAGTTTTAACACTCATTATTTGATCAAAACAACAGAATACTCCCATACCCCATATTTAATAGTTTATTTCCATTTAAGGCGCATTGTTTTTTATCTTTGTTTTCATCAAAATCCTTGTCAGGAATACCAAGGTTACCTCACCTGTCAAGGCAAACCCCTGGTTACGAAACATCATGATACACACACCAGAAGGCTGCTGTCTCACGCAGTAGTTTTAATTTTTAATGGACGTCATCCATAGGAGGAAGATTTTAAATAGGACATAACTTTTTAGAGTCAATAGAAATCACTCTGAAGAATCACATCCATCATTATCAACCCAATCTCATACATACTGTACATACAATATACACCATACTGTAGATACAATACACACACACCCAGAAGTGTCTTCAAGACCACAAATTACATTTAGTGTCTCTGACTTTTGTAGAAGACTAAACTAGTAAAGTGCCCGGTGGTCCAACACAGCACCGCTCAATCCCATTACCAAAACGTTCCTAGTGCTGTTGAGATTATACTATTGTAAGACACAAACCTCCACAGGCATTTTTATGAAGTGTATTTCTCGCTCTCTCGGTCTTGGAGATATTCTGTGGTGAGTTAGGCCCAACACATCTATGCATGTCCCTGTGTGCTGTGACCATCATCGTCTTCACAGTACACTGAACTTGTCCAGGTCCATCATGTCATAGGCGGCCGTTTGGTCAGAGGAGAGGAGCTTGTCCTGGAGGTGGTCATCCACCATCTCCTCCACAGCAATCAGTCCCAGGCTGGCTGGCAGCTCCTCCTCGCCCCCCCAGCAGCATGGTGAAAATGAGAAAGGCCTCCTAGTAGACTATGATCGTGGAGCCTGGGGAGCAGCTCCTCAAAACAATGAATGACAGCCACGGGCTGGTCCCCTCGAAGGCTCCCCGTAGCTGTCCATCGATGTCCAGCTTGACCTGTTCGCTGTCCTGGGCGGCCTCGCTGGCCCCGTCGATGTGGAGGACAGATGAGGCATTGAGAGCGGAGGAGAAGGCAGAGGCCAGGCCAGACAGTGCATCTTTCTCTCCCCCCTGCGGCCCGCTGTCAGCATCAGGCGGACTGGCTCGGTGGGCCTCTCCAGGTGGATCCTGCTCCTCCTCCACAGCTCAGTGCGCTGGCCGGGGAACGCCACCTTCACCTTATCCATCTCTCGGAGGAAGATCTCTGTTCGATTGAACTCTGTGTTCTCAGGGGGAGACTCAGGGCTGAACTACCTCACCACTACGAAGGCCAGCAGAAGCCCTAGAAACCCAGCGAGCATCACCTGTGCGAAAAGCATAAACAGGCTTTTTAATTTCCATGGTTTAGGAATTTAAAAAACCCTATTTTTTCCTTGAATTGCAGGTGCCAGATCAAATAACTCAGAGAGTACCTACTGTCTAATAAACAATGAAAGAACAAAGGAAACATACTACATAGCCAAAAGTATGTGGACACCTGCTTGTCGAACATCTCATTCAAAAACCATGGCCATTAATGTGGAGTTGGTCCCCCCTTTGCTGCAATAACAGCCTCCACTCTTCGGGGAAGGCTTTCCACTAGATGTTGGAACATTGCTGCAGGGATTTGCTTCCATTCAGCCACAAGAGCATTAGTGAGGTCGGGCACTGATGTTGGGTGATTAGGCCTGGCTCGCAGTCGGCGTTCCAATTCATCCCAAAAGGTGTTCGTGGGATTGAGGTCAGGGCTCTGTGCAGGCTAGTCAAGTTATTCCACACCGATCTCGACAAACCATTTCTGTATGGACCTCGCTTTGTGCACAGGGGCATTGTCATGCTGAAACAGGAAAGGGCCTTCCCCAAACTGCTGCCACAAAGTTGGAAGCACAGAATTGTCTAGAATGTCATTGTAGCGTTAAGATTTCCCTTCACTGGAACTAAGGGGCCTAGCCCGAACCATGAAAAACAGCCCCAGACCATTATTCCTCCTCCACCAAACTTTACAGTTGGCACAATGCTTTCGGGCAGGTAACGTTCTTCTGGCATCCGCCAAATCTAGATTTGTCCGTCGGACTGCCAGATGGTGAAGGGTGATTCATCACTACAGAGAACGCGTTTCCACTGTTCCAGAGTCCAATGGCGACGCGCTATACACCACTCCAGCCGACACATGGCATTGCAAATGGTGATCTTAGGCTTGTGTGCAGCTGCTCAGCTATGGAAACCCATTTCATGAAGCTCCCGACAAACAGTTATTGTGTTGACGTTGCTTCCAGAGGCAGTTTGGAACTCAGCAGTGAGTTTTGCAACCGAGGACAGACGATTTTTACACTCTACGTGCTTCAGCACTTGGCAGTCCCGTTCTGTGAACTTGTGTAGTCTCCCACTTCTCGGCTGAGCAATTGTTGCTCCTAGACGTTTCCACTTAACAGCACTTGCAGTTGACCGGGGCAGCTCTAGCAGGGCAGAAATTTGACGAACTGACTTGTTGGAAAGGTGGCATCATATGACGGTGCCACGTTGAAAGTCACTGAGCACTTCAGCACGGGCCATTCTACTGCCAATGTTTGTCTATGGAGATTGCATGGCTTTGTGCTCTAATTTATACACCTGTCAGTAGTGGGTGTGGCTGAAATAGCCAAATTCACTAATGTGAAGGGGTGTCCACATACTTTTGTGTGTAGCTGTCTTACTGGACAGCTCTTTGCCTTCTTTAGTAGCCCTCTGCACTGTGAAGAGTTGGAGTCCGGTGCCAGGGTGGGGGCTCTTCGGCTCTTCAGTTCTATTTCCCGCCTCATCTTCCCCTTCCTCTCCAGAGTGCCTCTCACTGCTCCCCACAGGGGTAGAGGTAGGGATGGCCTTCTCATCCTCCTGTACACCGGTGGAGACTGGCGTTTCTGATACGTTCGCAGAGGCCTCTTTTAATGCAACACGCTCACCCAACCAAAAAGGGGGGAAAAAAACATTTAAACAGTGCCACAAAAACACTGAAAATACAGTGAGCTAAAATCCCAGAATTAATACTAAATTCTCAGTGTCATATGATAATAATACAATTTAGGTAGGTATGGAAGTCTTACCCTCTCCAACCCCACTGTCTAAGTTGTCTGTGCCCCATTAGTTATATCTTTGGGAGCTTCTTCAAGTTTCAGGGTGGGTAGTGTCTTCACTCCAGGGACTGGGTGCGGGGCAGCCTTCTCCTCATCATAATCTTTCTCTTTACCTCCCTCTACAGACCCTTTCTCATTTCTCTTCAGAACGGCATCAATGGCCTTCACAGTCTCTGGTTCATTGGCTGGCGTTACGGTCACTCAAGCAGAGTCTCCTCTTTCACTATTGCAAGATGAAAAACAAAGGACACAGTAACCCAGAATCATAGAATTGGGTGGTAAGAAGTATTTGTGTGTGAAACTTAACTTTTCTCACTTTCACTATTTCCTTGAGTTGCAAGTGCCAAAACAAATCAGTCAGAGAGTACCTACTGTCTAATAAACAATGAAAGCAGAAAGGAAATATCTGTCTTACTGGACCGCTCTTTAGGTTCTCCCTCTCCAGAGCCTCTCTCACTGCTCCCCCCAGGGGCATTGTTGGCCTTTGTAGCCTCTGGTTCACTGGCTGGCAGTTTCGTCACTGCAGCAGGGAGCTCTGTCTCCTCTTTCACTTTAATAGTGCCACAGGAAAAACAAAAACAGAGGATGAACACAATACGCCAGAATTATGGAATTGGACGGGACCATTTTTGGGAGTGAAACTTGTACTTTTCTCATCTTCAGTATTAGGCTCCTCTATCTCCTTCCCACTGTCCTGCTCCTCTGAACCTAATGTATGTGAAGGTAAAGAGGAATCCTAGTTCTGGATGCCCTGTTCTAGTACCAGATTATCTTTCTCTACAGTGCTCTGTGTACTGTCACTCTCTTCCTGTTGTTATTCATGCTTGTTGCTCACTAGGGCATGGCTCGGAGAAGTAGTGGAGAGTATGAAGTCATTAGTGTAATATTTTCAGCATGAACTAGCTAGTTACCTGTCAGGGCCTGAGAAATGGTGCCTCCGGATCTGCCATTCTTCAATGAGGACACCTCACTCACTCACAGTGGGCCATTAGATTCCAAAGGTGTTGTTGACGTGTATGTCAAATGAAATTATTGGCTAAAATACACAAAAACATTGCAATACATTTAGCATCATTAGCTAGCCAAGTTAGCCAACATTAGCTGGCTAGCTACAACGACCTGCTAGCAATTTGGTGAGCTAGCTAACGTTAGTAGCTATAAACATCGGTAGTGGTAATTTACCAGCATTATTTGCACAATAGTGTTATGAACATAGCCACTTACCCACTGTATCGCATTCCTCAGATAACCCAGTTTGGAATTTGCTCCTTGGTACAGAAGAGCAATAAGAAATGTCAAAGGCTTGGAGTCGCAAAATGACAGCTGAGCTCATAGCCGGAACATTCTCTAGCTATTTGTTTCCAACAAAATATGTAGAACGTACTACTTACTATATTTCCGGTGTTCTGTCAAAACAGTTCCTCACTAGGTTGAAGATGATAGCGTTGTCTTGCAGCAGGACACTGTCTGTCTACTGCATGGATTAAGGTACCATTAGGGATGTTGCAGTGACCATATTACCACCACACAGGCAGTCATGAGTCATGACCGCAGTAAAATTCATCAATGCAAATGCAATCGAAAATCATATCAAACACTTATCATCAAAACCCATGGGGCGGCGCACAATTGGCCCAGTGTCGTCCAGGGTAGGGGAGGGAATGGCCGGCAGGGATGTAGCTCAGTTGGTAGAGCATGGCATTTGCAACGCCAGGGTTGTGGGTTCGATTCCAGTATAAAAAATAAAAATGTATGCACTCACTAACTGTAAGTCGCTCTGGATAAGAGCGTCTGCTAAATGACTAAAATGTAAAACAGTATCATGCTTTTAAAACTCACCTCACTTTGTTGATCAATTTGAGAAAGAAGTTCAACAGCAGGTTCAAACTGAGTGTAAACATAGTCCTTGTGGATGTTGTTTCAAAGCCTAACACAATGAAATGGAAAATTATGATTGTGCTGTTATACAATACATAGCCTACCAAATATTACACATGGCAGAAAAACATAAAACAAAACTAATTTAAGATGTCTTTGGTACATAACTTATCTAGCCTATACTCTAAAACAAATTTTAGTAATCGCCTTTGAGTGTGGACTGTATTATTATGCATACTGGATGGACACACTTGTTACCTTATGCTACGCTCCAAAATGTATATCCAAGCGTCTGGGAGAGAATGTATAGCCCTAGGCGATGCTGTTGGTTCATTGATGCAGGGCGGTTTACAAGTTAGCATACAATTACAGTGATCTTGTATTTGATTTTGAATAGCCTAGTAATAGGGAATCTTTTCATATTTTCATAATTAATTGGGTGACACATTACTTTTAGCTATGCAGAATATCTTGCCACTGTAGATTTCCATCTCCTCCTCTCTCTCTCCTTTAAACTGTCAACAATTTAGTGAAATATGTTTCCTTGCTAAAAATGTTACTATTGATGTTCCTGAACAGATTTTACTTGGTTTCCCAAATTAAGTACTGGGTAGCTGCAGGAACAGGGTTGGAGAACCCATGGCATACAGAGTTTGGGCGGAATATCACCTGTCACGCAGTGAGAGCATGCTCCTCAAACAGTGGTTGATGCGTGGAGTGAAATAAGTGTTCTTATATTTATTTCTCAGCTGCTCATATTAAGCACAGCTCTGCTATAAAACCGAAGTACCCTACCCGGCATCATTGAAAAACGGACCGGTGGGAAAGCGCATGCCTTTGAGTGCATATGGATTAGTGCTGATCCCAATTAGTCGACTGGTCATCGTTTGGTCGTTAGGCTGTTGGTCAACCGATATTGTTTTAGTCGAGCAGTAACAAATATACAGTTGAAGTTGGAAGTTTACTTACACCTTAGCCAAATACATTTAAACTCTGTTTTTCACAATTCCTGACATTCAATCCTAATGTAAAAATCCCCTGTCTTAGGTCAGATAGGATCACCACTTTATTTTAAGAATGTGAAATGTCAGAATAATAGTAGAGAGAATGATTTATTTCAGCTTTTATTTCTTTCATCACATTCCCAGTGGGTCAGAAGTTCATATACACTCAATTAGTATTTGGTAGCGTTGCCTTTAAATTGTTTAACTTGGGTCAAACGTTTTGTGTAGCCTTCCACAAGCTTCCCACAATAAGTTGGGTGAATTTTGGCCCATTCCTCCTGACAGAGCTGGTGTAACTGAGTCAGGGTTGTAGGCCTCCTTGCTCGCACACGCTTTTTCAGTTCTGCCCACACATTTTCTATAGGATTTAGGTCAGGGCTTTGTGATGGCCACTCCAGTACCTTGACTTTGTTGTCCTTAAGCCATTTAGCCACAACTTTGGAGGTATGCTTGGGGTCATTGTCCATTTGGAAGACCCAATTGCGATCAAGCTTTAACTTCCTGACTGATGTCTTGAGATGTTGCTTCAATATATCCACATAATTTTCCTTCCTCATGATGCCATCTATTTTGTGAAGTGCACCAGTCCCTCCTGCAGCAAAGCACCCCCACAGCCTGATGCTGCCACCCCCGTGCTTCACGGTTGGGATGGTGTTCTTCGGCTTGCAAGCGGCCCCCTTTTTCCTCCAAACATAACAATGGTCATTATGGCCAAACAGTTCTATTTTTGTTTCATCAGACCAGATGACATTTCTCCAAAAAGTACGATCTTTGTCCCCATGTGCATTTGCAAACTGTAGTCTGGCTTTTTTATGGTGTTTTTGGAGCAGTGGCTTCTTCCTTGCTGAGCGGCCTTTCAGGTTATGTCGATACAGGACTCGTTTTACTGTGGATATAGATACTTTTGTACCTGTTTCCTCCAGCATCTTCACAAGGTCCTTTGCTTTTGTTCTGGGATTGATTTGCACTTTTCACACCAAAGTACGTTAATCTCTAGGAGACAGAATGCATATCCTTCCTGAGCGGTATGACGGCTGCGTGGTCCCATGGTGTTTATACTTGCGTACTATTGTTTGTACAGATGAACGTGGTACCTTCAGGCGTTTGGAAATTGCTCCCAAGGATGAACCAGACTTGTGGAGGTCTACCATTTCATTTCTGAGGGCTTGGCTGATTTCTTTGATATTCCCATGATGTAAAGGAAAGAGCCACTGAGTTTGAAGGTAGACCTTGAAATACATCCACAGGTATACCTCCAATTGACTCAAAATCAGAAGCTTCTAAAGCCATGACATCATTTTCTGGAATTTTCCAAGCTGTTTAAAGGCACAGTCAACTTAGTGTATGTAAACTTCTGACCCACTGGAATTGTGATACAGTGAATTATTAGTGGAATAATCTGTCTGTAAACAATTGTTGGAAAAATTACTTGTGTCATACACAAAGTAGATGTCCTAACCGACTTGCCAAAACTATAGTTTGTTAAAAAGAAATGTGTGGAGTGGTTGAAAAACAAGTTTTATTTACTCCAACCTAAGTGTATGTAAACTTCCGACTTCAACTGTATATATTTCTGCCCATTTCAGTGAACTAATCCATTGCGGAGGCCTAGACTAGAAGCCAATTTATGCTTGATTCGAAAATGTGGTTGGAGGCTCCATATGGAGAGTGTGATGCAATTGCGGAGCCTCCAGAGGCATGCAGAGGCCAAATCGAGCTCTGTACCGCATCGCCATGCGCCTCCTAAATTTTGTAACAATGCGGAGGGCTCTGTATAACTCCACATTGACATGATTGGTTGACAGTAGGTGGGGGCGATACATCCTGTATAAACACAAACTCACTTCCTTGACAACAGCTCTGCGCTGCTCCGCGAAGGGCAAGTAGTATTAATGCCCTGACTTTTGCTGAGGCCATTCTTGCCCTGACTTCTGCTGAGGCCATATCACCATAAATGCTGATTGACCAATCGCCCAGATGCACAATGCGCTCTCTCCCGACAATTTGTGCACATTCATTGTTTCATAACTTCATTGTGTGAATTGTTTGCATTTGATTGTTGGTGTATATCAATTCCCCATTACATTACAGTCATTTAGCAGACGCTCTTATCCAGAGCGACTTAAAGTTAGTGAGTGCATACATTTTTCATACTGGCCCTCCATGGGAAACGAACCCACAACCCTGGCGTTGCAAGCACCATGCTCTACCAACTGAGCTACAGGGGATTACATACAGTGGGGAAAAAAAGTATTTAGTCAGCCACCAATTGTGCAAGTTCTCCCACTTAAAAAGATGAGAGAGGCCTGTAATTTTCATCATAGGTACACGTCAACTATGACAGACAAATTGAGAAAAAAAATTCCAGAAAATCACATTGTAGGATTTTTAATGAATTTATTTGCAAATTATGGTGGAAAATAAGTATTTGGTCACCTACAAACAAGCAATATTTCTGGCTGTCACAGACCTGTAACTTCTTCTTTAAGAGGCTCCTCTGTCCTCCACTCGTTACCTGTATTAATGGCACCTGTTTGAACTTGTTATCAGTATAAAAGACACCTGTCCACAACCTCAAACAGTCACACTCCAAACTCCACTATGGCCAAGACCAAAGAGCTGTCAAAGGACACCAGAAACAAAATTGTAGACCTGCACCAGGCTGGCAAGACTGAATCTGCAATAGGTAAGCAGCTTGGTTTGAAGAAATCAACTGTGGGAGCAATTATTAGGAAATGGAAGACATACAAGACCACTGATAATCTCCCTCGATCTGGGGCTCCACGCAAGATCTCACCCCGTGGGGTCAAAATGATCACAAGAACGGTGAGCAAAAATCCCAGAACCACACGGGGGGACCTAGTGAATGAACTGCAGAGAGCTGGGACCAAAGTAACAAAGCCTACCATCAGTAACACACTACGCCGCCAGGGACTCAAGTCCAGACGTGTCCCCCTGCTTAAGCCAGTACATGTCCAGGCCCATCTGAAGTTTGCTAGAGTGCATTTGGATTATCCAGAAGAGGATTGGGAGAATGTCATATGGTCAGATGAAACCAAAATAGAACTTTTTGGTAAAAACTCAACTCGTCGTGTTTGGAGGACAAAGAATGCTGAGTTGCATCCAAAGAACACCATACCTACTGTGAAGCATGGGGGTGGAAACATCATGCTTTGGGGCTGTTTTCTGCAAAGGGACCAGGACGACTGATCCGTGTAAAGGAAAGAATGAATGGGGCCATGTATCGTGAGATTTTGAGTGGAAAAAAAAATAATTCTCGTTTTGTCTGTCATACTTGACGAGTACCTATGATGAAAATTACAGGCCTCTCTCATCTTTTTAAGTGGGAGAACTTGCACAATTGGTGGCTGACTAAATACTTTTTTCCCACACTGTATATCACCAGCAGTACATTTACCATTAATTCCTATAATTTCTAATCTACTTTTCTTTTTTACTTTGGTTATGGTCATTTCTTTTAATGCATTCAATATTATTTTTCCAGTCTTCCTGTTCTCATTGACAGAGTGGACACATTGTTTGCAGTGTGCAACCTACGCTACACTTGTGAGAAACTAGTTTTGGTTTATTTAATTCAATTTACTAGTTCTGTCAATTTAGTAATTGTCTTTTGTTTGGAGCTCTCCTGTCAATGTTGAATAAGGACAAGCACACATTGAAGTAGGCCTATAGGCTACCTGGCCTGCGCACAAATGTAGACATATAAATGTGCCCATTTGGGGATCTGATAGTATTTCTGATTGCCTTAACACACCACCACTGACCTGTGGAGCTTCTCAAAATTATTATTTTATCACCTCAAACAGCAAGCAAACAAGTCTGTTTTTACATCCATTTAGAATTACAATAGTTCATCAATGTAGGCCTATTTGAAAAATCTTTCCAGCTCTCTCCGTTTCGATAACCACTCAGCGTGAAAGGGAAAAAATGTAATGCTCTGATCCAGTGGAAACATCATAAAATAGGCTTCTTATCAGTGCTTGACTTGGACTGAAATAGGTTCCGGTACTCATTTAGGGTGCTGGTACTGTTTATATTTAGGTGCAGGAGCTCCACAATACTTTTGAGCTAATATTCTATAAGAGGAACAGGAGCTCGAGCAGTAGAACATTTGAGGTGCCGGTACTCAGCTCCAGTGAGCTCCTGCCCAAATCAAACACTGCTTCTTATCCCATGCGCAAATTGCCTACAGCTGTCCCTGTCCCGAGCTCACTGGTGCAGGAAACTCTGAGGGCCCAGAATATTTTATACAATGTTGCAAGTTCCTTAGTGCAAGCTTCCTGCCAATCCAAGTTAATAGTTGATACCATTTTCAAGTTCATTGCAGACATGCTATGTGTAGCCAATGTGATTTATAGGATATTTGTACATAGCTGGCAATAGAAGTTACTTTTTAGGTTCCTATCATTTTCATTTAGATTTGGATAGAATTTTGATTAACCACATGACAATACTTTTGAGATATGAAGACCTTCTTATAGATTAAATTAAACCGTTTCATGAAAATATGCATATGAAAACCATAATTGGCACACAGATCGGTAGAAATGTTAAGATAAATTGGCATTCAACATGAGAAAGGTTGCCAACTCCTCCTGTATCCTTTTTCCGGCAACTTCAGGAGAGTAATGGCAGAATCTGTGAAAGCCAGCAGGAACAGGAGAATAGTTGGGTCAGGTTACGTTTTTTTTCTTCTGGTTATCTAAATTTTGAGCAATGGATTGGTCGAAAGAACAAACGATTCTTAGTCGCGGTCAGCCCTAGTATGGATGATGTCTTTTTCCCCTGCCCTTGTTCCTGCCCGTTTGATAATGGGCCATTCTAAATCGAAACTAATTTTACATATGAGTAAAGACAAGATTAAATTGAGAATAGTTTGATGGGTGAAAATATGATCACTTGATGTGAGAACAGCTGTGCAGCTCGAGGCAAGGAACAGAGCCGAGCTTCTTTTGCGGCTTTCTCAAATCATCAATAGCCTATAGTCGCATCATGCAGTCCATATATGTTTTGATTTCTAAGATATTCTAAGGTTTGTATCATTCACAACTAAAGTTGCCAAATAACTCTAAATATAGTTTATAGGACCTGTTTCAAATGATCACTTTTATAGTCAACATAGCCACTTCATATGCACACTCACTCCGAAATGGTAAACATACCCTTTCTATTTTATTCAGCTATGTTTTTTATTATATTCTTCTTACTATACAATCATATAATATAAAATAATGGCCCGGGACTTATAAGCATATCTTGTCAACTAAATGAACAAGCCTGCAACCTATGGTATGGAGCATAGCCAGACAACATACAGTAGGCCAACTCATATTCTGTTCTTCTGAAATACATGTTTCTTTAGACCTGACTAAAATAAATAATGGATTTATTGTGATGGTGTATATTACATTTATTTGACTATTTTTAATTGTATATATTCCAAAGGTGCCCATCAGCGGCTTGTATGCAGCTTGTGTGAGTGGACTCCGTGGAGGCCTGGAGATGCTAAACTTGTTTTACCATGACAATTACCGACTGACAAAATGTCATGACTGCCACAGCCCTAGGTACCATTTATTGACTGCAAACTATATCAGTTATATCATTGTTCATCTGTTAGTTTGGAACAAGTGGAGATTCAATTAATCCTGTCTATATCAAAAACTCAAATGTTAAACATTTTTCTTAAAGATTTTGATTGATAAATTAACTGTTTGACAAGTTCTTTGGTCCTCAAAAATCCCTTTTCATTATAAATGTTCAATGAGTATGTGTTAGTTAATTCGTGGGAATCTGGCCATTGTTTTTGTCAGTGTTGTTGTGCATGGATAGTTGAAAGTAGTAGTGAGTGACAGTGATGATACTGTAGAGTCAATATGGTGACCTGATTGTGAATATGATTGCTTGGCCATTCCTTCCTTTCCTGAGAGTGTTACTTCCCAAGCCATCCCTCCTTGCTCTATCGCTGTGTGTGATTGGCTGTTTTTAACTGGAGAGATTTGAGAACTTTATGTATGTAGAACCTTTTCTGTTGAAAAGGGTGATCCCTTTGCCTCATTGCAAAAAGCTGCATGTGCTGAGAAGAAAACGGAAACTAGAGCTGTGCCTTGATCAGTCCAGTAGATGGCAGGCTCTTTGACCTGGGAAAAGAGAGTATGGTTTGTGGTCCAATTCTCTACCCTTATCCATGTAGACGGTGTATACTACTCTATTCACTCTGCTGTATGGATTGAAAAAGGAGTGGCGAGAGAAAGAAACACGGTGGGAACTGGGAACCATATTTAGCCCATGCCTACACCAATCCGATGCTTTTCAGTCCGTACCAGTGGTGTAGTGGAGGGTATACCCACTTATTTTTCCGTGGGCATTACGTATACTCTCTTCTTAATCCCCATTGATACTTACCAAAGTAGTGTAGTGGAGGTAAACTCCGTTTCAATTAATAAGGCTGATGGAACAGACCAGAATGTTTAGCTTAAAATGTTGATAAACTATTATTTGTTCACATTTTAGGCACAGCAATGCACATATGGTGAATGCAATGCCTATGAGTGAATTATCCAAAATGCAATTTGCGGGAAAACGCTGTTCTAAAATGTGCACCGCACATGTGTGGTTTCAAATAAAATAAAATACAATTGTATTTGCCACATGCGCTGAATACAACAGGTGTAGACATTACAGTGGAATGCTTACTTACTTAACCAACAATGCATTTTTTTTATTGATGTGATTATGATATTCTATAGGCCAGGCCCTATTGGACACGTGCATGCGATACATACATGTGTCACGTAAAGAGAGCAAGGGTTGAGGGAATAGGGAAGGGTTTTCCTAAACAAATGAGGGATTTCGGTAACAGAACATTTCAGTCAGAAATGGCTGTAATTATGTTGCAGCTTCAGCAACACGGATAGCGCGATACACACTGTGGTGGTCGCTGTCTTCTTTTTTTTAACACAGTGCAGCAAGTCTGAGCCCGGCCCAGCACAATCAAATCAATTGCTGATCAGACTCCTTCTAGTCATTTGTGTGTCTTAATTATTTAATCAAACAGTGTGCTTAAAGCATCAGACAAGCTCAGTGAATATAGTTGATTTGATTAAAACACATAGGATGTGTCTATATATGGAAAAATTAAAATAAAATTAGTCGGGGACAGAGTATACCCACTTCTCCAGGCACCACTACACCACTGGACCTTACATAAGGAGATAGTGAGCAAATGCGCACTTCAGAGAGCAAGGTAGAGAATTGGACCGCAGCCTTTTCTCTCCTCCCAGATAGAAGAATGGTCCTTTTAGGAACTTTAGTGGTTGATCGCAAAAGAAACATTGGTGCTTTGTAGGCAGGGTTTCTCCTAGTTTTATATACAGCAGACCGGCCACAGTGAACTTTGAAGAAAGACCCAGAGCCTACACCCACATATCCAAGTAAAACCAATCATAGTCTACTACTTTAAGGCAGGGGAGATCACCTTGCCTGGTTGGGTGGCTGCCCCAATAAAGAGGTAGTAAAAACATTGATTAGGTCATTCACAGGCTCTGACACAGTGTCAGCGTTCAAAGCCGCTATGTTGTCACTGAGGGGAGACTATTCTGGGGCCTGGCTGCAGCAGATTGCTGTGGGGCTGTAGTATTCTGAGACCTCCTGGGGGTATTTTTGTGTCTCTGAAGCATAGGTATGTAATGGTAGTCTGGCTGACACCAGCTCTCAAAGTCTCGCTGTGTAGTCATCTGGGTCGCGCGTCAGCCAGGCTAATGTAATGGTGCCATGAGACCAAAAGAGGGATTTGCAAAATGAAGGAGCCTGGCTATAGTGCACTTGATGTCATCATGGCTGCATTATACTTTAACACTGAAATGATGTTGTTTGACACATGCACAGATCTTCTCAACCTGGGCCCACTAGTTACCTCCCTCCCTTGATTTCCCATCTGCAGACAGACCCAACAGTTGTGTCCTTCGTTCCCATGGGAATGTGCTCAAAAGTAGGTGGTGAGAACTTAGCGGTCTGACAGATTTAAAAAAAAAAATCTTTATATTAATAAATAACTTGGTGAAATCCTCCTGCTTGGCCTCAGCCTGCTGTGTATGTTTGACCTCTGTTTCCTCCTCTCCGTGTTCAACACCAAGTCTCTACATCTACTGCGGCTCCAGATGTTTGTGGTGAGACTTTCCGTTAATTGGATTGATCTTTTAACAGTTGGACTACAAGAACAAGTTGTTAAGCATGAGAGAACTTCATCCCCCATTCCCCTCCTCCTCAACTCTGTGGCCTTTTAACACCCACATCTTTTTAATGTATTTCTTGGCTGGAGTTAATGTACAGTGAGTGCAGTGAGGATTTAGAATTGCTTACAGAGTTAAAAGGCTGTGTGTTTTCTCCCCTCGCCTGCTGCCCTGAGGGAGTGAGGGATGAGGAGTTCTAGCTGAACTTAAGAGTGTGTTGTTAATGGGCCCGTTTGAGGCTGTTGCAGCCTGGCTGCCAATTAGTTTTTATAACGTCTCCTATCTACAGCTCACATACTTAATACCGTACAGCAGGCCTCTTTCTCTCACTCTCTCTCGCACACACACTCTTCTCTCTGTCACACACACACTCTTTCTTTCTCACACACACACACACACACAATCTCTTTGTCACACACACATCCCAAGCCGCGTTCTCAGAGCATGCGCAGACCAGCTGGCTGGAGTGTTTACGGACATTTTCAACCTCTCTCTATCCGTCTCTCGTCCCCACTTGCTTCAAGATGGCCAGCATTGTTCCTGTACCCAAACAGGCAAAGTTACCTGAAGTAAATGACTATCGCCCCGTAGCACTCATTTCTGTCATCATGAAGTGCTTTGAAAGGCTAGTCAAGGACCATATCACCTGCACAATACCCAACACCCTTGATTCACTACAATTTGCATACCGCCCCAACAGATCCACGGACGACGCAATCATTGTTGCACTGCACACCTCCCTATCCCACCTGGACAATAGGAATACCTACAGCAGCTTCAGAAAGTATTCACACCCCTTTACTTTTTCCACATTTTGTTGTGTTACAGCCTGAATTTAAAATGGATTACATTGAGATTTTTTTGGTCATTGGCTTAGACACAATAACCCATAATGTCAAAATGGAATTATGTTTTTCGAAATGTTTACAAATTAATTAAAAATGAAAAGCTGAAATTTCTTGAGTCAATAAGTATTCAACCCCTTTGTTATCAAATCAAATCCAAAGAAAATTGCCACCTGCACCGAATACAACAGGTTTAGACCTTACAGTGAAAGCCCTTAACCAATAATGCCGTTTTAAGAAAAAGTGTTAAGTAAAAAATAGATCAGTAAAAAATTAAAATAACAAATAATTAAAGAGCAGCAGTAAAATAAAATAACAGAAGGGAGGCTATATACAGGTGGTACCGGTACAGAGTCAATGTGCAGGGGCACCGGTTAGTCGAGGTAATTGAGGTAATATGTACATGTGGGTAGAGTTAAAGTGACTATGGATAGATAATAAACAGAGTAGCAGCAGCTTAAAAGAGGGGGTGGGGTGGTGGGGGACTATGCAAATAGTCAGGGTAGCCATGATTAGCTGTTCAGGAGTCTTATGGTTTGGGTGTAGAAGCTGTTAAGATGCCTTTTGGACCTAGGCTTGGTGCTCCGGTACCGCATGCTGTGCGGTAGCAGAGAGAACACGTCCTGGATAGAAGGAAGCTTGGCCCCAGTGATGTACTGGGCTGTACGCACTACCCTCTGTAGTGCCTTGCAGTCGGAGGCCGAGCAGTTGCCATATCAGGCGGTGATGCAACCAGTCAGGATGCTCTCGATGGTGCAGCTGTAGACCCTTTTGAGGATCTGAGGACCCATGCCAAATATTTTCAGTCTCCTGAGGGGGAATAGGCTTTGTCATAACCTCTTCACAACTGTCTTGGTGTGTTTGAACAATGATAGTTTGTTGGTGATGTGGACACCAAGGAACTTGAAGCTCTCAACCTGTTCGACTACAGCCCTGTCGATGAGAATGGGGGCGTGCTCAGTCCTCTTTTTTCCCCTGTGGTCCACAATCATCTCCTTTGTCTTGATCAGGTTGAGGGAGAGGTTATTATCCTGACACCACATGGCCAGATCTCTGACCTCCTCCCTATAGGCTGTCTCATCGTTGTCGGTGATCAGGCCTACCACTGTTGTGTCGTCGGCAAACTTAATGATGGTGTTGGAGTCGTGTCTGGCCATGCAGTCATGGATGAACAGGGAGTACAGGAGGGAACTGAGCATGCACCCCTGAGGTGTCCCCGTGTTGAGGATCAGCGTGGCAGATGTATTGTTACCTACCCTTACAACCTGGGGGCGACCCGTCAGAATTGTCAGATTTGCCAAATGGAGGGCGAGGGAGAGCTTTGTACGCGTCTCTGTGTGTGGAGTAAAGGTGGTCTAGAGTTTTTTTTTCCCTCTGGTTGCACATTTAACATGCTGGTAGAAATTAGGTAGAACAGATTTAAGTTTCCCTGCATTAAAGTCCCCGGCCACTAGGAGTGCTGCCTATGGATGAGCGTTTTCCTGTTTGCTTATGGCCTTATACAGCTCATTGAGTGCAATCTTAGTGCCAGCATCAGTTTGTGGTGGTAAATAGACAGCTACGAAAAATATAGATGAAAACTTTCTTGGTAAATAGTGTGGTCTACAGCTTATCATAAGATACTCTACCTCAGGCAAGCAAAACCTTGAGACTTCCTTAGTATTAGATTTTATGCACCAGCTGTTGTTTACACATATACACAGATCACCACCCCTTGTCTTACCGGAGTCAGCCGTTCTATCCTGCCGATGTAGCGTATATCCCGCCAGCTGTATGTTATCCATGTCGTCGTTCAGCCACGATATTACAGTTTAATGTCCAGTTGGTAGGATATTCTTGATCTTAGGTCATCCATTTTGTTTTCAAATGATTGTACGTTGGCTAATAGGATTGATGGAAGAGGCAGATTACTCGCTCGCTGTCGGATCCTTACAAGGCACCCCAACCTACGTCCACGATATCTCTGTCACGATCGTTTACGAACGAGAAGGACCAAGGCGCAGCGTGATATGCATTCATATTTATTTCAACTTAAACACCACGACAAAACAACAAACGACACGTGAAGTCCAAGGTAGCATACAAACAACATACCTTACACGGAACAAGATCCCACAACTAACAGGTGTCAAAAGGCTGCCTAAGTATGGTCCCCAATCAGAGACAACGAGCTACAGCTGCCTCTGATTGGGAACCACCCCGGCCAACATAGATCTGCACATGCTAGATCTAAAACATAGAAATCAAACATTGCAACACACAACACAGAAAATACACACCCTGACTCAACAAATACAAGTCCTCAGAGTCAGGGCGTGACAATCTCAGTTTCTGTCTCATGCGAATGACGGGGATTTGGGCTTTGTTGGGTGTCTGTAGAAAATCCTTCACGTCCGACTTGTTGAAGAAAAAAGATTTGTCCAATAAGAGGTGAGTAATCGCTGTTCTGATATCCAGAAGCTCTTTTCGGTCATAAGAGACGGTGGCAGAAACATTATGTACAGAATAAATTATAAATAACGGAATGTAATGAATACTCGGACAGAGTGGTAAGATCCAATCGCAGAATAGCGATGCTTTATTAGAGTACAGACAAGGGAATAGCTTAATCGTAGTCGGGCGGGCTGTGGTCAAAACCGGGCCAGGCAGAGACAGGCAGAGGTACCAAGGGAGCGGGCGTAGTCGTAGTCGAGGGCACAGGCACAGGGTCAGAGTACGGTAATCACTGGGATAAACAAGCAGAAGATTAAGCAATTCGGGGAGTCAAACAACAAGGCACAGGTCGGATTCACGGGTAATCAAAAACAACAACAAACTCTCTCTCTCTCTCTCTCTCTCTCTCTCTCTCTCTCTCTCTCTCTCTCTCTCTCTCTCTCTCTCTCTCTCTCTCTCTCTCTCTCTCTCTCTCTCTCTCTCGGAACAAAACGCTTAGCAAGTCACAATGGAACAATACCTCGCACCGACTGAGCACACCTTATATCCTACACTAATTACTGACAGGTGTGCTCAGAACTCAGGTGAACCAGATCGAGTCTGATGACTCCCCCTCTCTGTAGATCGGGGAAGTGTCAGACTCTGTCTAGACCCAGCCAACCCCCGATCCCTAACAGTATCCCCCTCCCCAGGGCCGGCTCCTGACGGCCTTCTACCTCTACCGGGTGGTCTTCCTCTGGGTCGGGGTCCTGGATGATCTGGGTGTTCAGCATGGAAGGTGGCCTTGAGAGCGGGGTCCAGTATGTCCTTAGCAGGGATCCAGGACCGTTCCTCAGGTCCATATCCCTCCCAGTCCACGAGATATTTGATGCCCCCTCGTCTCCGTCTTGACTCCAGTATCTCGTGGACTGTATAGGTGGTGTCCTGTTCATCCTCCAAAGGTGGTGTAGTAGGTTGTTGAGCAATTGGGGGGTACATCGGGCTATAGTGGACAGCTTTCAACAGGGAGACGTGGAACGTAGGGTTTATCCTGTAGTGTCGAGGGAGTAACAGACGGTAGGTGACAGGGTTAATACGTCTCAGTACCTTGAAAGGCCCGATGTACCTGGGTTGGAGCTTCTTGCAGCTCCGTCGGAACCGCAGGTCTCGGGTAGACAGCCACACTCGTTGCCCGGGTTGATAAGTGGGAGTAGGTCTCCGGCGTCGGTCGGCGTAGGTCTTTTGCTGTTGTGAGGCCTGACTGAGATGTTGATGGGCCGTCTCCCAGACCTGCGCACTCCGACGGAACCACTCGTCCACCGCCGGTACCATCCCGGGTGCGGTATCCCACGGGAACAGGGGTGGTTGATACCCTAGAACACACTGGAAGGGCGTTAGACGTAGGGAGGTGTGAATGAGTGAGTTCTGAGCATACTCTACCCAAGGAAGGAATCGGCTCCACTCTTGCGGCTGCCGCGAACATTGTTGCCGTAGATACTTCCCCATTTCCTGGTTGAGCCGTTCTGTCTGCCCATTGGCCTGGGGATGATATCCGGAGGTGAGGCTCACCGAGATGCCCAAGCGTTCGCAGAAGGCCTTCCATACCCGGGATACGAACTGGGGTCCCCGGTCGGAAACAATATCCTCCGGAACACCAAACTGCCGGAACACCTGGTTAAACATAGTCTCAGCCATCTGAGTGGCGTTAGGTAAACGGGTCATGGGTACTAACCGGCACATCTTGGAGAATCGATCGATGACCACGAGAATTACAGTATGGCCCTCTGATTCTGGTAGATCGGTAACAAAGTCCATAGCAATGTGCGACCAGGGTCGTTGAGGAGTTGGCAATGGCATCAGCTTACCCTCCGTTAGTGCTCGAGGCGCCTTGGACTGAGCACATACTGGGCAGGATAATACGTAGTCTCTGACGTCATCTGTGAGGGAATCCCACCAGTATTTTCGACTGATGAGTCGTGTAGTTCGAGTGATTCCGGGATGACCAGATCCTAGCGACGTGTGGCACCATTCCATCAGTTGAGGTCGAAGCGGAGCTGGTACAAACACCTTCGACACCGGGGTTTCTGGAGGGGCTGGTTCCGCTTGGAGGCTCTCCTGAATAGTGTCATCGATAGCCCACCTCACAGGACCAGCACGGCAACTCATGGGGAGGATAGGTTCTGGTTCCACGGGTCTTTCTGCGCGCTCGAACCGTCGGGAAAGCGCGTCCGCCTTACAATTCTTGGACCCGGGAATATAAGAGACAGTGAATTGGAAACGGTTGAAGAATAAAGACCACCTTGCCTGTCGGGAGTTCAGTCGTTTAGCACTGTGAAGATACTCCAGATTGCGGTGGTCCGTGAGCACTTGGAACGGATGATCTGCTCCCTCCAGCCAATGTCTCCACTCCTCCAGTGCTAACTTCACCGCCAGTAATTCACGATTTCCCACGTCGTAGTTCTGCTCGGCCGGATTCAGCTTCTTAGAAAAAAAAGCACAGGGTCGTGATTTGGGCGGCTCACCTTAGCGCTGGGATAGCACGGCTCCAACTCCAACCTCCGAGGCGTCCACCTCCACGATAAACGGCAAGGTAGGATCCGGCTGACATAAAATGGGAGCGGTGGTAAAGCGTTGTTTCAATGTCTCAAAAGCCCGCACTGCCCCCTCTGTCCATTTCAGACCACGACCCTTGTAGCTGGTCATCGCCGACAGGGGAGCTGCGGTTGTGCTGAAATTACGCACGAACCGTCTATAGTAATTGGCAAACCCTAAGAATCTCTGGAGCTCTTTCACCGTCTGGGGTTGAGGCCAGTCTCGTACAGCTTGCACCTTGGATTCATCCAGTTTTACCCCGTCAGGAGTGAGTATGGCCCCAAGGAAGGAAATCGTAGTGACATGGAATTCACTCTTTTCGGCCTTCACGAACAGAGAGTGTTGTCGGAGTCGGTCCAGAACCTGTCGTACATGGGACACATGTTCACTCAGAGAGTTAGAGTAGATTAGGATGTCATCAATGTACACTATAACAAAGTCCCTGAAAATGTCATTCATGAACGCCTGGAACACAGAGGGCGCGTTAGTAAGTCCATAGGGCATGACACAATATTCATAATGTCCTCGATGGGTGATGAAGGCGGTCTTCCATTCATCCCCTTCTCTAATGCGCACCAGATTGTATGCACTCCTGAGGTCCAGTTTACTGTAGATGGAGGCCTGCCCCACCTGCTCGAGGGCTGCTGGAATCAAAGGAAGAGGGTAACGAATTTTAATGGTAATATCGTTCAAACCTCGATAGTCTATAAAAGGACGCAGTCCGCCATCCTTTTTCTTAACAAAGAAAAAACTGGATGCGGCGGGAGACGTAGATGGGCGAATGGCCCCTTGCTGTAGTGCCTCATCAATATACTTGCTCATAGATTCTCGTTCCGGCTGTGACAAAGGGTAGATTCTTCCGCGAGGAGGTGTAGCCCCGGATAGCAGATCAATTGCACAGTCCCAGGCCCGATGCGGTGGTAACACGGTAGCCCTCTCCTTGGAGAACACCTGCGCGTAATCCTGGTACTCTGTAGGAACAACAGTAGACACCGCACCCTGCGCATCCTCCACAGTAGACGTTTTGCAAGGTAAATTGAGGCACTCTGCCCTACATACCTCACTCCAAGCCGTGATATCGCCAGATCTCCAGGAGATGACCGGATCATGGGTAACGAGCCAGGGGTGGCCGAGGACTAGCGGCTCCCGTGGAGCGGAGATGACGAACAGAATGATGTTCTCATGGTGCAGGGAGCCCACTTGTAACTTTATTTCCTCGGTACGGTGCGTAATGAACCCAGTGCCCATGGGCTCACCGTCTAGCGCGTTGACTCGCAGGGGAGGTTGAATTGGGATAAGTTGAACTCCCAATTCCTCAGCGAGACCCACATCCATAAAACTGGCAGCCGCCCCGGAATCAATAAGACCTTCCAATCTGCGCACTCTCTCTCCAACAGATAAGGTAACTGGCACATACATTTGTTTAGATGTGATGTTGAAAACATGAGTCTCACTCACCGGTTTGGCAGTTCCGAGGCGATATTCTGGGGTACGGTTTGGTCGTACCGGACATTGCCGAATGAAATGACCCGACTGACCACAATACAGGCATAGTCCGTCTTGCCGACGTTGTTGTCTCAACGAACCCTGTAGGGGTGACCGTCCCAGTTGCATAGGTTCCTCCTCAGATTCTCTCCTCCGCTCTGACGATTGCGTAGGACCAGTGACCGAGGGCTCCCGGACTGTGGATACCTTGTGTTGCACTATCAGATTATCAATAGAGATGGCGATGTTGATAAACTCATGTAGCGCAGTGATATCTCCCCGACAAGCCAACTCAGTCTGTACTTCTTTGCGCAGCCCTCTTCGGAAAACGGTGAGCAAAGCAGTCTCGCTCCATCCGCTACCGGCTGCTATAGTACGGAACTCTAAAGCGTAGTCGACTACTGTGCGACGGCCCTGCTGAAGTTCGCATAGTTGGTCTCCCACGCTACGCCCAGATACTGGGTGGTCGAACACCTCTTGGAACAGTCTCTTAAACTGAACTTCCACATTCAACTCGGGGACCTCAGCTGCCAAAGCGCAGTAGCCCAATCCAGTGCTCTACCCGTTAGCAGAGAAATCATGAAATCCACCCTGCTACGGTTATCGGAAAACATAGTACGATTATACGACATATACAGGGACGTCTGGAGTAGAAACCCCTGACATTTGCCAGGTTCCCCCGTCGTACCTTGTCGGTAGAGAAATCGGAGGTGCATGACGAGGACTGACCGTGCTCGGGGTGGTGCCTTCAGCCGCACCAGCGTTGAGTAGCTGCAGGAGTTCATCCATCCGTTTCTCCTGTATCTCCCATCGCCTCTGTAATTCCGCTGGATCCATGGTAAAGGCGAGGTATTCTGTAATGAATACTCGGACAGAGTGGTAAGATCCAATCGCAGAATAGCGATGCTTTATTAGAGTACAGACAAGGGAATAGCTTAATCGAAGTCGGAGCGGGCTGTGGTCAAAACCGGGACAGGCAGAGGTACCAAGGGAGCGGGCGTAGTCGTAGTCGAGGGCACAGGCACAGGGTCAGAGTACGGTAATCACTGGGATAAACAAGCAGAGGATTAAGCAATTCGGGGAGTCAAACAACAAGGCACAGGTCGGATTCACGGGTAATCAAAAACAACAACAAACTCTCTCTCTCTCTCTCTCTCTCTCTCTCTCTCTCTCTTCTCTCTCTCTCTCTCTCTCTCTCATCTCTCTCTCTCTCTCTCTCTCTCTCTCTCTCTCTCTCTCTCTCTATCCTCTCTCTCTCTTCTCTCTCTCTCTCTCTCTTCTCTCTCTCTCTCTCTCTCTCTCTCTCTCTCTCTCCTCTCTCTCTCTCTCTCTCTCTCTCTCTCTCTCTCTCTCTCTCTCTCATCTCTCTCTCTCTCTCTCTCTCTCGGAACAAAACGCTTAGCAAGTCACAATGGAACAATACCTCGCACCGACTGAGCTTCTGAGCACACCTTATATCCTACACTAATTACTGACAGGTGTGCTCAGAACTCAGGTGAACCAGATCGAGTCTGATGACTCCCCCTCTCTGTAGATCGGGGAAGTGTCAGACTCTGTCTAGACCCAGCCAACCCCCGATCCCTTACAGCGAAGAAACACACATAATAGCACAATTGGTTAGAGGGCCGTTAAACTGCAGCCAACTCCTCCGGCGCCATCTTGAATCAAGTCTAAATAAGTTCAGAAGTAAAATTGTGCTTAACAAGTCACATAATAAGTTGCATGGACTCACTCTGTGTGGAAGAATGATGTTTAACATGATTTTTGAATGACTGCCTCTTCTCTGTACCCCACACATAAAATTATCTGTAAGGTCCCTCAGTCGAGCAGTGAATTTCAAACACAGATTCAACCACAAAGACCAGGGAGGTTTTCCAATGCCTCGCAAAGAAGGGCACCTATAGAATACCACAGTATGAGTCATAATACCCATAAAACCTAGCGGTCAAACAGGGATATGGTTCCAATCGTTTTTCCACCATTCAGTTTTCCCATAGGGGATTTTAGAAACAATTAAAATAAGGTCTGTGTTTCATGTAGGCTTACCCTGGCATGACGTTTTGATAACAGTGTAAAGCTCTCTAGGACAAGGTGACTTTTAGCAATACAGTGGGGAGAACAAGTATTTGATACACTGCCGATTTTGCAGGTTTTCCTACTTACAAAGCATGTAGAGGTCTGTAATTTTTATCATAGGTACACTTCAACTGTGAGAGATGGAATCTAAAACAAAAATCCAGAAAATCACATTGTATGAATTTTAAGTAATTAATTTGCATTTTATTGCATGACATAAGTATTTGATCACCTACCAACCAGTAAGAATTCCGGCTCTCACAGACCTGTTAGTTTTTCTTTAAGAAGCCTTCCTGTTCTCCACTCATTACCTGTATTAACTGCACCTGTTTGAACTCGTTACCTGTATAAAAGACACCTGTCCACACACTCAATCAAACAGACTCCAACCTCTCCACAATGGCCAAGACCAGAGAGCTGTGTAAGGACATCAGGGATAAAATTGTAGACCTGCACAAGGCTGGGATGGGCTACAGGACAATAGGCAAGCAGCTTGGTGAGAAGGCAACAACTGTTGCCGCAATTATTAGAAAATTTAAGAAGTTCAAGATGACGGTCAATCACCCTCGGTCTGGGGCTCCATGTAAGATCTCACCTCGTGGGGCATCAATGATCATGAGGAAGGTGAGGGATCAGCCCAGAACTACACGGCAGGACCTGGTCAATGACCTGAAGAGAGCTGGGACCACAGTCTAGCTTTTTGGTCTAAACACCACTCGCCGTGTTTGGAGGAAGAAGAAGGATGAGTACAACCCCAAGGACACCATCCCAACCGTGAAGCATGGAGGTGGAAACATCATTCTTTGGGGATGCTTTTCTGCAAAGGGGACAGGACGACTGCACCGTATTGAGGGGAGGATGGATGGGGCCATGTATAATGAGATCTTGGCCAACAACCTCCTTCCCTCAGTAAGAGCATTGAAGATGGGTCGTGGCTGGGTCTTCCAGCATGACAACGACCCGAAACACACAGCCAGGGCAACTAAGGAGTGGCTCCGTAAGAAGCATCTCAAGGTCCTGGAGTGGCCTAGCCAGTCTCCAGACCTGAACCCAATAGAACATCTTTGGAGGGAGCTGAAAGTCCGTATTGCCCAGCAACAGCCCCGAAACCTGAAGGATGTGGAGAAGGTCTGTATGGAGGAGTGGGCCAAAATCCCTGCTGCAGTGTGTGCAAACCTGGTCAAGACCTACAGGAAACGTATGATCTCTGTAATTGCAAACAAATGTTTCTGTACCAAATATTAAGTTCTGGTTTTCTGATGTATCAAATACTTATGTCATGCAATAAAATGCAAATTAATTACTTTAAAATCATACAATTTGATTTTCTGGATTTTTGTTTTAGATTCCGTCTCTCACAGTTAAAATGTACCTATGATAAAAATGACAGACCTCTACATGCTTTGTAAGTAGGAAAACCTGCAAAATCGGCAGTGTATCAAATACTTGTTCTCCCCACTGTATATATATATATATATATATATATATATATATCTTTCCTGATCTATCTTATATCTCTCAGATACTTCAAGGGGTTTTAAAATTCTAAGTCAAAAAGCTAAATGATCCTTGGTATGACCTTCTTAAAACAATTCCATATAGCTTAGTTAGTCCCATCCTTCAGCTCCATTCAACACGTCCCATCTATCTCTTAACACCATCCATATTGGATTTCTATTTGCCATATATTTTTCAACTGTACTGTGATGTTTTACAAAAGTTCGGAACCTTTCTATTCTCATTGTTTCTACAGTTTGCGTATTGAAAATAAACATCTTTGCCAAAAGTGTTATTATATTATTGATCGATTGACTATGACTTTTCAGATCACCCAGTAGTGCTATCTGCAGGGTCAGCTCCATGCAAATATTGCAAATCTTCAGCCATTCCTGGACCTGTGTCCAGAAACAAGCTTCAAATGGACAGTAGCAAAACAAATGATCTAATGATTCTGTCTCTTCACAGCCAAATCTGCAGAGCAGCGAAAATTGTATCCCCCATTCAAATAACATTCTATTGGTAGCAAGAATTGTATATAATCATTTAAATTGAAAAATTCTAAGTTTTGAATCCGGCATCGTTTTGCGAATCAGTTCATAAACACTATGCCATGGAATCGGTACGTAAAAAATCTATTCTCAACTATTTTGCAATCTATATGGGACGGCTGTCAATGGCTGTCAATCTTTTGGTCCTTAAATGAAACTGGTAAACTTTTTTATTTACCACAATTTTCTTTAACCAATTATGTTCTTTAATGCAGGGCTGACAGACAAGTTCCTTACTTTTTCCGTTCGTTACTTTTTCCTCCTTCCACTTTCCTCTTCCATTTTTGCGGTAATGCTGCAATTGTTTGGTTGTAATTTTGGGTAGAGCAGACATTTCCATATGTTTTTGTTAGCTGCATGTGCAAAATTTTTATCAATTAGTATATTTGAGTTTAACCACAATATTTGTTTCAATATTTGTTCTGTCATTTCTGGAGGATTAAATTGAAATTGCAACCAACTTTCTATGGCTTGTTTTAGAAATAGTGATATTTGGGAGATTATTTCCTTTTCAAATACCTGAAAGTGAGGGGTTGTGATCTGAATAAAGGGAAAAAGTCCCTTCTTGAACATTGGGTGAGACAATCTTTCTAGTTTGCTAGAGAACCAGTTTCCTGATCTTTCTTATATCTCTCAGATATAGGACAGACACTTCAGAACAAACTTCCTTTAGATTTTTGGGGGGGACTATCTGTTCCATGTAGTGAATATGTTATTCAATGCGTTTGTATGGGCTAATAGCAATAACTTAACATAAGCATAACATAAGCTTTCGCTGCACCCTCTATAGCATCTGCTAAACTGTGTATGTGACCAATACGTTTGATTCCTCAGTGCAGTAAGGTTGGCCCAGCTCCAGGAGATCTGCAGCTCATCTTCTCAGTATCCTATAAAACTATGTTTGATTGATGCTCGCATTTTTTCATAACTGGCACATATGATTGTTTTATTAAGGTAGTAAAGGTAAGCCGAATATTGGCATGTCAGAGAATCGGACGTAAATCAACATGTAGGCTAAGGTTTCTATGCTAACCCTCTCTTTTCAATCAACATTGTTTACTAGAAGGAAAATGTCCTTGTTTTGAAGTTCAGCCAATTAGATCACTTACGGTTAAGTATTAAAAGTACTTATTACTCCAGCCCTCCCCACCCCCTATTAGCTAGTTGACCTGCCCTGGCCTGAATCACACAAGTCTCTCTTGTGGATTTAGGATTTAAAAGTAATGTTAGTGCCATCGGCCCATTGGCAACCCTACCTATAAAATACTGCCAGTAGGCAGAGTCTGGTGTCCGTCCTTGTCTGATCAGGTTCGAGGCCACAGCCTGACACTGGCACCGGTCCCAATCTGTGCCCTCCCTACAGGTGCTGCTTAGGCTGGCAAGAGGAGCCATCTTTATTTTGTTCTCTCAGCAGCAGATAGAAGTCCTCCCATTTCTGATCAGATGTCTGTCTGTGTGGGTCCCTGTATACCACCGTGCTACTGCGATGTGTTGTGTCTGTTCCTCCTCCTTACCACCCGATCAGGGCTTTGCTGCCTGCCAGTTAGCACAAGGCCAGCCTCAGCATTGTCTGGGAGAAGGCACGCACGCACACACTCTCTCTCACACACACACACGTTTGTTTTACTATTTTCTATCCTTGTGGGGACCAAATAATTTATTCCCATTCAAAATCCTATTTTGCCTAACCCCTAAACCTAACCCTTAGTCTAAGCTTAACCCTAACCTTAACCCCTAACCCTAACTCCTAACCCTAAACCCTAAACCTAACCCCTAACCCTTAATTCTAATGCTAACCCTAATTTTAACCCTGACCCTTAACCTAACCCCTAAGACTAAAATAGCCTTTTTCCTTGTGGGGCCCGGGAAATGTCCCCACTTGTCCGAATATTCCTTGTTTTACTATCCTTGTGAGGACTTCTGGTCCCCACAAGGATAGTAAAACCAAACACACACACACACACACACACAACACAAGGAATGCAGCTGCCTCCAATCATGGAGTAGTCCATACTACCCTTAAGAACCACTTTCCCCTCTCTTTATTGAGAATGTCTTCTTGTTGGAACAGGTTTATTTGGAAGACATACCTCACTCCTTCCTGTCAATCCCCACTCCTTCCTGTCAATCAGAGATCATGTAAGAGGATAACACTGGTTTCTCATATCTGAGCCAGAAAGTGTCTGGCTGTCTAACAAGCCATGGTATAAAGTAAGTGTACAAAACATTAGGAACACCTGCTCTTTCCATGACATTGACTGACCAGGTGAATCCAGGTGAAAGTTATGATCCCTTATTGATGTCAATCAGTGTAGATGAAGGGGGGGAGCCAGGTTAAATAAGTATGTTTAAACCTTGAGACAATTGAGACATGTTGAATGGGCAAGACAAAATATTTAAGTGCCTTTGAATGGGGTATGGTAGTAGGTGCCAGGCGCACCGGCTTGAGTGTGTCAAGAACTGCAACGCTGCTGGGTTTTTCACGCTCAACAATTTCCCGTGTGTATCATGAATGGTCCACCACCCAAAGGACATCCAGCCAACTTGACACAACTGTGGGGAGCATTGGAGTCAACATGGGCCAGCGTCCCTGTGGAGAGCTTTCGAGACCTTGTAGTGTGCATACCCCGACGAATTGAGGCTCTTTTGAGGGCAAAAGGTGGTGCAAATCATTTATAGGAAGGTGTTCCTAATGTTTTTTACACTCAGTGTATATCATACAGCAACCCTATTCCCTAGCAATCCCCTGGTGTGTACACACACACACACATACACACAGCAGAGTGTCAACATGTGGGTTAATGCCTCAACCACCCACCCTATTCCTCAGCCTGCGTGACGTTGACAAGGGTCCCCACTACGCTGTGGACCAAAAACCTCCAATCTCGCCGGCTGACCTAGATCTGTCTTTGATGTATAGAGGGAAGGTAACGTGGCTGAGAGTAAAATTTCTTGGTCCCCTGCTCTTTCACCTTTAGTGGTTAAAGGCTGCCTGGTGGGGGCTGACGCAAGAGGTTGAGGCGAGACTGTGGCTGTGGAGGCTGATGCAGGAGGCTGTGTAATGGGACTGGGAGAGCAGAAACACCTCCATGGGTCCCTAGGCCACAGCTTTACCCCCAGGAGGCCCCAGCAGATGCAGGGCCATTCCTGGAAGCAGCTCAGGGTCGCGCAGATTAGGATTTATGGAGGGGGTGTGTGCATTGGCCTTTTTTTTCTCTCTCTCTCGTATATACAGTGCCTTCAGAAAGTATTCATACCCCTTGACTTATTCCACATTTTGTTGTGTTACAGCTTGAATTCAAAATGTATTAAATTGATTTTTTTTTTTTATGACAGTCACGAAGCTGAGCTTAGTCTTTCTTTATGGCATACTGCCTAGCTTGTAAGTGATGTGCCGTTATGGGAACATGTGTGAGACATACAGCCTGCAATTTCAAAATTATTTGACCATCAAAGTGTTCAGGGCTGGACCAAAAACATTTGAGGCTGCAGCCCTGGAAGCCCAGGCCTAATGACGCCACTGGACTGTGATGCATCAGAGTGTGTGTTCTAATGGTGTTCTCATGGAGGCTGGGATAGAGTTGTCCTGAGTTGTCCTGGTAAGACTTTCAAAATCCTAACATGGCTAAACCTCTCACATTAAACAATCATATTTTCTGTAGTTTTTTTGTCTTGCCAACGTAGTGTTGCACTAAACGAAGTGGCACAGACTGAAGTCACACAAAGTTATTTATATATGCATTAGATGACTAACAGGGGTCGCTGTTTTGAAGTCACTCGCCTCCATCTTGGCACTCTCCACCAAGAGCTATAGAAATTGATTTATTAATGTCTACATTTGTTTTTGCAACATGTATTCTATTACAGACATTTTAATGGATACTTCTAAATTATATTATGTGAGCTAAACATAAAAATACAAAATGTCTTCTTTTTTTTTGTTCTAATGTTACTACAACAAAAACAATACTTAAATACATTTACATTTGTCCTTGAAACATTTAGTTGAAATACTGTAGAATTCCATTAATTCCTATGGAGGACTACTTCTTCTGGGGAGTGCCAATATGGCCGACCAGTGGCTTCAATGCCTCTCATTGGCCAATACATTGCATCAGCAATCCATGGTTTACAGTTGAAGTCTGAAGTTTACATACACCTTAGCCAAATACATTTAAACTCAGTTTTCCACAATTCCTGACATTTAATCCTAGTAAAACTTCCCTGTCTTAGGTCAGTTAGGATCACCACATTATTTTAAGAATGTGAAATGTCAGAATAATATTAGAGAGAATGATTTATTTCAGCTTTTATTTCTTTCATCACATTCCCAGTGGGTCAGAAGTTTACATACACTCAATTAGTATTTCGTAGCATTGCCTTTAAATTGTTTAACTTGGGTCAAACGTTTCGGGTAGCCTTCCACAATAAGTTGGGTGAATTTTGGCCCATTCCTCCTGACAGAGCTGGTGTAACTGAGTCAGGTTTGTAGGCCTCCTTGCTCGCACTATCTTTTTACATTTTACATCATTGAGCAGACACTTTTATCCAGAGCGATTAGGGTTAAGAGCATTGCTCAAGGGCACATTGACAGATTTTTCACCTAGTTGGCTCAGGGATTCGACCAAGCGACCTTTCGATTACTGGCCCAACGCTCTTAACCACTAAGATACCTGCCGCCCAACTTTTTCTATCGGACTGAGGTCAGGGCTTTGTGATGGCCACTCCAATACCTTGACATTGTTGTCCTTAAGCCATTTTGCCACAACTTTGGAAGTATGCTTGAGGTCATTGTTCATTTGGAAGACCCATTTGCGACCAAGCTTTAACTTCCTGACTGATGTCTTGAGATGTTGCTTCAATATATCCACATAATTTTCCTTCCTCATGATGCCATCTATTTTGTGAAGTGCACCAGTCCCTCCTGCAGCAAAGCACCCCCACAGCATGATGCTGCCACCCCGTGCTTCACGGTTGGGATGGTGTTCTTCGGCTTGCAAGCCCCCCCTTTTTCCACCAAACATAACGATGGTCATTATGGCCAAACAGTTCTATTTTTGTTTCATTTTTTGTTCAATTTGTGGAGTGGTTGAAAAACAAGTTTTAATGACTCCAACCTAAGTGTATGTAAACTTCCGACTTCAACTGTATATACATCATTGGTCACACACTACAAGATTCTTCACTTGGTCGTGAGGATTCTCGATACCACTATGTTTTGCAAAAAGAATGATGCGATTATGTGATTAGATTGTTAATGTAGCTAGAACGAGATGTGGCTCAAAGCAGCCTCATAAACTTTTTCAGTCCGACATTCACGCTTGTCATAGAGTTTTTGAATTGAACTTCAGAGCTTTAACGATCTGGTATTTTAACTTTGGTGTTCTGTGTCAGTAGGTGCATTGTGTTGTTTTGTAGTTGGAATTCTTTGGATTTAAAGATGCACTGTGCAGAAATCGCTCCTCCAGTTCCTGGTTGCTAAATTCTAATAGTTCACCTAATTTCAGTTTATGTAACAAAACAAGCAGTCATTGTGTAGAGAATTATTGTACCAT
The DNA here is from genome assembly GCF_964263955.1 of Coregonus lavaretus. Classification (NCBI taxonomy): domain Eukaryota; kingdom Metazoa; phylum Chordata; class Actinopteri; order Salmoniformes; family Salmonidae; genus Coregonus; species Coregonus lavaretus. The sequence continues at coordinate 46,956,474 of NC_140008.1, read as the reverse complement.
CTAAACCACTGTGAAATATACTTTTCATAACCAGAAAAAAAGTGTATTTTCAGCTGTTTGAAGTTGGTGTACAAAACCGAAAGTAAAAGATGCAAAAACTAAACTTCAGAATGGAAGGCATAGTCGCCCAAAAAGTTACTTATTGTAGGTTTAAAAGGACAAACTTTAATGGAGCAAAGCTTATTGTTAAAGGTCTTGTTGTTCTCATTATGAACACCTGCATCTTGACACACATAGCTTTTGTTTTCTCCAAACGTTTACACTCTTATAGGGATATAGGGATCTTCGGTTTGTCCCCATAGGGGAACCCTTTTTGGTGCTAGGTAGAACCTATCCCTCCGCAAAGAACCCTTTTGGAAACTTTTTTTCTAAGAGTGTATCTGTTCAATGTAGAAGAATACAGTGGTGTGTATAAATTGGTCTGTCTTGGAGAGGGATTCTACGAGCAGTCCGCATTACACAGGCCTACAGCCACATTGTCATTGAGGTCTGTCAGACTGTCCCCACCCCCAACAAGATTTCCCAGAAGGTGGGGATTTACATTTACGTTTCCAAGATAAGAGAGCCTATACTACAACAATCCTCCTCTGACCATCCACTGGGCTCTACCCCTGCCATCAGTCTCATCAGTGTGAGATACATTTCTACTAGGCATACACACACACTCCCCTCAATCTGTACACACACACACTCACACTCTCCCCAGCCTCATTCCCCCAATCGCGCCCACCGACCGCCTGCATATGAAAGGATTAATATATTCCGCTAAACAGACAAAACGTTACAGGATTATCCTCTTTTAAACTGCTCCCTGCATTAGGGGATGTACTCTTTGGCACAGGGACATGTCTGATTGTCTGTCTCTCTTTGTCACACCTGGCCTTATTAGGCTCTCATGATAATTTCCTAAAGGGGAGGGGGAAAGGGGGAAATACCGTTGATTGGCACCTAAATCACCTGTCCCTCTAGCTATACTTACCTTTAAACATGGAGTTTGATCTAAATGAGAATACAAATAATGCTTCATTTGGAACTGCAATGCAATCATCCCTATGGATGTAGAGACAATGGAGAGTAAAGTGATAAACTGTGCTAGCTGCAGAAGCATGGCTGAGGAGGATAGAAGAGAAGAAAACTAATGGAGACAACTTAAGCACAGAGGCATAACCTGATTTCAGCCAAGTGTCTTTGTGGTGCCAGCAGACAAAAACACATTTCATAAGCAGATAAATGTGCTTCTCCCTCCCAGACCAGGCCGACGTACTGTAGATTCATCTTTGGATTTCTCAGAGTCAGACGTGATAAGAAATCATATTGGCTGGAGCCGGAGCCCTTTGGTTAACGAGAGAGAGCACTGCAGAGACATTCTACTCACGTGGATCATCCGGCCACATGGCTGAAAGCACAGGCAGGCAGGCAGTACACACTGTCTGCACTAGATATGAAGTCTACCCAGGAGTTGCCTGGGGTATATACTACATCATTTTAAATACACCACATATTTGTTACACTGTCACAAAAATGTAAATGCTAGACACAATATTTAGGTACATCTAATAGGCTAGGTGCCATCATCTACAATATCTCACATAACAAAAGACAATTGCTCAATTTGAGTTTGTATTAATGGCTTTGAATGCTGAATGCTGAGCACCCAAAATAGCATATTTTCATGGTTTGGAAACTATGCCGTTGTGAGCAGGCGATGTCAAAGATGCTAGCCCCCCCCCCCCCACCTCTCTACACATCTCTCTCCCCCACCTCTCCACTCATCTTTCAGTACCAGTTGCATCTGCGTAAGCGGGGTGTGCCCACTAATCTATATCCATGGCTGTGCCCATGGCCTCCTCCTCTGCACAGTAGTCTGATATCTCTCTCTCTCTCTCTCTTTCTCTCTCTCAGGCACTGGTATCAGGTGTACCTCTTTATCTGGCTCAGACTGTGGGAGAAAGAGACATCTGTATTCCTCTCTCTTTCTTATTTGCAACAATAGCCTACTATGGTCTATGGTCTTTTCAAATATTTCCATACATCTAATTGAGTTTACAGTTTAAATGAAGCCATGTCACTTTCATATGGAGTAAACAATGTCTCTATTCTATACATTTGACCTCTATGATACAACTCATTTATAATAGTTTGAGACAGACAGCTGAAGGCCTATTACAGTTTCTGTCTCGTGTAAGGGGTGACCCAAGGTTAGTCAGACATGTTGTGGCAGACAGTGACCTGCTGATCTACTCATCTGCAAGGAGTGTGATGACAAATATTATTAAGCCACTGAGAGGATGGCTAGGCTAAACCCTGCGCGAACATCTCACCTGGCGCAAAGCTGTGATTATGTGCTCCATGATGCATATGTTTTTCTGCTCACACCCTCAGATGGTCACAATAATCCAATATATGATATCTGTTCTATCTGTTCCTCTGAGATCCATAATCCTTCCTCTCTCGTTCTCTCTCTGCCAGCCAGGCTGCCCAGCTAGCAACCTCCACCCTCTCTCCTGTTACCAAGGTAACAGTGTTCCGGTTCCTCCAAATAGCTGCTTGTGCTAAGAGGAGGATTTTCAGGTGAGCCAGTCGTGATTGACTGGGTGAATGCAATATGTTGATTAAGCTTTCCATGAATCAAACTCTACTTCTGTGCATGCCTTCACTGCCCGTCTCTTTACTCGACTTAACATTCCCTGGACTCAACATAAGTAGTAATACCAAACATGATAAAGGTAATAATCTGAGTTCTGAGCAGCTATACCCAGTCAGTTTTCAGTTATTATTCATTGCTACAATTATTTTAGTTTTTACAGCAATAGATTTATATAAAACTGTAAGTGCAGTTATTAAGTTGAAACGCTTAAGATGTGTCAGTATTCAGTGATTATTCAGTCCAGCTGCAACCATCTGCAGTCAGACCCCCCATTCTCCTTATGTTCACACTCATAAAAATGTGTTTTATGATATGAACATGTATTCATACAGTTGAAGTCGGAGGTTTACATACACCTTAGCCAAAAACATTTAAACTCAGTTTTTCACAATTCCTGACATTTAATCCTAGTAACAATTCACTGTTTTAGGTCAGTTAGGATCACCACATTATTTTAAGAATGTGAAATGTCAGAATAATAGCAGAAAGAATGATTTATTTCAGCTTTTATTTCTTTCATCACATTCCCAGTGGGTCAGAAGTTTACATACACTCAATTAGTATTTCGTAGCATTGCTTTTAAATTGTTTAACTTGGGTCAAACGTTTCGGGTAGCCTTCCACAATAAGTTGGGTGAATTTTGGCCCATTCCTCCTGACAGAGCTGGTGTAACTGAGTCAGGTTTGTAGGCCTCCTTGCTCGCACACGCTTTTTCAGTTCTGCCCACACTTTTTCTATAGGATTGAGGTCAGGGCTTTGTGATGGCCACTCCAATACCTTGACTTTGTTGTCCTTAACCCTCCCGTTGTCCTAGGGTCAAAATGACCCGCCACTGTGTTGAACCAACTTTAGTTAATTTTTATATTTTTTGGATCATTTGTGAGAAGGAGGCAGTGATATTTTTTTTAAAGTCTCACAGCCTCCTTCTCACAAATGATCCCAAAAAAATAAAAAATAAATAAAGTTGGTTCAACACAGTGGCGGGTCATTTTGACCCTAGGACAACGGGAGGGTTAAGCCATTTTGCCACAACTTTGGAGGTCTGCTTGGGATCATTATCCATTTGGAAGACCCATTTGAAACCAAGCTTTAACTTCCTGACTGATGTCTTGAGATGTTGCTTCAATATATCCACATAATTTTCCTTCCTCATGATGCCATCTATTTTGTGAAGTGCACCAGTCCCTCCTGCAGCAAAGCACCCCCACAGCATGATGCTGCCACCCCCTTGCTTCACGGTTGGGATGGTGTTCTTCGGCTTGCAAGCGTCCCTCTTTTTCCTCCAAACATAACGATGGTCATTATGGCCAAACAGTTCTATTTTTGTTTCATCAGACCAGAGGACATTTCTCCAAAAAGTATGATCTTTGTCCCCATGTGCAGTTGCAAACCAAAGTCTGGCTTTTCTATGGCGGTTTTGGAGCAGTGGCTTCTTCCTTGCTGAGCGGCCTTTCAGGTTATGTCGATATAGGACTCGTTTTACTGTGGATATCAATACTTTTGTACCTGTTTCCTCCAGCATCTTCACAAGGTCCTTTGCTGTTGTTCTGGGATTGATTTGCACTTTTCGCACCAAAGTACGTTCATCTCTAGGAGACAGAACGCGTCTTCTTCCTGAGCAGTATGACGGCTGTGTGGTCCCAAGGTGTTTATACTTGCGTACTATTGTTTGTACAGATGAACGTGGTACCTTCAGGCGTTTGGAAATTGCTCCCAAGGATGAACCAGACTTGTGGAGGTCTACAATCTTTTTTCTGAGGTCTTGGCTGATTTATTTTGATTTTCATCATGTCAAGCAAAGAGGCACTGGGTTTGAAGGTAGGCCTTGAAATACATCCACAGGTACACCTCCAATTGACTCAAATGATGTCAGGTAGCCTATCAGAAGCTTCTAAAGTCATGGCATAATTTTCTGGAATTTTCCAAGCTGTTTAAAGGCACAGTCATCTTAGTGTATGTAAACTTCTGACCCACTGGAATTGTGATACAGTGAATTATAAATGAAATAATCTGTCTGTAAACAATTGTTGGAAAAATGACTTGTGTCATGCACAAAGTAGATTTCCTAACCGACTTGCCAAAACTATAGTTCGTTAACAAGAAATTTGTGGAGTGGTTGAAAAACTAGTTTTAATGACTCCAACCTAAGTGTATGTAAACTTCCGACTTCAACTGTAGACTTTAAACAATCTTGAGTGTTTGAAAAAGGGTACAGCACAGTATACAGTGCTTTCGGAAAGTATTCAGACCCCTTCCCTTTTTCCACATTTTGTTACGTTACAGCCTTATTCTAAAATTGATTAAAATGATTGTTTTCCTCATCAATCTACACACAATACCCCATAATGACAAAGCAGAAACTGTTAAAAATGTTAGAAATGTTTGCAAATGTATTAGAAGTAAAAAACAGAAATACCTTATTTACGTAAGTATTCAGACCCTTTGCTATGAGACTCGAAATTGAGCTCAGGTGCATCCGGTTTCCATTGATCATCCTTGAGATGTTTCTACAACTTGATTTTAGTCCACCTGTGGTAAATTAAATTGATTGGACATGATTTGGAAAGGCACACACCTGTCTATATAAGGTCCCACAGTTGACAGTGCATGTCAGAGCAAAAACCAAGCCATGAGGTCGAAGGAATTGTCCGTAGAGCTCCGAGACAGGATTGTGTCGAGGCACAGATCTGGGGAAGTGTACCAAATAATGTCTGAAGCATTGGAGGTCCCCAAGAACACAGTGGCTTCCATCATTCTTAAATGGATGAAGTTAGGAACCACCAAGACTCTTCCTAGAGCTGGCCGCCCGGCCAAACTGAGCAATTGGGGGATAAGGGCTTTGGTCAGGGAGGTGACCAAGAACCCGATGGCCACTCTGACAGAGCTCCAGAGTTCCTCTGTGGAGATGGGAGAACCTTCTAGAAGGACAACCATCTCTGCAGCACTCCACCAATCAGGCCTTTATGGTAGAGTGGTCAGACGGAAGCCACTCCTCAGTAAAAGGCACATGACAGCCCGCTTGGAGTTTGCCAAAAGTCACCTAAATGACTCTCAGACCATGAGAAACAAGATTCTCTGGTCTGATGAAACCAAGATTGAACTCTTTGGCCTGAATGCCAAGCGGCATTCCATCCTTGATGTACAGAGAGATCCTTAATGAAAAACTGCTCCAGAGCGCTCAGGACCTCAGACTTGGGTGAAGGTTCGCCTTCCAACAGGACAACAACCCTAAGCACACAAATAAGACAATGCAGGAGTGGCTTCGGGACAAGTCTCTGAATGTCCTTGAGTGGCCCAGCCAGAGCCCGGACTTGAACCCGATCGAACATCTCTGGAGAGACCGGAAACTAGCTGTGCAGCGATGCTCCCCATCCAACCTGATAGAGCTTGAGAGGATCTGTAGAGAAGAATGGGAGAAACTCCCCAAATACAGGTGTGCCAAGCTTGTAGCATCATACCCAAGAAGACTCAAGGCTGTAATCACTGCCAAAGGTGCTTCAACAAAGTACTGAGTAAATGGTCTGAATACTTATGTAAATGTGATATTTCCGTTTTTTATGTCTAAAAAACTGTATTTACTTTGTCATTATGGGGTATTGTGTGTAGATTGAAAACAATTTAATCAATTTTAGAATAAGGCTGTAACGTAAGGCAAGGTGTCTGGATACTTTCCGAATGCACTGTATGTCCTATATAGAGGAGACTGTTTGTTTTAATAATTCCAATACAGTTGCATTGAACATCTTCCTAATATTGAGTTGCATCCCCTTTTGCCCTCAGAACAGCCTCAATTTGTCGGGGCATGGACTAAAGGGTGTCGAAAGCGTTCCACAGGGATACTAGCCCATGTTAACTACAATTCTTCTCCCAGTTGTGTCAAGTTGGCTGGATGTCCTTTGGGTGGTGGACCATTCTTGATACACACGGGAAACTGTTGAGCGTGAAAACCCCAGCAGTGTTGCAGTTCTTGACACACTCAAACCAGTGCGCCTGGCACCTACTACCATCAGAACTGTGTCTATGGTGAACCCCTTCAACACATAGGCACCCAGTCACCCACCCCTCCAGCCCCCAGGTCCTCAGTCCTCCAACCATCCAGCCACCCACCCTTCCAGCTCTCCAGTCCTCCAGCCACCCACTCCTCCAGCCCTCCAGTCCCCAACCCCCACCATCCCCCGCCTTCAGCCACCCAACCCTCCATCTCCCAGTCCCCCAGTCTGCCTCTTAGCCTATTGTTCTCCTCGTGGTATGAAAACCTTGACCTTCAGCCACACATCAATCCCAAAGCTCTTGTTTTTCCACACAGAAGAACAACACACTTATCAGGTTGCATCTCTCCTCTCACTCCCTTCTCTCCTCTTCCTCACACTCATGGCAGCCAGACAGGTAGGCAGCCAGGGGAGTACGGGGGAGACAGAGAGTCCAGCAGGCCCAGCCAGGCTAAATGATTAGTTTTATCAATGATAGGAGAGTAATCCCGGAGGTGGTGACTCTGAATCCCACTTTTGAGAGGAATTGTGTCAGTGTCATCCAGTGTTCTGGAAAATGATGGTGAAGGTTAGGTCAAAGTCAGCCACCCTGGCGGCCCCCGGCGGCCCAGGACTGGTGTGACCAGGGTCTCAGGAAGCTGCTCTCTGGAACACGGTGAAACCAAATGACAGAGCGGTGCAACGAAACAGCTTCCTGTGACCATAAGCTGTGTATGTGTGTATGGGCAGGAGGCAGCATTGTATCAGTGTGTTTACAGAGGAAACCAGCCAAGCCCCACACTACCACCACCCATCCTGAACGCACACAGCACAACGCCACATCCAAGGTGATAATTACGGTGTTTCTGTTACACCATCAATTACAGGGGAAACTGAGGCTCCACTAGCGCTGCTGCTGCCTGATAACTTGGCCCTCGCAAAACAATTTCCCCTTTTTACAGAATCACAGTCCCTTTCCCTAAACAAAATCAGAAGTAGTAAGCAGTGCCAAACAAACTGCCAAACGTTGATGAATTTCCTTTTCCTCCTGTTGCTATTATTTGCTACCGACCGGACCCCCGTCAGCGAGGTGAAATGTTCCAGAGACAGCGAGACGAGGCATATGTGGCCTGGACCAGGGCCATGAACAGTTCTTTCCGGGGCCTGGTGCTCAAAATGTGGCCACAGCTGCCCCTTAAATGTACACGGAAGTGTAATATCAATAACATGCATGTCAATCTCTCCTGGCTCAAAGTAGAGGAGAGATTGACTACATCACCACTTGTCTTTGTGAGAAGTATTGAATTGAAAGCACCGAACTGTCTGTTCAAACAGCTAACACACAGCTCAGACACTCATAGATACCCCACAAGACATGCCACCAGGGATCTCGTCACAGTCCCCAAGTCCAGAACAGACTCTGGACAACGCACAGTACTAAATAGAGCCATGACTACATGGAACTCTCTTCCACAACAAGTAACTCAAGTGAGCAGTAAAATCAGATTTAGAAAACAGAATAAACAACACCTCACGGCACAACGCGGACTGTGAAGAGACACACAAACACACGCATATGCACACACACTCTAACACACGCACTCTACACACACACACACACACACACACATTGTAATGTTGTGGTATTGTGGATTTTATATTGTACATTTGTAATGTTAGAGTAATAATGGAATAATGTCTCGTAAAATGTATATTTTTATTTATGATGTAGGCTGTTGTTGTGTTTTAACACTGTTTGGACCCCAGTTACTCATTTTAAGGTTAAATAAATACTGTTACATTAAGATAGCCTTAACATTAGGCTATTTACTGTCTTACAAAAGTAATATTGAATCATGCTTGTTTGACAACACAAGCAAATATAAATATTTAAAGGATATCTATCTACTGCTTGGATAGTTCCACCTGAGCCGCTGGCTTAATCCTATTCTTTAACTTTTATTTTTGGTTGAGATGGAGATGCGAATCCAACATATCATTTAACTTGTCGACAAGTTAATAGGCTATTTATAGTATTGCAAAACTGATATTGAATTGTGTTTGATTGTCAACACAACCAAATTTCAACTTTTTAAGCAGATGCATCTTCTGCTTGGATAGCTCTGTCTGTGCTACTGAGTCTGGCTTTAATTCCAGTTTGTCTACAAATTATTAATCGATATGTTGGATTCACGTCTCCATTTCAACCAAAAAAGTTAAAGAATAGGACTAAGTCAAATCAAATGTAATCCTATTCTTTAACTTTAATTTTTGGTTGAGATGGAGACGTCAATCCAACATTTTTATTATTAACTTGTAGATTCCATTGGAAATCAACCAAAGCTTGAATCTCTAGGCATATTGTATTGTCTATTTTTAGTTGAATCCTGGGCTGAATTTAAATAATAGCCGTTGATGACTTCCCAAACGCTATATACAGTAGGCCTAAATAGCACAATTGATTATATATTACTGATAAAGTATGGTTACATTTCATTTGCACTGTTGAACCTACCCTTTGGAATGACTTCAACAGCAACAGTGAATATATTAAGTGGAGATTTCTCAACAATCATTCTCATGATAACACATTGGTAATAGTCTGTGACAAATATGAAAGCTAAGCTGGGCTTGGTTAAAATCCTGGTTGGGAGACAGAAGGGATAGCTGTAGATAGATCAACTCACCAGTAGGAGGTGCTGCCCAGCCTGTTATTTTTCTGATAGTGGATATTACGTTGAAGATCTGCCGTTGTTTCAAAGGTACAAATTCAACAGATTTTATACAAGGTTTGTCTATGTTGAAAATTGGTTACCATGATGACATAATCCTGTGGTTGAACACAACAGTTTACATTGATGCATTTGTTCAAATCCAATGTATTTTCCATGTAGATTCCACGTCACAATACTTTGACAAATTACATTGAAACAACGTTGATTCAACCAGTTTGTGCCCAGTGGTTAGCTACACACACTCGACTGGTGATCGCATTTCCAGCCATGCATGTTTGGATACCGGGCATGCGCAATCTCCGTACAGGGCAGACCAACAGGCACATACAGAGACATTCTCGGTGCAGCCTACAGGCAGGGTGGGGGGTGGGAGACTTTACGATGTAACAACGACTTGTGGGCAGTGGGTTCAGAACAACAACGACAAAAACTATATACAACAACAAAAGCATTTGACCACTACCCAAAAGGGCACAAGTGGGAGGGGAAAGGGGCATGTGCTCAGCACAGGTAGACTCCTATCTGTGCACGTGCCTGGACTCCCCCTGCGGACGGCTGCTCAGGAGCAGGCATCAAAGGTCTTGAGTAGAGCCCCAATCCCAGGCTGCATTCCCAGCCTCACTCCCAGGGCACATTCCCAGCCCAAGCCTCAGCCCCTGACCCAGCCTCAGCCCCTGACCCGGCCTCAGCCCCTGACCCGGCCCCAACCCTAGCCTCAGCCTCAGCCCCTGCCCCAGCCTCAGTCCTAGCCCCAGCCCCAACCATAGCCCCTGCCCCTGCCCCAGCACCTGGAACACATTACTGCCCTGGAACACATTGCTACATCCTGCACTTAACACTCAGCTGACCACAGCCCACTCTCAACCAGGACCCAGAACTCCGCTCCGATCGCTTACCAAGAATAGGAGAGGAACTAAATGGGCCCATATTGTGTCTCCACTTCCCAGATGGACAATAAATAAACTAGTATGTTTATGTTCTCGCATAGAGGGGAAAAGGAAGTTGGAGAGAGAGGCTGTACTTCAACAAACAGAAACAAGCAGTAGGCATGTCTTTTGTATAAGCCTACACATCTACTTTGTGATGAGAGTTGCCCTAAAAACAGCCGTGAGACTCGCACTGCAAAGAGAGCAGCTGCTATGAACAGACCTTTTAGAAAACATGGGAGAAAATATGAGCATGTGTATAAATACCCCAATCAGATCCCAGTGAAGGCTTAACTAAGTGAGCAGGACATGACATGACATGTGTTATCTGCATCAGGGAAGGGAAGTGTTGTGCTCCACATTGACTAATGAGGCGTTTCCCACATGTTCCCTCTCTGACAGCCTTGGTGTCATCCCACTGGGCACACCACGTCATTTCAGCATGGACATTTTAGTAATATTTGGTTGAGACGTTGAGCAATGAGATTTCAACCTTTATTCACCCACTCAAAAAGACATCCAGAAGTTTGTTGAATTCCGAATGTGTCATCAATATGCTTTTAACCATCTAAAAGCAAAACCAAATTCCAACGGACAAACAATGTCAGATTTGTGGTTTACTTGTCATCTTAATGTGTTATCACTGCGCTTTCAACCATTTAAAAGGACAACAAAGTTAAAATGGGAATACAATGACAAATATTTTGTATTTTATCACTGTGCTTCATCTAATAGCACAACCAAATGATCTGGATTGCAGTTGAGATTACACTAAAAGTACATTGTGCAAGTGATCAATGCTGTTTAAGATTCTGCACAGATTATTATAGCAATTGTGAAGAGCTCCACAGACCTGCAACTTTTGCATGCTATCTTGAACAGGCACACTTTCTATTATTACATAAGAGCGGTAGGTAGCTTAGTGGTTAAGAGCGTTGTACCAGTAACCGAAAGGTCGCTGGTTCTAATCCCCAAGCCGACTAGGTGAAAAATCTGTCGATGTGCCCTTGAGCAAGGCACTTAACCCTAATTGCTCCTGTAAGTCGCTCTGGATAAGAGCGTCTGCTAAATGACCAATTTATTTATTTACATAATAAGACATTTATAGTTACAGTAACCTCAAAATGTGGCCATGGATGTGTTACTCATTTTAAGGTTGAATAAATACTGTTACATTAGTTTGTAAGACAGCCTTATCTTTAGGCTATTTACTCAGTGCTTAATTTGAGCCGGCACCTATTTGCCTGGCTCAGGTACCTATCGCGGCATTATTTATAATTTTGTTCACTATTTGCACTGTAAACATTCTAATAAAACAGATCAGAGTTAAATCAAGTTGCCTCCTCGTTATTTCTCCTGCCCTCCAGAAAAACCATCATGTAAAAGCGCGATGATTCTTCTGTGTAATCATGCTTCCACACTGATTCCAGACATGCTCTCTTATTTGGACATAGAAGTTATGGGGTGGGCCGGCGAGGTAAGTATCTGATCTTGAAACAGGTCTTGGCAGTGGTGGTCAGCTACTGAAGAGGTCCCTACATAATCACGTCACATAGCCTAGGCTAGTCATCTCCCTACTGAATTTTAAACGTGGGAAAGCCAAATAAAAAATGGATAAGAAAAGCCAATCGAGTTTGATTACGTTTTTCAAGTAAAAAATCCAGAGAAAGATAGTGAATCGAACCCGAAACGAGCCAGAGAACTGTCAGTGCCGGATGAGAGGAGTGAGGGGTAAACTGCTCCTGATGGCGATGCCTTAGCTAGCAGCGCTGCTAATCCTGCCAGTTCAGCATGAACACCAGCACTAGAGCCCTTCACCAGCCCTACCTATCCCCGTGACATTCAGGCCCTACCCTACCCAGGCCCGATTGCTTCTGCCAAATTTAATGCCTGGGCCTGCTTTACCCGAAATCAGAAATAACTTCCTCTGTTAGTAAATCCATTAGCTGCTCCTCTCTGTCTGTCAATCGCTCCATGCGTGCAGGCAGCTTGCTCTGCATGCACTCTGCTCATGGCGCTCTGAGTATCCATAGCAATGGCTCCGCTTGGGCTGCTCTGCTCAATGACGAGACATGAGAGATCATAACATGGTATCAGAAGTGCTTCAACCTCGTCAAATATAATACAGGAGAGATTATTTCACAGAAAATAAATGTAAGGAATATTATTACTTTCTGTGAAATAATCTCTCCGGTCTTATATTTGACGAGGTTGAGGCACTTCTGACACCATGTTATGATCTTAGTCAGATATGACTGTACTGTGTAGCAGAGCACGAGCAAATGGATCAGCTTCAAAATGTTAGTGATCAATTTAGTGATACCCGAACTCTACCCTACTAGTTATTGATGAAAAAACAGGCCCTACCCGGCCCTAACCCGATGTATAAGGTCGTGGCCCGTCGGGTTCGGGTCGGGTAGCAGAGCTTTAACCGGCACTATCAACTAGCTAGTAGGCCTACTAGCGAGCCAGAGTCTTCCGAACAGCTTACAAGGAGGCTAAACGTCACAGGCCCACTCATAGTTTTGAGCAAGAAATTGACTGTCAGGAGTTAAATGGACTTGACACGGGGAGAATTTTCCATTCCAATGTTGCTTGCTCCAACATACAGCAACATATTTCAAATGAAGCGGAAACTATTTGAAAGAATAGTACAGTGCTCTCCCAAAATCAGCCTAATGCTCGATGATGCTACTAGTTTGAAAAAAAATGGCGCCTTGATTATACAGTATACATCAGACTTCAGCTGGCAGATATGGATGTACCTTTAAAAAATATATACAGTGGGGGAAAAAAGTATTTAGTCAGCCACCAATTGTGCAAGTTCTCCCAATTAAAAAGATGAGAGAGGCCTGTAATTTTCATCATAGGTACACGTCAACTATGACAGACAAATTGAGAAAAACAAATCCAGAAAATCACAATTTAGGATTTTTAATGAATTTATTTGCAAATTATGGTGGAAAATAAGTATTTGGTCACCTACAAACAGGCAAGATTTCTGGCTCTCACAGACCTGTAACTTCTTCTTTAAGAGGCTCCTCTGTCCTCCACTCGTTATCTATATTAATGGCACCTGTTTGAACTTGTTATCAGTATAAAAGACACCTGTCCACAACCTCAAACAGTCACACTCCAAACTCCACTATGGCCAAGACCAAAGAGCTGTCAAAGGACATCAGAAACAAAATTGTAGACCTGCACCAGGCTGGGAAGACTGAATCTGCAATAGGTAAGCAGCTTGGTTTGAAGAAATCAACTGTGGGAGCAATTATTAGGAAATGGAAGACATACAAGACCACTGATAATCTCCCTCGATCTGGGGCTCCACGCAAGATCTCACCCCGTGGAGTCAAAATGAACACAAGAACGGTGAGAAAAATCCCAGTACCACACGGGGGGACCTAGTGAATGACCTGCAGAGAGCTGGGACCAAAGTAACAAAGCCTACCATCAGTAACACACTACGCCGCCAGGGACTCAAATCCTGCAGTGCCAGACGTGTCCCCCTGCTTAAGCCAGTACATGTCCAGGCCCATCTGAAGTTTGCTAGAGTGCATTTGGATGATCCAGAAGAGGATTGGGAGAATGTCATATGGTCAGATGAAACCAAAATATAACTTTTTGGTAAAAACTCAACTCGTCGTGTTTGGAGGACAAAGAATGCTGAGTTGCATCCAAAGAACACCATACCTACTGTGAAGCATGGAGGTGGAAACATCATGCTTTGGGGCTGTTTTTCTGCAAAGGGACCAGGACGACTGATCCGTGTAAAGGAAAGAATGAATGGGGCCATGTATCGTGAGATTTTGAGTGAAAACCTCCTTCCATCAGCAAGGGCATTGAAGATTAAACGTGGCTGGGTCTTTCAGCATGACAATGATCCCAAACACACCGCCCGGGCAACGAAGGAGTGGCTTCGTAAGAAGCATTTCAAGGTCCTGGAGTGCCCTAGCCAGTCTCCAGATCTCAACCCCATAGAAAATCTTTGGAGGGAGTTGAAAGTCCGTGTTGCCCAGCGACAGCCCCAAAACATCACTGCTCTAGAGGAGATCTGCATGGAGGAATTGGCCAAAATACCAGCAACAGTGTGTGAAAACCTTGTGAAGACTTACAGAAAACGTTTGACCTTTGTCATTGCCAACAAAGGGTATATAACAAAGTATTGAGAAACTTTTGTTATTGACCAAATACTTATTTTCCACCATAATTTGCAAATAATTCATAAAAAATCCTACAATGTGATTTTCTGCATTTATTTTTCTCATTTTGTCTGTCATAGTTGACGTGTACCTATGATGAAAATTACAGGCCTCTCTCATCTTTTTAAGTGGGAGAACTTGCACAATTGGTGGCTGACTAAATACTTTTTTTCCCCATTGTGGAAGTGGATGATTTATCTGCTGGGGAATTATCTGTTTTGGAGGGTGTGAAGTTTACTGAGGACTTTCTCTCCAAAACCCTCATTGGAAATACGTGTGATGGTGCGTCTGTCATGCTGGGACGCAAGAACAGAGTAGCAACAAGGCTCTTCCCTAATATACACTACCGTTCAAAAGTTTGGGATCACTTAGAAATGTCCTTGTTTTCCATGAAAACACATGAAATTAGTTTGAATAGGAAATATAGCAAAATGAATAGGAAATGTAGTCATTGACAAGGTTAGAAATAATGATTTTTTATTGAAATAATAATTGTGTCCTTCAAACTTTGCTTTCGTCAAATAATCCTCCATTTGCAGCAATTACAGCCTTGAAGACTTTTGGCATTCTAGTTGTAAATTTGTTGAGGAAGTCTGAAGAGATTTTACCCCATGCTTCCTGAAGCACCTCCCACAAGTTGGATTGGCTTGATGGGCACTTCTTACGTACCATACGGTCAAGCTGCTCCCATAACAGCTCAATAGGGTTGAGATCCGGTGACTGTACTGGCCACTCCATTATAGACAGAATACCAGCTGACTGCTTCATCCCTAAATAGTTATTGCAAATAGTTATTGTTTGGAGCTGTGCTTTGGGTCATTGTCCTGTTGTAGGAGGAAATTGGCTCCAATCAAACGCCGTCCACAGGGTATGGCATGGCATTGCAAAATGGAGTGATAGCCTTCCTTCTTCAAGATCCCTTTTACCCTGTACAAATCTCCCACTTTACCACCACCAAAGCACCCCCAGACCATCACATTGCCTCCACCATGCTTAACAGATGGCATCAAGTACTCCTCCAGCATCTTTTCATTTGGTCTGCGTCTCACAAATGTTCTTTTCTTTTTATTGGCCAGTCTGAGATTTGGCTTTTTCTTTGCAACTGTGCAGGAAGGTCAGCATCCTAGAGTCGCCTCTTCACTGTTGACGTTGAGACTGGTGTTTTGCGGGTACTATTTAATGAAGCTGCCAGTTGAGGACCTGTGAAGTGTCTGTTTCTCAAACTAGACACTCTAATGTATTTGTCCTCTTGCTCAGTTGTGCAACGGGGCATCCCAATCCTCTTTCTATTCTGGTTAGAACTAGTTTGCACTGTTCTGTGAAGGGAGTAGTACACAGCATTGTGCGAGATTTTCAGTTTCTTGGCAATTTCTCGCATGGAATAGCCTTCATTTCTCAGAACAAGAATAGACCGACGAGTTTCAGAATAAAGTTATTTGTTTTTGGCCATTTTAAGCCTGTAATCGAACCCACAATTGCTGATGCTCCAGATACTCAACTAGTCTCAAGAAGGCTAGTTGTATTGCTTCTTTAATCAGCACACCCGTTTTCAGCTGTGCTAACATAATTGCAAAAGGGTTTTCTAATGATCAATTAGCCTTTTAAAATGATAAATGTGGATTAGCAAACACAACGTGCCATTGGAACACAGGACTGATGGTTACTCTGTACGCCTATGTAGATATTCCATAAAAAATCATTGTATTTCTGATCAATTTGATGTTATTTTAATGGACAAAAAAAATGAACAAACTTTTGAACGGTAGTGTATGTATTTTTTTAACGAGTCCATCATGTTTTTGTAAAAAAAACAAATTAATCCATATTTGTACTGTATAATGCGGTGCAAATGTGTATCCGGGACTACTTCAGCAGGAGGTAGCTATTACTCACCGCCACGTTGTAAACATCGAGTCCTTGAACATTTGGTGGTTTACATACAATTTATAGACCACTAGATGAACAGTCTGCTTCTCTGCTCGGAGCCTTTTGAAAGTGGGGTACAGGGCACATCGTCTCTCCACTATTTCATGGGGAAAGTGTTCATTAATAGAGAACGGGGTGTTCTTCAGTTACCTACCTGTTTTAACAAGGCACTTTTCATTTTGTAGTGAGTTTTCAACATGTCCCTGACTGAGTCTGTAATACCAACATGTTTCAAGCAGACCACCATTGTCCCTGTGCCCAAGAACACTAAGATAACCTGCCTAAATGACTACCGACCCGTAGCACTCATGTCTGTAGCCATGAAGTGCTTTGAAAGGCTTGTCATGGCTCACATCAACACCATTATCCCAGAAACCCTAGACCCACTCCAATTTGCATACCGCCCCAACAGATCCACAGTTGATGCAATCTCTATTGCACTCCACACTGCCCTTTCCCACCTGGACAAGAGGAACTCCTACGTAAGAATGCTATTCATTGACTACAGCTCAACGTTCAACACCATAGTGCCCTCAAAGCTCATCGCTAAGCTAAGGACCCTGGGACTAAACACCTCCCACTGCAACCTCCCTCCCCCAGGTGGTAATGGTAGGTAACAATACATCTGCCACGCTGATCCTCAACACGGGGGGCCCTCAGGGGTGTGTGCTCAGTCCCCTCCTGTACTCCCTGTTCACCCATGACTGCATGGCCAGGCGTACGACTCCAACACCATCACTAAGTTTGCCGACGACACAACAGTGGTAGGCCTGATCACCGACAGCGATGAGAAAGCCTATAGGGAGGAGGTCAGAGACCTGGCCGTGTGGTGCCAGGATAACAACCTCTCCCTCAACGTGATCAAGACAAAGGAGATGATTGTGGACTACAGGAAAAAAAAGAGGACTGAGCACGCCCCCATTCTCATCGACGAGGCTGTAGTGGAACAGGTTGAGAGCTTCAAGTTCCTTGGTGTCCACATCACCAACAAACTATCATGGTCCAAACACACCAAGACAGTCATGAAGAGGGCACGACAAAGCCTATTCCCCCTCAGGAGACTGAAAAGATTTGGCATGGGTCCTCAGATCCTCAAAAGGTTCTACAGCTGCACCATCGAGAGCATCCTGACTGGTTGCATCACTGCCTGGTATGGCAACTGCTCGGCATCCAACCGCAAGGCATACAGAGGGTAGTGTGTACGGCCCAGTACATCACTGGGGCCAAGCTTCCTGCCATCCAGGACCTCTATACCAGGCGGTGTCAGAGGAAGGCCCTAAAAATGGTCAATGACTCCAGCCACCCTAGTCATAGACTGTTCTCTCTGCTAACGCATGGCAAGCGGTACCGGAGCGCCAAGTCTAGGTCCAAAAGGCTTCTTAACAGCTTCTACCCCCAAGCCATAAGACTCCTGAACAGCTAATTATGGCTACCCGGACTATTTGCAATTTAAGGTTCTCTATATTATACAGAATGTTTGTTTCTCAGTTATCAGCCACCTGTCACATCATCAACCACCTTTCCTGTCTTTTAGAAAATGGACCTTGAATGTTTTGATACACCTACAGGATACAGAAGGTGTAAATGGTACAGTGAAATGGTTACTTGCGTATTTGCATAGTAGCAATATAAAAATAGAAAGTATATATAAATATTTTATCATTATTGAATCTGCAGGTAGCTAAAGCTAACCAACTACGTTAAATGTTATCTAGCTATAACTAGCAATGCAAATGGCTTTCTGATATACAAATAATGTTACTACACAGATCATACACGCAATGTTAGATAGCGAGCAAGCTAAGATTCGCTAGCTACCTAACAGTACGCTTTAACTTGCCAATGAAAACAATTTTCTGACCAAATTTGAAACATATAATATCTGAAAATGTAGATGGAATCTTACCCATATACACGGATGAATGCATCATGGGCAGACTACTACCCCTTTAACTCTGTTTGTTTGTAGTTGTGACACTCTGGCTCCGGGACTTTTATATTTGAGCCAGGGTGTATTTGTTTTGTTGGGTTTTGGTTTGGTTATGTTGGGTTTTGGGTGTATTTCTATGTTTGCAGTTCTGTGGGGTTTATGTCTAGGTTTGGTCAATGACTCCCAATCGGAGGTAACGAGTGTCAGCTGTCGGCTCGTTATCTCTGATTGGGAGCCATATTTATCTGATTGTTTTCCTGTGGGGGTTGTGGGTTTTTGTTCCTGTACAGTCATTGCCACTGTGGACTTCACTATCGTCTTTTGTTTTGTATTGACGTGCTTTACTAATTAAAGTCATCATGTTCACTCAACGCGCTGCGTATTGGTCTGCTCCCTTTCAAGACGGTCGTGACAGAAAAACCCACCTTAGAGGGACCAAGCAGCGTGTCCAGGAGCAAGACAGCTGGACATGGGAGGAAGCGCCTGGTAAGGAGATCGAGAGGCTGGCGATGGCCCAGGTGGGCAAATCGTGGTCCTGGGAGGACATGCTCGGGGGCAAGGGACCTTGGGGGAAGATCAAGGCCCTGGCGAGAGAGGAGCAACGGCGTCAGCAGGGCCATCATCGTTGGAAGGACGAGAGGCAACCCCAAAAAGTTTTTGGGGGGGGGCACATGGCTTGGACGACGGGGCTAACGGAGGCAGAGAAGGGGCGAATTCAAGAGGCCACCAGGTTACGGGGGCTACTGGTTAAAGGAGGGAAAGGAGATGTAGAGGCACGGCGTGAGAGACTGAGGTGTGTATCCAGTCCGGTCCGGCCCGTTCCAGTTCCCGGGGTAGAGCCAGTGGTGTGTGTCCCCAGTACGGTCCGGCCTGGTACGGCCCCTCGCACCAAAGGGACGGTGCGCGTCTCCAGCCCGGTCCGACCTGTTCCTGCTCCACGCACAGAACCTACGGTGTGCGTCGCCAGCCCAGCCCGGCCAGTTCCTGCTCCACGTACTAAGCCTACGGTGTACGTCGCCAGCCCGACCCGGCCTGTTCCTGCCACTCGCACCAAACCTACGGTGCGCGTCGCCAGCCCGGTCCGGCCTGTTCCTGCCACCCGCACCAAGTCTACGGTGCGCGTCGCCAGCCCGACCCGGCCTGTTCCTGCCACTCGCACCAAAATGACGGTGCGCGTCGCCAGCCCGGTCCGGCCTGTTCCTTCTCCCCGCACTAGCCCTGAGATGCGTGTCCTCAGCACGGGACCACCAGTTCCGGCACCACGCACCAGGCCTATAGTGCGTCTCGGCCGGCCAGAGTCTGCCGTCTGCCCAACGGCGCCTGAACTGCCCGTCTGCCCAACGGCGCCTGAACTGCCCGTCTGCCCAACGGCGCCTGAACTGCCCGTCTGCCCAACGGCGCTTGAACTGCCCGTCTGCCCAACGGCGCCTGAACTGCCTGTCTGCCCAACGCCGTCTGAACTGTCCGTCTGCCAAGCGCTGCATAAGCCGCCCGTCTGCCATGAGCCTTCAGAGCCGTCCGCCAGACCGGAGCCGCTAGAGCCTTCCGCCAGACAGGATCAGCCAGAGCCTTCCGCCAGACAGGATCAGCCAGAGCCTTCCGCCAGACAGGATCAGCCAGAGCCTTCCGCCAGACAGGATCAGCCAGAGCCTTCCGCCAGACAGGATCAGCCAGAGCCTTTCGCCAGACAGGATCAGCCAGAGCCTTCCGCCAGACAGGATCAGCCAGAGCCTTCAGCCAGCCATGAGCAGCCAGATCCGTCGGCCAGCCATGAGCAGCCAGATCCGTCGGCCAGCCATGAGCAGCCAGATCCGTCGGCCAGCCATGAGCAGCCAGATCCGTCGGCCAGCCATGAGCAGCCAGATCCGTCAGCCAGCCATGAGCAGCCAGATCCGTCAGCCAGCCATGAGCAGCCAGATCCTTCAGCCAGCCATGAGCCGTCCAGCCAGGATCCGCCAGAGCCGTCCAGCCAGGATCCGCCAGAGCCAGCCAGCCAGGATCCGCCATTGAGTCCGGTGCTGTCCCTTAGCCCGGTGCTGCCCCTTATCCTGGTGCTGCCCCTTAGTCCGGTACTGCCCCTTAGTCCGGTGCTGCCCCTTAGTCCGGTGCTGCCCGTTAGTCCGGTGCCGCCCCTTAATTCTGTGGGGTTTAGTTGGGGGGTGGTCATATGGAGGAGGCTACGGAAGCGGAGAGTGACTAAGGTGGGGTGGGGACCACGACCAGGGCCAGAGCCGCCACCGTGGACAGACGCCCACCCAGACCCTCCCATAGACTGTATGCTGGTGCGCCCGGAGTTCGCACCTTTAGGGGGGGGTACTGTGACACTCTGGCTCCGGGACTTTTATATTTGAGCCAGGGTGTATTTGTTTTGTTGGGTTTTGGTTTGGTTATGTTGGGTTTTGGGTGTATTTCTATGTTTGCAGTTCTGTGGGGTTTATGTCTAGGTTTGGTCAATGACTCCCAATCGGAGGTAACGAGTGTCAGCTGTCGGCTCGTTATCTCTGATTGGGAGCCATATTTATCTGATTGTTTTCCTGTGGGGGTTGTGGGTTTTTGTTCCTGTACAGTCATTGCCACTGTGGACTTCACTATCGTCTTTTGTTTTGTATTGACGTGCTTTACTAATTAAAGTCATCATGTTCACTCAACGCGCTGCGTATTGGTCTGCTCCCTTTCAAGACGGTCGTGACAGTAGTTACAGCTTGTTTGGTCCGCGTTGTGTCAAGTCACTCCGGTTCACACTGACCGTAGTAGTAGTCCATCACAACTCTTTCCCACTGATCTTTGTCTAATTCAGGGCAGCAATGCTGTTGAGAGCAGTCCATGTTGTTGAGAGCAGTATATATATACAGTACCAGTCAAAAGTTTGGACACACCTACTCACTCAAGGGTTTTTCTTTATTTTTACTATTTTCTACATTGTAGAATAATATTGAAGACATCAAAACTATGAAATAACACATATAGAATCATGTAATAACCAAAAAGGTGTTAAACAAATCAAAATATATTTGATATTTGCGATTCTTCAAAGTAGCCACCCCTTTGCCTTGATGCCAGCTTTGCACACACTTGGCATTCTCTCAACAAGCTTCATGAGGTAGTCACCTGGAATGCATTTCAATTAACAGGTGTGCCTTGTTAAAAGTTAATTTATGGAATTTCTTTCCTTCTTAAAGCTTTTGAGCCAATCAGTTGTGTTGTGACAAGGTAGTGGTGGTATACAGAAGACAGCCCTATTTGGTAAAATACCAAGTTATTATTATGGCAAGAACAGCTCAAATAAGCAAAGAGAAACGACAGTCCATCATTACTTTAAGACATGAAGGTCAGTCAATACGGAACATTTCAAGAACTTTGAAAGTTTCTTTACGTGCACTCGCAAAAACCATCAAGCGCTATGATGAAACTGGCTCTCATGAGGACCGCCACAGGAAAGGAAAACCCAGAGTTACCTCTGCTGCAGAGGATACGTTCATTAGAGTTAACTGCACCTCAGATTGCAGCCCAAATAAATGCTTCACAGAGTTCAAGTAACAGACACAACTCAACATCAACTGTTCAGAGGAGACTGCATGAATTAGGCCTTCATGGTCGAATTGCTGCAAAGAAACCACTACTAAAGGACACCAATAAGAAGAACAGACTTGCTTGGGCCAAGAAACACGAGCAATGGACATCTTTCCTTTGGTCTGATGAGTCCAAATTTGAGATTTTTGGTTCCAACCGCCGTGTCTTTGTGAGACGCAGAGTAGGTGAACGGATGATCTCTGCATGTGTCGTTCCCACAGTGAAGCATGGAGGAGGAGGTGTGATGTGGTGGGGGTGCTTTGCTGGTGACACTGTCAGTGATTTATTTAGAATTCAAGGGACACTTAACCAGCATGGCTACCACAGCATTCTGCAGCAATACGCCATCCCATCTTGTTGGCGCTAAGTGGGACTATCATTTGTTTTTCAACAGGACAATGACCCAAAACACACCTCCAGGCTGTGTAAGGGCTATTTGACCAAGAAGGAGAGTGATGGTGCTGCATCAGATGACCTGGCCTCCACAATCACCCGACCTCAACCAAATTGAGATGGTTTGGGATGAGTTGGACCGCAGAGTGAAGGAAAAGCAGCCAACAAGTGCTTAGCATGTGTGGGAACTTCTTCAAGACTGTTGGAAAAGCATTTCTCATGAAGCTGGTTGAGAGAATGCCAAGAGTGTGCAAAGCTGTCATCAAAGCAAAGGGTGGCTACTTTGAAGAATCTAAAATCTTAAATATATTTTAATTTGTTTTACACTTTTTTGGTTACTACCTGATTCCATATGTGTTTTGTCATAGTTTTGATGTCTTCACTATTATTCTACAATGTAGAAAATAGTACAAATAAAGAAAAACCCTTGAATGAGTAGGTGTGTCCAAACTTTTCACTGGTGCTGTATATATCTTTCAAAAAAGCCTAATTTCTGCCAAATAACGTTAAAAATATATATATATATATTTCAAATACCTCTCCTGTGAAGTAGTGATGTGCGACATATGCCTAGTTTCTTGAAATGGGTCACATATACGGTTAGATTTGTAGATAGAAACTCTAAACTCAGCTCGGGTGGCAGCTGCTGCTGCTTGCCTGAGGAAAGGTGCCTGAAGAAAGCCTTTCTAGGATACAGATTATCCTCCAAGGTTACCGTATCTACCGCTGCCACACCACCACTCTGCCACTCTTCCAGGCAGGGTAGTTTCAGCTCAGAGTACGGTGCTCTGCGTCTCTGGAAAACTTGCACTTCTCAGTAAATGTCACGCTGACCTCTAGTAGTGTAGAGAGGTAGACAATGAGCTGCAGCACCGCTCTCTCTCTTTCTCTCTCTCTTTTTCTCTTTTTATCGCTCCCCCCCTCTCTCTCTCTCCTTCTCTCTCTCTCTTTCTCCCTCTTTCTCTCTCTCTCTCTATCATTCTATTCTGCTCTCTTTCCCTATTCCACTCTATCTCGCTCTATTCTGCTCTCTCATAGTGAAATATAATAACACTTCAGAGATGAGAGATGGCAGAGAGGGAATAAAACATATCTGCTGCTGCCTGGAAGGATTGGAAGCTGTACAGTTAGTTACTCTGACCAGGACTAGATGAGCTATCACAGCTACAGCTCAGTACATGATGGTAACTGTCAGTCATTCAATGGACTGCAGTTTTGGCACTATATCCACTCGTCAATGATGAAAGTATGGATCTCTGAGGTCAAATCAAATCAAATTGTATTGGTCGCGTACACAGTTTAGCAGGAGTTATGGCGGGTGCAGCGAAACACTTATATTCCCAGTTCCTATAAATCAATGCAGTAAATGCACACAATACTCCCAAATTCAGTACAGCAGTAGATATATATATAGTATGTAAACATAATTAAAGTGACCAGTGTTCATTGACTATGTACATAGGGCAGCAGACCCTAAGGTGCAGGGTAGAGTACCCGGTGGTAGCCGCCTAGTGACAGTGACTAAGGGGCAGAGTAGGGTAATGTAGTTTACAAAAGTTCAATCAGGAAGGCTGGTCTGAATGGCATGTCACTTTTAATTCATATAGTAAGCACAATATAATTAACATTGCTTCCTATCTTACTTCATCAGCATAGCAGGTATTTACAGTGCAATTGGAAAGTATTCAGACCCCTTGTCTTTTTCCACATGTTGTTACATTACAGCCACAATACCCCATAATGACAAAGCAAAAACTGGTTTTTATAAATTGTTGCTAATTTATAAAAAATAAAAAAAAACAGAAATATCTTATTTACATAAGTATTCAGTCCCTTTGCTATGAGACTCGAGACTCAGGTGCATCCTGTTTCCATTGAGATGTTTCTACAACTTGATTAGAGTCCACGTGTGGTAAATTACAATATACATGATTTGGAAAGGCACAAGTAAATACCATCCCTACGGTGAAGCATGAAGGTGGCAGCATCATTCTGTGGGGATATTTTTCAGTGGCAGGGACTGGGAGACTAGTCAGGATCGAGGGAAAGATGAACAGAGCCAAGTACAGAAAGATTGTTGATGAAAACCTGCACCAGAGTGCTCAGGACCTCAGACTGGGGCGAAGGTTCACCTTCCAACAGGACAACGATCCTAAGCACACAGCCAAGACAATGCAGGAATGGCTTCAGGACAAGTCTCTGAATGTCCTTGAGTGGCCCAGCCAGAGCCCGGACTATGAACCCGATCTAACATCTCTGGAGACCCCTGAAAATAGCTGTGCAGCAATGCTCCCCATTCAACCTGACAGAGCTTGAGAGGATCTGCAGAGAAGAATGGGAGGAACTCCCCAAATGCAGGTGTGCCAAGCTTGTAGCGTCATACCCAAGAAGACTCGAGGCTGTAATCGCTGCCAAGGGTGCTTCTACAAAGTACTGAGTAAACGGTCTGAATATTTATGTAAATGTGATATTTCTGTATTTTATTTTTAATACATTTGCAAACATTTCTAAAAACCTGTTTTTGCTTTGTAATTATGGGTTATTGTGTGTAAATTGATGAGAAAAACCCCAATTAAATCAATTTTAGAATAAGGCTATAACGTAACAAAATGTGGAAAAAGTTAAGGGGTCTGAATACTTCCCGGATGCACTGTATATGGTAGTGTCTATAACGTTACCTCATCAGTATAGCAAGTATTTACACTGAGTGTACAAAACATTGGGAACTTTCCATGACATAGACTGACCAGGTGAATCCAGGTGAAAGCTATGATCCCTAATTGATGTCACCTGTTAAATCCATTTCAATCAGTGTAGATGAAGGGGAGGAGACAGGTTAAAGAATGATTTTTAAGCCTTGAGACAATTGAGACATGGACTGTGTATGTGTGCCATTCAGAGGGTGAATGGGCAAGACAAAAGATTTAAGTGCCTTTGAACGGGGTATAGTAGTAGGTGCTTGGCGCACTGCTTTGAGTGGTGGCTGTTTAACAGTTTGAAGGCCTGGGGATAGAAGCTGCTTATCAGTCTCTCTGTCCCAGTTTTGATGCACCTACTGTCTCTGTCTTCTAGATGGTAGTGGGGTGAACAGGCCGAGGCCGTGGCTCAACCGCACCACCCTCTGAATTGGTGAATTGAACGCTAGGCTGCCGACTATGTGTGATGAATGTATTGGATGACAGTATCATCCCATTTCTATTGCTGTAGTGAGAGGCAGGTTGTTAGAGAAGATTACCTTACAGTAGTTACCCCATCTGTGCTTCCGTAGGACAGGGTATCATCACACACTCACATATCTATTATGGATGTACTAATTATTTACAAACATAATCTCACCACCGTTATTAATTCTCCACTGTCCTTCCCATCTTTGTATGCAATTGAGTTGAGTGGGAGGAAAACTAGTGGCAGAACCATTGATCTGTCTTTCAAGGATTGGAGATTCACTAACCCCACTTATCAGATAATCAACCACAGATCTGGGCTGGACGAGGGGACGGCGGAGAAATCTATATGAGTGAACAGGAAGGAAGGCACGGGAACGACCAGGAACAACAAACAATCAGGAATATCCCAATGGGCACAAACTTGTTGAATCAACGTTATTTCAACGTCAATTTTCATGGAATCTACGTGGAAAATACATTGGATTTGAAAAAAGTAATAAACTGTTGTTTTAAGGGTGACATTTCAACCACAGGATCATGTTTTTATGGTAACGAATGTATAATATGTTGAATTTTTACCTTTGAAACAACTGCAGATCTTCAACATTATATCTACTATTAGAAAAATAACAGGCTGGGCAGCACGGTCTACTCAGTGACACCCAAAGAGCACAACTGTGAAAAGTTTAAACAAAAGTTAGCATCGTAACTCTTATTGCGGGACTTTGACTGTGGGAAATCACCTCCCCAGTCAGCCTACTGTGCATACTGACATTCATATTCAAATCAAATTGTATTTGTCACATGCTTCATAGACAACAGGTGTAGACTAACAGTGAAATGCTTACTTACGGGTCCATTTTCAACAATGCAGAGTTAAAGATTAAATAAACAATTTAATAAAATATTGAAATAGTGACAAGGAATAAATACACAGTGAATAACAAATAAAAATAAATAGTAAAAATAACATGGCTATCTACACTGCTCAAAAAAATTAAGGGAACACTTAAACAACACAATGTAACTCCAAGTCAATCACACTTCTGTGAAATCAAACTGTCCACTTAGGAAGCAACACTGACTGACAATAAATTGCACATGCTGTTGTGCAAATGGAATAGACAACAGGTGGAAATTATAGGCAATTAGCAAGACACCCCCAATAAAGGACTGGTTTTGCAGGTGGTGACCACAGACCACTTCTCAGTTCCTATGCTTCCTGGCTGATGTTTTGGTCACTTTTGAATGCTGGCGGTGCTTTCACTCTAGTGGTAGCATGAGACGGAGTCTACAACCCACACAAGTGGCTCAGGTAGTGCAGCTCATCCAGGATGGCACATCAATGCGAGCTGTGGCAAGAAGTTTTGCTGTGTCTGTCAGCGTAGTGTCCAGAGCATGGAGGCGCTACCAGGAGAAAGGCCAGTACATCAGGAGATGTGGAGGAGGCCGTAGGAGGGCAACAACCCAGCAGCAGGACTGCTACCTCCGCCTTTGTGCAAGGAGGAGCAGGAGGAGCACTGCCAGAGCCCTGCAAAATGACCTCCAGCAGGCCACAAATGTGCATGTGTTTGCTCAAACGGTCAGAAACAGACTCCATGAGGGTGGTATGAGGGCCCGACGTCCACAGGTGGGGGTTGTGCTTACAGCCCAACACCGTGCAGGACGTTTGGCATTTGCCAGAGAACAACAAGATTGGCAAATTCGCCACTGGCGCCCTGTGCTCTTCACAGATGAAAGCAGGTTCACACTGAGCACATGTGACAGACGTGACAGAGTCTGGAGACGCCGTGGAGAACGTTCTGCTGCCTGCAACATCCTCCAGCATGACTGGTTTGGCGGTGGGTCAGTCATGGTGTGGGGTGGCATTTCTTTGGGGGGCCGCACAGCCCTCCATGTGCTCGCCAGAGGTAGCCTGACTGCCATTAGGTACCAAGATGAGATCCTCAGACCCCTTGTGAGACCATATGCTGGTGCGGTTGGCCCTGGTTTCCTCCTAATGCAAGACAATGCTAGACCTCATGTGGCTGGAGTGTGTCAGCAGTTCCTGCAAGAGGGGCGGCAGGTAGCTTAGTGGTTAAGAGCGTTGTGCCAGTAACCGAAAGGTCGCTGGTTCTAATCCCCGAGCCGACTAGGTGAAAAATCTGTCGATGTGCCCTTGAGCAAGGCACTTAACCCTAATTGCTCCTGTAAGTCGCTCTGGATAAGAGCGTCCGCTAAATGACCTAAAAAAAAAAAAAAAAAAAAAAAAAAAAAATGCTATGGACGGGCCCGCCCGTTCTCCAGACCTGAATCCAATTGAGCACATCTGGGACATCATGTCTCGCTCCATCCACCAACGCCACGTTGCACCACAGACTGTCCAGGAGTTGGCGGATGCTTTAGTCCAGGTCTGGGAGGAGATCCCTCAGGAGACCATCCTCCACCTCATCAGGAGCATGCCCAGGCGTTGTAGGGAGGTCATACAGGCACGTGGAGGCCACACACACTACTGAGCCTAATTTTGACTTGTTTTAAGGACATTACATCAAAGTTGGATCAGCCTGTAGTGTGGTTTTCCACTTTAATTTTGAGGGTGACTCCAAATCCAGACCTCCATGGGTTGATACATTTGATTTCCATTAATAATTTTTGTGTGATTTTGTTGTCAGCACATTCAACTATGTAAAGAAAAAAGTATTTAATAAGATTATTTAATTCATTCAGATCTAGGATGTGTTATTTTAGTGTTCCCTTTATTTTTTTGAGCAGTGTATATACAGGGAGTACCAGTACTATGCAGGGGTATGAGGTAATTGAGGTAGCTATGTACTGTACAGCCTTACCTAAGGATTGTGGATAAATGAAAGGAGGTATCAGTCTACTCAGTGACACCCACAGAACACAACTGTGAAGAGATTATATAAATATTAGCGTTGTAGATCTTATTGCGGGACTTTTGGGAAATCACCTCCCCAGTCAGCCTTTTGTGCGTATTGGTTTGTTTCAAGCCTGCCCACATGCCCATAGCTGGCAGCACACAAGTAATCATCAATTCAGAGTGCAGCTGCATGAGACCTGATCCTAATGCCTGTGGTAAATTTGGGTTGACTTTGGATATACCTATAGGGCTAGTTAGGAACCATAGATAAATTACACAATGTACATTAAAATATGTTAAAATTCCAATAGCTCCAAATGTCAATTACTTAAAAACCTCAAACCAACTATAAATTGTAGAAATTCATATTCAAATATTGAAAGCATTTAATGAGAAAACTAAAAGGTGTGCAACATGAAAATATTGTCTCCCGAGTGGCACAGTGGTCTAAGGCACTGCATCGCAGTGCTAGCTGTGCCACTAGAGATCCTGGTTTGAATCCAGGCTCTGTCGTAGCCGGCCGCGACCGGGAGACCCATGGGGTGGCGCACAATTGGCCCAGGGTAGGGCAGGGATGTAGCTCAGTTGGTAGAGCATGGCATTTGCAACGCCAGGGTTGTGGGTTCCCCCATGGGGGGCCAGTATAAATATATATATATATATAATGTATGCACTCAATAACTGTAAGTCGCTGTGGATAAGAGCGTCTGCTAAATGACTAAAATGTAAATATTGATGGTCCCTAACTATCTCTGGAGATAGGCTATCCAAAGTCCCACTTGCCAACATACACACACGAGACACCCACATCACACCCCAAAACCAACTCATGTTTGAATTCAGTCATGGCCCATAGAGATAGATAGGACTCATCTTTAAATCTGTGACATTATAGTCTGTGGCAGCATAGGCAGCACCATTGAGGCTACAATCCATTGGAATCTCCACCCAGTTCACTACTTTGACTACTTTAAAATGAGTCCTCTATCTTTCTCTATGTCATGGCCGCTAGCATTTTAATGAACCAAATCTAAAACGAGGCCAAATCGGGAAATTCAGCCGCCATAAAAAAAAAATGGGGGCGGGAATGGGTTTCCATACTAACACAATTTTGTTAGGCTCGTTGGTTTTGTATAACGCTAGACACTGCAATCCACACATTTCTAGGGGGTTGCGCCAGTCCGTGTTTTCCTACGTACCCTATCTGCCCCAGCTGACTGGCAGTAGTTGTTTACTGAATAGACATACAGAAGAAAAGGTGGGAATCTGAGAGAGGTGCCGTATACGGTAATCGAAGTTTTTCCACATAGCAGTTTATTACGCCATTAACTTTGTTTACCTCATATTTCTGATTCTTACAGCGGTTATTGACTTTATTTAATCGCCGGTTTTGAAGCTTCGTTAGTTTTTGATATTAGCTGTTTTGCTAGATAATCTGAAGACTGTAGTTCTCACACTTCGAAGCAATGTGCTGGAACCAGGGGCTATTATTTGTTTAGTGGCTAAACGTAACGTTCGCTGTATCTTTTTTTTGTTTGGGTGTTTTCATTTTGTCGTGGGCTGGCTGTAGCGACTGAAGCAGTTCAGAGGAAGGTCGTTGAAAAATATATCCACGTTTTTCCTGCACGTATCCAAAGTTCCTGGGATGTGTTCACATTTCTCTTCTCACGTTTTAAAACGAGGTGTTTTTCCTTTGATACGGTGAAGTGCAATACTTGGAAGTGCATGAAACACTCAGCGACCTGTGGATTACAGCAAGCTAGCCAACTCTCCAACTCGCGTTAGCTAGCTTCTTGGGTCTATAGAAGTTCGGCTACATAACTGGATTTTTGGAAAGAAGAGGACACACATATTTCTAAATTACCAAGCATTTATCTTAAAGAATTGCTTTATGATACGAAAATACTGTCTCTGGGTGCCTTTCAACATTGGAACCTCGTTTATCGTGGAATGAGCCCTTGGCTAGTAGTAGTAGTAGGATCCAACGGGTACCTCCTATTTACTAGTTTAGCTAGCGGTGTGGGATTTCTTTTTCTCGGATCGGAAGACTGTTATATCAAACAGATGAAAGTGAACTATCCCATACAATTGTGGAAAATGACGATTTTTATTCGCCAACGTGTCGCCAGAACCCACGATCACGTTATTTAGTGGTCATTTTCAGGGAGAACCGAAATCACAAAGTTAGCTGAGAAGACATTGCTGTTAAGATACCACGTTGGACCCCCGGCCCCTTTTTATGGGGGCAAACTGGACTACCTAGTTTGCTAACTTGTTTTCTCTTTCTGAATACTTTTTTTTGTATTGGATTTCTTAGAAACACATCTTAAACGAATTTTGGATATCGTCGAAACACACAAAAAGAGAACACAATCGAAGTCACAATGCGGCTTGGGAACTCAGCGGTTGTTTTGGTTACTTTTATCTACATTGTATGCCAGTGTGTCCTAACAAATGGAGAAAGTAAGTAACGCTATAGTTGCAATACAATGTTATGTTGCTGGTTAATGTGACTCACTATACACACCCTTCTACTAACGTATTATTTGTTGCACATTTCTTTCTGCACAACATTTTAAACATTGAATTCCATGTTGTTCCCATGGGGGGAAAATGAATTTATTGAAAATGAGTTTTCCTTGATTCTTAAGTAAAGGATTATTTGCAGTAGTCACTGGAACAATATGGCTGTTTCACCATTTTTCACGAGACAATTTTACCTATTTATGGGAAACACATTTGCATCCCATGTTGTTACTAATATATGCTAGCAAAGTTATTACAGAATACCCACCGCCCCCTCTTAAAAATATATTATTGAGGCCTGGCGTGGATGCGTCAACCGGAGTGCCAGATTAGCTCCTGTTACTGGACTAGGGTGGTCTTTTACAGCGAATCTAAACTGGAAGTTGCAGGATTCGCCTGCACGCGTAGGCCTCTTCATGGCTACTTGCTACACACACTCACTTTGTAGCTGGAAATGTAAATGCATTTAGCCATCGTTAAGAAGGTCCCTGAAATCCCCATAAATTCAGGATTGGCCTACATTGTGGGTTTGCTCTAGCTAGCGAGTGAAACATTGGGTTTACTAGTATGACGCTAATTAACTATCGTGAGCGGTGTGGATGTGCGTTCCATGGAATTGTTTACGGGAGGGTTTTGCTCGGCTATACCTATCTAGTTACTGACTACCGTTTTTATATAGCTTGCTAGCAGCATCGATTGCTAACATTTTATAGAATCTTTAAATCACATTGCTCCCAAACGCTAAACCCACTGTATGGGTTAGCTGCGTAGCTAGATGAAATTGCTTACGCTTGTCCATCCCTCAAAATAAATGCCAAAAACAATGTTGACATTCACACACTCTCATTTCACAATGTGCCAGACAATTACTGTGAGGATGTTTACTACAGAGTAGTAATGAAATGGAAGAAACTAAACAAGATTCCTGCTGTAGCTGTATATCCTATTCCGTTTGTTATGAGACATTTTATTCATTGTGTTAATGCGGGACATTTTGGTTGAAAAACAAGGCAAATCAGTGTTTTTAAATTGTGGCATGTAGCTACATTTGAAGCATATTGATAGTTAGTCGTTGGCCTAGTCAATATCCCTTAGCTTTATTTGAGCTATCCATGACTGAGAGAGAAATATAAACCCCACACTCCCTGTGTTTTGGTCCCAACATTTTAAGACCAGGATTCAATAATTTCACAGCATACCATATGGTTACGTCTCTATAATCCTCTCCTATGTTAGCATGACTCGGAGCCATGCATAATAATGAAGACGTGGTACAAGATAAGGTGCTGTGCCGTACCTGTATTTGATCCACACTACATTTTTTCTTCTAGCAATATGGAATATTTTCTAGATGAGTGGATCTGGAGTAGCTATTTTCAGACTTGGCTGTGGCATTTTTGTGCTGCACCGAAATTTGGCATAATGAAAATGTCTAATTTACAATCTTTGCATATTTCTCTTGCTAACTGACTGTCAGAATGATGCTCAATGTTTGCTTCCCTGTAAAGTTGAGACATAAAGACCAACAGGTCCACACTAGAACATTCTATCTAGAACATAAGAGACTGTTAGTAAAAATTAGGCTAGGATTTCTGTGATGGCCGCATGAAGTGAAGGCATCGCTGTGTCATTTCTACACTGAACAAACATATATAAATGAACAATTTCTAAGATTTTACTGTGTTACAGTTCATATATGGAAATCTGTCAATTGAAATAAAAAAGTCCCTAATCTATGGATTTCACATGACTGGCTATACAGATATGCATCTGTTCGTCACAGATACCTTCAAACAAAAGGTAGGGCCATGGATCAGAACCAGTCAGTAACAGGTGTGACCACTATTTACCTCATGCAGCGCGACACATCTCCTTCGCATAGAGTTGATCAGGCTGTTGATTGTGGCCTGTGGAATGTGGTCTCACTGCTTTTCAATGGCTGTGCGAAGTTGCTGGATATTGGCAGGAACTGGAACACTCTGTCGTACATGTCGATCAAGAGCATCCCAAACATGCGCAATGGGTGACCATGTCTGGTGAGTATGCAGGCCATGGAAGAACTGGGACATTTTCAGCAGCCAGGAATTGTGTACAGATTCTTGCGACATGGGGCCGTGCATTATTACATTTAAGTCATTTAGCAGACGCTCTTATCTAGAGTGACTTAGAGTTAGTGAGTGCATACATTTTTCATACTGGCCCCCCGTGGGAATCGAACCCACAACCCTGGCGTTGCAAGCGCCATGCTCTACCAACTGAGCTACGGGGGGGCTCATTATCATGCTGAAACATGAGGTGATGGCGGTGGATGAATGGTATGACAATGGGCCTCAGGATCTCGTCACGGTTTCTCTTTGCATTCAAATTGCCATTGAAAAAATGCAATTGTGTTCGTTGTCCGTAGCTTATGCCAGCCCATACCATATCCCCACTGCCACCATGGGGCACTCTGTTCACAACGTTGTTGTCAGCAAACCCCTCGCCCACATGACGCCATACACGCTGTCTGCCATCTGCCTGGTACTGTTGAAACCGGGATTCATCCGTGAAGAGCACACTTCTCCAGTGTGCCAGTGGCCATCGAAGTTGAGCATTTGCACACTGAAGTCGGTTACGACACCGAACTGCAGTCAGGTCAAGACCCTGGTGAGGACGACAAGTACGCTGATGTAGATGTTCCAAAGGTCTGCATCAGTGACTTGTAGGCTATGCGTGGAAGCCAGGATATGCTACATGTGTTTGTTAATTAATGGTCAATTACCGTGAGACTGGCAGTTATTTGCTTGACATTCACGGCTGACAAAATATCATGACCGCCACAGTCCTAGTTGGACGTACTGCCAAATTATGTAAAACAACGTTGGAGGCAGCTTATGGTAGAGAAATGAACATTCAATTCTTTGGCAACAGCTCTGGTGGACATTCCTGCAGTCAGCATGCCAATTGCACGCTCCCTCAACTTGAGACATCTGTGGAATTGTGCTGTGTGACAAAACTGCACATTTTAGAGTGGCCTTTTATTGTCCCTAGCACAAGGTGCACCTGTGTAATGATCATGATGTTTAATCAGGTTCTTGATATGCCACACCTGTCAAGTGGATGGATTATCTTGGCAAAGGAGAGATGCTCACTAACAGGGATGTAAACACATTTTCTACACAACATTTGAGAGAAATAAGCCTTTTGTGCGTATGGAACATTTCTGGGATCTTTTATTTCAGCTCATGAAACATGGGACCAACACTTTACATGTTGTTTATATTTTTCCTCTGAAGAACAATAGATTGGTGTCTATTAATCAAATTTGATTTGCCACATGTGCCAAATACAACAGGTGTAGACATTACAGTGAAATGCTTACTTACAAGCCCTTAACCAACAATGCAGTTTTTTAAGAAAGAAAAAAAGTGATGAGTAAAAAATAAAATAAAATGTAAAAAATAAAAAGAAGCAAATAATTAAAGAGCAGCAGTAAAATAAAATAACAGTGGGGAGGCTATATAGAGGGGTACCGGTACAGAGTCAATGTGCGGGGGCACTGATTAGTTGAGGTAATATGTACATGTGGGTAGAGTTAGTGACTATGCATAAATAATAAACAGAGTAGCACCAGCGTAAAAGAGGGGGATGGGGTGGGGGGGCAATGCAAATAGTCTGGGTAGCCATGATTAGCTGTTCAGGAGTCTTATGGCTTGGGAGCAGAAGCTGTTAAGAAGCCTTTTGGACCTAGACTTGGCGCTCCGGTACCGCTTGCCGTGTGGTAGCAGAGAGAACAGTCTGACTAGGGTGGCTGGAGTCTTTGACAATTTTGAGGGCCTTCCTCTGACACCGCCTGGTATAGGTCCTGGATGGCAGGAATCTTGGTCCCAGTGATGTACTGGGCCGTACGCACTACCCTCTGTAGTGCCTTGCGGTCGGAGGCCAAGCAGTTGCCATACCAGGCGGTGATGCAACCAGTCCGGATGCTCTCGATGGTACAACCGTATAACCTTTTGAGGATCTGAGGACCTATGCCAAATCTTTTCAGTCTCCTGAGGGGGAATAGGCTTTGTCGTGCCCTCTTCACGACTGTCTTGGTGTGTTTGGACCATGATAGTTTGTTGGTGATGTGGACACCAAGGAACTTGAAGCTTCTGTAGTCCACAATCATCTCCTTTTGTCTTGATCACGTTGAGGGAGAGGTTGTTATCCTGGCACCACACGGCCAGGTCTCTGACCTCCTCCCTATAGGCTCTTTCATCGTTGTCGGTGATCAGGCCTACCACTGTTGTGTCGTCGGCAAACTTAATGATGGTGTTGGAGTCGTGCCTGGCCATGCAGTCATGGGTGAACAGGGAGTACAGGAGGGGACTGAGCACGCACCCCTGAGGGGCCCCCGTGTTGAGGATCAGCGTGGTAGATGTGTTGTTACCTACCCTTACCACCTGGGGGCGGCCCGTCAGGAAGTCCAGGATCCAGTTGCAGAGGGAGGTGTTTAGTCCCAGGGTCCTTAGCTTAGAGAGCACTATGGTGCTGAACGCTGAGCTTTAGTCAATGAATAGCATTCTCACGTAGGTGTTCATCTTGTCCCGGTGGGAAAGAGCAGTGTGGAGTGCAATAGAGATGGC
This sequence comes from Coregonus lavaretus, assembly GCF_964263955.1. NCBI lineage: Eukaryota > Metazoa > Chordata > Actinopteri > Salmoniformes > Salmonidae > Coregonus > Coregonus lavaretus. The sequence continues at coordinate 46,921,017 of NC_140008.1, read as the reverse complement.
ATCATCTGTGGATCTGTTGGGGTGGTATGCAAATTACGTGGGTCTAGGGTTTCTGGGATAATGGTGTTGATGTGAGCCATGACCAGCCTTTCAAAGCACTTCATGGCTACAGATATGAGTGCTATGGGTCGGTAGTCATTTAGGCAGGTTATCTTAGTGTTCTTGGGCACAGGGACTATGGTGGTCTGCTTGAAACATGTTGGTATTACAGACTCAGTCAGGGACATGTTGAAAATGTCAGTGAAGACACTTGCGAGTTGGTCAGCGCATGCTCGGAGTACACGTCCTGGTAATCCGTCTGGCCCTGCGGCCTTGTGAATGTTGACCTGCTAAAAAGTCTTACTCTAGTCCTGTATTGACTATTTGCCTGTTTGATGGTTGTCTGAAAGCATAGCGGGATTTCTAATAAGCATCCGGGTTAGAATCCCGCTCCTTGAAAGCGGCAGCTCTACCCTTTAGCTCAGTGCGGATGTTGCCTGTAATCCATGGCTTCTGGTTGGGGTATGTACATACGGTCAATGTGGGGACGACGTCATCTATGCACTTATTGTTGAAGCCAGTGACTGATGTGGTGTACTCCTCAATGCTATCTGAAGAATCCCAGAACATATTCCAGTCTGTGCTAGCAAAACAGTCCTGTAGCTTAGCATCTGCGTCATCTGACCACGTTTTTATTAACCGTGTCACTGGTGCTTCCTGCTTTAGTTTTTGCTTATGAGCAGGAATCAGGAGGATAGAGTTATGGTCAGATTTGCCAAATGTAGGGCGAGGGAGAGCTTTGTACGTGTCTCTGTGTGTGGAGTAAAGGTGGTCTAGAGTTTTTTTTCCTCTGGTTGCACATTTAACATGCTGGTAGAAATGTGGTCAAACTGATTTATGTTTCACTGCATTAAAGTCCCCGGCCACTAGGAGCGCTGCCTCTGGATGAGCGTTTTCCTGTTTACTTATGGCCTTATACAGCTCATTGAGTGCAATCTTAGTGCCAGCATCGGTTTGTGATGGTAAGTAAACAGCTACGAAAAATATAGATGAAAACTCTCTTGGTAAATAGTGTGGTCTACAGCTTATCATGAGATACTCTACCTCAGGCGAGCAAAACCTTGAGACTTCCTTAGTATTAGATTTTATGCACCAGCTGTTGTTTACAAATATACACACAGACCGCCACCCCTTGTCTATAGAGTCTGCCGTTGTATCCTGCCGATGTAGCGTATATCCCACCAGCTGGATGTTATCCATGTCGTTGTTCAGCCACGACTCTGTGAAAGATAAGATATTACAGTTTTTAATGTCCCGTTTGTAGGATAACCTTAATCTTAGGTCGTCCAATTTATTTTCAAATGATTGAACATTGGCTAATAGGATTGATGGAAGAGGCAGTTTACTCGCACGCCGTCGGATCCTTACAAGGCACCCCGACCTACGTCCACGATATCTGTCTCTTTCTCATGCGAATGACAGGGATTTGGGCCTTGTCGGGTGCCTATAGGATATCCTTCGCGTCCGACACGTTGAAGAAAAAATCTTAGTCCAATACGAGGTGAGTAATCGTAGTCTGATATTCAGAAGCTATTTGAGTAGCCTTTAGAGAACGGGTCTGTAGTTCAATCAGATTTAAATCAAAAACCAGATATCAATCAAAATAAGATGTATTAATCTGGTTGTGCTTTGGTTATAAGACTTTCTGACCAGATTTCAACCATTAAAATACGTCTTTATCAAGTCGTATGCTCACTGGGGAGTGCGTCTAACTTTCTCTTGTTCTACTGCCTTTTCTGTATTACCATAGCTGTCTCCTGTTTGGTTGTGTCTGCAGTATGCAACATTAAATGTCAAATTCAAAAGAGAATTTTAAACGTGGTGTAGATACATTTTTGCATTTTAAGCGAATTTCCTGCAATTCTACACATTCCTCCATGGAGCTGAGAACGTTTTGCAGTTTTATAGCACATTTCCTGTGATTCTACATGTTCTGCCATTTAAGCAGAGATAACATTTTGCAGTTTGAAAGCTAATTTCCTGAAATTCAATGCATTTTGCCATGGCTAATGCTGTGTTCTTTTTCTCAAACATAATAACAAAATAAACACTGCTAAATTAATGTTTTTGGAATTTTCAATTCTCCCTGGCTGTTTAGATTTTAGTGATCATTAGTTCTCAAAGATTATATTATTTGAATCGCTCTCAGAAGGCTCTCTGTTGTTTTTGTGTAGCGTCTCTCTCGCTCCATGGCCCCTGTTCTGGAACCTCAGGCACTCTGCAGTGAAGCGCACAGTGGCATTTTCCCACAGTATTGTGCGTGCGGAATGTGTTTGAAGTGGCCCACCCTGTAGGTGCTGTTGCAGTTAAGGGGGGGTAGGTCACAGCCTGCTGTTTGCAGCTCAGCTCTCTGCTGACCTCTTCCGGGCCATGGATCTCTTCAATGGCGATCTGGCACGGGAACAGCATGTCCTTGCCAGGGAGTCTGAGGTGGGCCCTTTTCTCTGGCCTTTGGGTGGCCTGTCTCTCTGTCTCTAAGCCCACTCCTCCATGTTCATGAATAAGAACATACATGGGTATTAGGAAACAAGTAAAACAAATCTGTCCCCAGGATTTTTCCCCCACCCATTTCTCTGAATGTAGTGGTAGAAAATGGGAGTTGTGAAAACCATTATTTGTGACCGGGGGACTAAGTGTTTCAGCAGCCTATGGGCTGGAGGTGGAAGGGAATGGGAGGTTCAGCTGTTCCACAAGTGAAACCATAAATCATTGCCATTCAGTTGTCAACCCTCATGGTCGATGTGATGTTGACATCCTCGTTGGAGAGAACACACAAAATGGTCACCACTCACCAGAACCTGGGTGGTGGCTGTACATACAGTGCATTCGGAAGGTATTCAGACCACTTCCCTTTTCCCCCATTTTGTTACGTTACAGCCTTATTCTAAAATATATTTAAAAAATGTTTTCCTCATCAATCTACACACACTACCCCCCCATAATGACAAAGCGAAAACAGGTTTTTAGAAATGTTTGCAAATAAAAAAAACGGATACCTTATTTACATAAGTATTTCAGACCCTTTGCTATGAGACTCGAAATTGAGCTCAGATGCATCCTGTTTCCATTGATCATCCTTGATGTTTCTACAACTTAATTGGAGTCCATCTGTGGTAAATTCAGTTGATTGGACATGATTTGGAAAGGCACACACCTGTCTATATAAGGTCCCACAGGTGACAGTGCATGTCAGAGCAAAACCAAGCCATGAGGTCGAGACAGGATTTTGTTCGAGGCACAGATCTGGGGAAGGGTACCAAAAAATGTCTGCAGCACTGAAGGTCGCCAAGAACACAGTGGCCTCCATCATGCTTAAATGGAAGAAGTTTGGAACCACCAAGACTCTTCCTAGAGCTAAACTGAACAATCGGGGGATAAGGGCCATGGTCAGGGAGGTGACCAAGAATCCGATGGTCACTCTGACAGAGCTCTAGAGTTCCTCTGTGGAGATGGGAGAACCTTCCAGAAGGACAACCATCTCTGCAGCACTCCACCAATCAGGCCTTTATGGTAGAGTAGCCAGATGGAAGCCACTCCTCAGTAAAAGGCACATGACAGCCAGCTTGGAGTTTGCTAAAAGGCACCTAAAGGACTCAGACCATGAGAAACATATTTACTGATGAAACCAAGATTGAACTTATTTTTTATATTTTTGTAATATATTTGTTATTTAATTTTTGTGGTACTTTGATCCCTTTTTCTCCCCAATTTCGCGATATCCTATTGGTAGTTACTGTTTTGTCCCATCGCTGCAACTGCCCTACAGACTCGAGAGAGGCGAAGGTTGAGAGCCATGCGTCCTCGAAACACGACCCTGCCAAGCCGCACTGCTTCTTTACCCGGAAGTCAGCCACACCAATGTGTTGGAGGAAACACTGTCCAACTGGCGACCGAGGCCGGCCAAACCCTCCCCTAGCCCGGACGACGCTGGGCCAATTGTGAGCCGCCTCATGGGTGTCGCGGCCGGTTGTGTCACAGCCTTGGATCGATCCTGGGGCTGTGGTGACACCTCAAGCACTGTGATGCAGTGCCTTAGACTGAATTATTTGGCCTGAATGCCAAGTGTCACGTCTGGAGGAAACCTTGCTCCATCCTTACGTTGAAGCATGGTGTTGGCAGCATCATGCTGTGGGGATGTGTTTCAGCTGCAGGGACTGGGAGACTAATCAGGATCGAGGTAAAGATGAAGAGTTCAGAGATTAAGTCCTGAGCGCTCTGGAGCTGGTTCTCAGACTGGGGCGAAGGTTCACCTTCCGACAGGACAACGACCCTAAGCACACAGTCAAGACAACGCAGGAGTGGCTTCGGGACAAGTCTCCGAATGTCCTTGAGTAGTCTCTCTATAAACCTGTGTTTTGCTTTGTCATTATGGGGTATTGTGTGTAGACTGATGAGGAAAAAAAACAATTTAATATTTTTTTGCATAAGGCTGTAACGTAACAAATTGTGGGAGAAGTCAAGGGGTCTGAATACTTTCCGAATACTAAGGTCATTTTCTGCATCAAAGCATTCTGTTTGATCACATTCTAAAATAAGTCCATGTTCTCTGTGAAATGTATTTTATACAAACACATAGCTAGGGTTTCAGAAAGAAAGCCTAAGCCATTGCGATGCAAATGTTTGTCTGAAAAGTTGCGTTTTCCCTAGCCTACATTTTTTATCTTTTTGATTCTTTATTCTATACAAGTAATTGTGTGGCGTTAGTCTATTAAATTAGAATATGGCCAAATGCCACAGATTAAGTCTAACAAAGGCAATAGTAATCTCCGGGGTTGTGAACTAACGGCTTTCCTTGTCCTTAGTCTGTAAGGTGTTTGTGGGGAAGCAGGCAATATGCACTGTAAAATAAATGAACGGTTCGTTCACCCTTCCTAAATGTTTCAGGTTTTATCTCTCAACGTACACTTTTCAGTCGTTTCCCTCTCGCTGTCACAATTTATAATCTGGTTTGTGTGTGTTAAGAGCGAGATCTTCCTCTCGCACTCAGTGTCCACTAGTGATATGACCCTGAGACGGAAAAATACATGCTGCCCTTTGACTTCTGCTATACATCACTGACAGTTTGAGGAGAAAAACATTCGGGGTGTAGGCCTAGTTTCCCTACCTCTCTCGTGATATTGCAGGGCTCCCTTGCAAAAAACGAACTTTGTCTCAATTAGAGGCCGACCTAAATATATTTTCACCGATATTATCGACATATATTGGCCTTTTACAGATCCACACTACCAGTCAAAAGTTTGGACACACCTACTCATTCAAGAGTTTGTATTTATTTGTAAAAAAAATTTACATTGTAGAATAATAGTGAAGACATCAAAACTATGAAATGACACATATGGAATCATGTAGTAACCAAAAAAGTGTTAAACAAATCAAATTATATTATATATTTGAGATTCTTCAAATAGCCACACTGCCTTGATGACAGCTTTGCACACTCTTGGTATTCTCTCAACCAGCTTCATGAGGTAGTCACCTGGAATGCATTTCAGTTAACAGGTGTGCCTTGTTAAAAGTTCATTTGTGGAATTCCTTTCCTTCTTAATGCGTTTGAGCCAATCAGTTGTGTTGTGACAAGGTAGGAGGGGTATACAGAAGATAGCCCTATTTGGTAAAAGACCAATCCATATTATGGCAAGAACAGCTCAAATAAGCAAAGAGAAATGACAGTCCATCATTACTTTAAGACATGAAGGTCAGTCAATAATGAACATTTCAAGAACTTTGAAAGTTTCTTCAAGTGCAGTCGCAAAAACCATCAAGCGCTATGATGAAACTGCCTCTCATGAGGACCACCACAGGAATGGAAGACCCAGAGTTACCTCTGCTGCAGAGGATAAGTTCATTAGAGTTACCAGCCTCAGAAATTGCAGCCCAATTAAATTCTTCACAGTGTTTAAGTCACAGACACATCTCAACATCAACTGTTCAGAGGAGACTGCGTGAATCAGGCCTTCATGGTCGAATTGCTGCAAAGAAACCACTACTAAAGCACACCAATAAGAAGAGACCTGCTTGGGCCAAGAAACACGAGCAATGGACATTAAACCGGTGGAAATTAGTCCTTTGGTCTGGAGTCCAAATTTGAGATTTTTGGTTCCAACCGCCGTGTCTTTGTGAGACGCGTGTGGGTGAACGGATGATCTCCGCGTGTGTATTTCCCACCATAAAGCATGGAGGAGGAGGTGTTATGGTGTGGGGGTGCTTTGCTGGTGACACTGTGATTTATTTAGAATTCAAGGCACACTTAACCAGCATGGCTTCCACAGCATTCTGCGGGGATACGCCATCCCATCTGATTTTGGCTTAGTGGGACTATGATTTGTTTTTCAAAAGGACAATGACCCAACACACCTCCAGGCTGTGTAAGGGCTGTTTTACCAAGAAGGAGAGTGATGGAGTGCTACATCAGATGTCCTGGCCTCCACAATCCCCGACCTCCACCCAATTGAGATGGTTTGGGATGAGTCAGACCGTAGAGTGATGGAAAAGCAGCCAACAATGCTCAGCATATGTGGGAACTCCTTCAAGACTGTTGGAAAAGCAGGCCAGGTGAAGCTGGATGAGATAATGCCAAGAGTGTGCAAAGCTGTCATCAACGCAAAGGGTGGCTATTTGAAGAATCTCATATAAAATATATATTTTTATTTGTTTAACACTTTTTTGCTACCTACATGATTCCATATGTGTTATTTCATAGTTTTGATGTCTTCACTATTATTTTACAATGTAGAAAATTGTAAAAATAAAGAAAAACCCTTGAATGAGTAGGTGTTTCCAAACCTTTGACTGGTACTGTATCTATCTGCTGATAATTCCACTGATAACTGATTTTCAATAAAAAGGATGAAAAAAGGGAATCTCATGCTTATCTGAACCCTTGCAGACTTTTTCGTGATGTTTCATTATTATCACAATGAAAGAAAGAGAATGAGAAGCTCAGTTCTGGTTACTTTTTAAAAGAACCTTCTACTCAAACGGATGAAAATACAATTATGCTAAAATATAATTTCTACCTCCAGGAATGAGCCCAATAAGATATTGGTAAAATGTGTGAAAATTATTTGAACATATTGGACCATTCATATATCCTATGTGTTGTCCATATTATCACATATGCTTTTAGCAGTACCCCAACTGATGCAACATAGTGGCTATAAATAAATGGGGATGGGGTTTCCCCTCTGCAGTTACCCTATTGGGCTAATCATTATCTAGATCCCAAATGTAATATTTTAACTAAGTAGCATCCGATTTGATGAATTTTATGTCCCCCAAAACGTGCATAAACACAGTGAATATATTGTAGGCTTACCAGTTAGGGTAACTTGGGGTAAACCACCATCCGGGGTAACACCCCCTGCCTGTACTTGTCACAGAAACTTGCCCTTGTTGCCAGTACTCTTGCTCAACCATTATTAGGGGAGGTAGGGTGGCATTTTACCCTACAATTGACCCGTGTTACATTTAGCCCTACTCTCCCCTATGCACTCACAGCAAATTGCAAGCAATAATGTGCTTAACCATGATGCTGCTAAAAACTTGGGGTTTAAAATGGTGCAAGTCGCACATATGAGGGCTGCAGAAACACTGGTTGGGTTCTAGTCTCAATGGGACTCTGCTAAATAAAGGTTCAATAAAATAATTGACGTAATTATTTTGTCAAATGAATGGATTCCCTCCCTGGATTTTCTCAAAGGTTTTATGAAATTATTTTTGTCAGGAATAATGTTGTCATGGAATATATTACGTAATGTCTGACTTGGTGTCATAGATTTAAAAAAAGCTGATGCCGTTCTTCATTAGAAGTCTGGTGATTCCTAGATAGAAAAGTGTGAATTTATGTAAGGCCATCGTCACTGTATTGAGATGCGGTTGGAAAAGGGAATCCCACGTGATTGTATGTGGCCTATTTTAACTGTCAATGACTTTATGCTATAAAATCCAACTTAAGCCATGCTTATAGTGCTGAGATCAGGCAGAGCCGGGTTGGAAGCCCTTTTGTCAGACGGACGTGAAAGGTTCAGGCTGCTGCACAGTCACTGGAAGCTCTAGTCTAGAGCACACAGTTACATTTAGGTTAGGAGCATTTCTTAACTCTCCATGGTTAATGTAGTAAATGTAATTTTTAATAAACTGTGAATGTGTTTTTATTTACTGTCATCCTAAATAAAAGTATTGAATTATTTGTAATATTGAAATATTTTATATTAGGCCAATTTCCCCAATGTGGACAGTTTGTGTTACTACATTACACAAGCTTGCATTTTCACCACTTAAATTTTTTGGGGAATTACACATCCTTTTTGCTTCAGATTTATATTAATATAAAAGTTTACAGTCATCATGAATACATGAAATCAATTGCTTTAAACAGATTCATATATTTGGTTTGGTACTGTTGATTTTGTGTTACGCGCCTGTCCGTCGCTGGATTTAGGGCCACACAGGGCCCTATAAAATCAGTTATATTTTTGGTCTAATTCCGTTGAGTGTTTTCCAAATTCTGTTTTCTCAGTTTTGTTTTTCCAGGTTTTGGATTTTTCAGGGGTTCGCTCTCAATCACACTTTCTAAATAGAAAAACAACCAAATTGGATGTTTTAAGTCCACAACAATGCTTAAACCACATCAGGAGACGACTAAATCTTAGACATTTTCATTTTTGGTTGTAGATACCCTTTAATTGAAGTTAGCACCAGCAAAACTTGCTTGGTTAGCTGTCTTTCTGTAGCACACGTGATTGCAGAGTTTGCTAAACAAATCCCCACTGGGTGCAGAGTCTATCACCCATTTAGCTATAAAAGAGAGGCGAGATTAGTACTGTCTTTGACGTTACCTTCTCTGGTGTCATCACGCACTCCACGCAACAAACTTTGTTCCTGACTGGGAAATTTGGAATGCAATGTGAGGTAAGCAACCTGTGTTAGAAATAATGCTGCGATTTACAGTTGATAAAGAAGCAAATTATAGATGTATGTCTGTACACATGAAGTTAATGTTAGCTTGTCTTCCCCCCCCCCCCCCCCCCCAAAGTTGTTACAGCCTGAATTTAAAATGGATGAGTTGTTTTGAGTCAAAGTATTCAACCCCTTTGTTATGGCAAGCCTAAATAAGCTCAGGAGCAAAAATGTGCTTAACAAGTCACATAAGTTGCATGGACTCACTCTGTGTTCAATAATAGTGTTTAACATGATTTTTGAATGACTGCCTCATATCTCTACCCCACATACAATTATCTGTAAGGTTCCTCAGTCGAGCAATGCATTTCTAACACAAATTCTACCACAAAGACCAGGGAGGTATTCCAACGCCTCGCAAAAGGCACCTATTGGTATATGTGTACAAATAAAAAAGCAGACATTTAATATCCCTTTGAGCATGGTGAAGTTATTAATTACACTTTTGGTGGTGTATCAATACATCCAGTCACTACAAAGATACAGGCGTCCTTCCTAATTCAGTTGCCAGAGAGGAATGAAGGAAACCACTCGGATTTCACCATGAGGCCAATGGTGACTTTAAGAGTTTACAGAGTTTAATGGCTGTGATGGGAGAACTGAGGATGTGTCAACAACATTGTAGTTACTCCATAATACAAACCTAATTGACAGAGTGAAAAGAAGGAATCCTGTACAGAATAAAAATATTCCAAAACATGAATCCTGTTTACAACAAGGCACTAAAGTAATACTGCAAAAAATGTGGCAATGCAATTAACGTTTTGTCCTGAAAACAAAGTGTTATGTTTGGGGCAAATCCAGTACAACACATTACTGATTACCACTCTCCATATTTTCAAGCATAGTGGTGACTGCATCATGTTATGAGTATGCTTGTAATCATTAAGGACTAGGGAGTTTTTCAGGATAAAAAAGAAACTGAATGGAGCTAAGCACAGGCAACATCCTAGAGGAAAACCTAGTTCAGTCTGCTTTCCACCACACACTGGGAGATGAATTCCTCTTTCAGCAGGACAATAACCTAAAATATAAGGCCAAATCGACACTGGAGTTGCTTACCAATAAGACAGTGAATGTTCCTGAGTGACTGAGTTACAGTTTTGACTTAAATCTACTTGGAAAATCTATGGCAAGACCTAAAAATGGTTGTCTAGCGATGATCAACAACCAATTTGACAGAGCTTGAATATTTCTTAAAGGTAATGTGCAAACGTTGCACAATCTAGGTGTGGAAAGCTCTTAGAGACTTACTCAGAAAGACTCACAGCTGTAATCTCTTCCAAAGGTGCTTCTGCAAAGTGTGAATACTTATGTAAATAAGATAGTTCTGTATTTAGTTTTCAATACATTTTCCAAAATGTAGATGGGTGAGAATCAATTTAATCCATTTTGAATTCAGGCTCTAACACAACTAAATGTGGAATAACTCAAGGGGTATGAATGCTTTCTGAAGGCACTGTACGTTAGCATCAAAGTTGGCAAGCTAACATTACCACCCGCCAATGAATAATGTTGTATGTTTTTCATATCGAAATTAATGACTGAGCACAGAATGCATCCCTACATGTTCTACAAATAGAATATCAAACAGAGTTCAGAGCGTGATGTCAGATATGTTATATCAGAATGAGTGCTTCATACAATATCACATTTGACAGCTGTGAGCAACTGGATGTCCTTAAAATGGCCCGCTACAAAATATATTTTTAGCCATAATTACACCAAAAACCAAAGAATTCTGGATGTAATGTTTCTAAAACAATAAATGTATTACCAGCAAGAAGTGACGTGGTATATTGCTCAATGTTATTTCATTTTTTGTGACAGTCTTTTAACCAAAATATCATAGTTCTTTGTGTGATTACCTACCAGCTATGAAACAAAATGACAGAAACACTTTGAAAACAGCTACTGCAGAATTTATTTTGCTATAAATGTGCTCATACTTTAATCTATTTTTTTTCGGAAATGCGAGTGAAATGCTTTCATTGTAGAATCCTGACCACCCGCCAACGTGGCTGGTGAAATAGACATCTAACCCGCCAATATCAAAATGTACCCGCATTTGGCGTGTTAATTTTAGGCCCTGCTTGTCAGTGTTGTTATCCTATGCCAGGTAGTGATTCGTGGAAGTTAAATAACAAAGCAACTGATTTTGTTTTTGCCCTGTTTCGTCAGCTTCCCAGAATCTCCATCCGACATTCTAGAGTTTAGATGACTGTCTTCAACAAATTATCTTCTAACCAGTGATGTAAAAATTATTCTTAGATTCCGTTTGACCTTTGAATAGTGTTAGTTGAAACAGCGCATACACCCCAAACAAGTGATTTAACAAAAATACATTTGAGTTACGCTTACCGCATTGGCAACCCACTTCAATCAAAATGCAACACTTCAAAATGGATTAAGGTGTCTTCTACAAGTTGTCCTCTAACCATTATTTTCAGATTCAGTTTATTTTTTTTAGCTGTGTTAGTTTTAACAGGACCTACAACCTTATCTCCCCCCTCTCACGCTATGGATTTCAATCGATACATAAGTGATTGACGACGGTTTTGTGTTTCTCTTTCTGTTGGTGACCCCTGTATCGAAATTTAACATTAGCTGACTGTCTTCTGCAGGTTGTCCTGTAACCAGTGATGTAAAAATATCTCCAGTTTCCATGTGTCATTTGAGTTTTGGTAGTTTCCACAGCGCATGCAACCTGATTTCCCCCTAATCGATATGAGTGACTTATTGCAACAAGGTTTTTGGTGCGTGTGCAATTGATAAGGTGCTCGTAAAAATATACAAGTCATATCACAAACTGTTTTTGCATATTTGTTATTGATTTGGACAAGTTAACTGTGCTTTGACATTGGGCTATTTATCAAAATGTCTTTTAACAGCATCATTTTCAACTTAAGTTTTAGGAATATAAATTGAACTTTCAACATTAAGTTCCAATGGTATTGTACTTAATCAGGTAAAAACTGAATGAGTCCAAAGTCAAAACTCACTTTTAGGAGATCCAATAGGCCAATGTCAATCTAAAATAACATTTGATGTCTTTTAAATAGCTCGGCCATTTGAGCCTGTTGTTGTGGATGATTGTGTGCTACTTTGTCATTCTGTATTATTGTAGTGTGTGTGTCTCTCACTGAAGGTAGTTTATTATTATTATAGTTTTTTTTTTTACCCCTTTTTCTCCCCAATTGGTAGTTAGTCCAATCGCTGCAACTCCCATACGGACTCGGGAGAGGCGAAGGTCGAGAGCCATGCCACACTGCTTCTTGACACACTGCTCGCTTAACCCGGAAGCCAGCCGCACCAATGTGTCGGAGGAGACGCTGTACAACTGACCGAAGTCGGCATGCATTCGCCAGGCCCGCCACAAGAAGTCGCTGGAGTGCGAAGAATAGCGTCATTCCGTTTTGATGATTTAATTGATTAGTTTAAATGTGATGGTCGTAAATAAATCGATTGATGAAACTGAAAGGCGAACACATAGTATAGTTTGTTTATTTTTCCCCCAGATGAATCTGAGGAAAAATAAGTCCTAGACAGAAAATAAAACATATTTTTTTATGTTCTGAAGTTATGTTCTGTACACAGTATTGTGGCCTTTTACTTACATTTGTTACATATAAGAAAATGCAATTTTACATAAGTATTCAGGCCCTTTACTCAGTACTTTGTTGAAGCACCTTTGGCAGGGATTACAGCCTTGAGTCTTCTTGGGTATGACGCTACAAGCTTGTCACAGCTGTATTAGGAGAGTTTCTCCCATTCTTCTCTGCAGATCCTCTCAAGCTCTGTCAGGTTGGATGGGGAGCGTTGCTGCACAGCTATTTTCAGGTCTCTCCAGAGAGGTTCGTTCGGGTTCAAGTCCGGGCTCTGGCTGGGCCACTCAAGGACATTCAGAGACTTGTCCCGAAGCCACTCCTGCATTGTCTTTGCTGTGTGCTTATGGTCATTGTCCTGTTGGAAGGTGAACCTTCGCCCACAGCATGATCTTGCCACCACCATGCTTCACCGTAGGGATGGCGCAAGGTTTCCTCCAGACGTGCCGCTTGGCATTCAGGCCAAAGAGTTTCAATCTTGGTTTCATCAAACAAGAGAATCTTGTTTCTCATGGTCTGGGAGTTCTTTAGGTGCCTTTTGGCAAACTCCAAGCGGGCTGTAATGTGCCTTTTACAGCGGAGTAGAAATACATCAAAACACAATGTTTAAGTTAAGACCCTTGCCAACTAATATAAACATTAACAGTTGAAGTCGGAAGTTTACATACACTTAGGTTGGAGTCATTAAAACTCGTTTTTCAACCACTCCACAAATCGTTATGTTTGGAGGAAAAAGGGGAACGCTTGCAAGCCGAAGAACACCATCCCAATCGTGAAGCACGGGGGTGGCAGCATCATGCTGTGGGGGTGCTTTGCTGCAGGAGGGACTGGTGCACTTCACAAAATAGATGGCATCATGAGGAAGGAAAATTATGTGGATATATTGAAGCAACATCTCAAGACATCAGTCAGGAAGTTTCTGACCCACTGGGAATGTGATGATAGAAATAAAAGCTTAAATACATAATTATCCACTATTATTCTGACATTTCACATTCTTAAAATAAAGTGGGGATCCTAACTGACCTAAGACAGGGAATATTTTACTAGGATTAAATGTCAGGAATTGTGAAAAACTTAGTTTAAATGTATTTGGCTAAGGTGTATGTAAACTTCCGACTTCAACTGTATGTATACATTTGCAAAATGATTTGCCTTCTGAGCAAAGGTCAACCTGAGCATGAAAAAACAAATGTGCTTATTTCCTAATTAAACTACTTTCATATTTACCTTGAATATGTGTTTTATGAAGTCAAGACTACATTTGGCCTTTATATTTGCCAAATTGAATGTTATTGTTACTACAAAGTAGGATACAAAGTCTCAAAATAAGTATTTTCAGTCAACCAGATTTCATAGCATTTGGCTATGGTTCACAGAACTTGTTTTGGTACTCACATCTGTACCCCTGTGTTTCTGACCAAGTCGGAAGGTTAATAAAACAATATCAAACAAAAGTCAATTTGAGTGCAAGTATTGAATTCTACAGTGTAGTGAAGATCGAACGCTGATTTGGACAGGCAGTGTCACATCCGTAACGTTTTTGAGGAAAGGTTGTTATTGTGGATGTGTTTTGAGTGTGATTGTATGCAAACTTTCTGTCCAAAGCTAACGTTCATCAAGGCCTTGTCAGTACTCGTTCTAAGCGTAACTGATGTGACCGCGGACGCTTCATAACGCTTGTCAGCATCACTGCATAACGCGATCATGATAAAATGTTCATGCCCTTCCTACTGCTTCCGAAGTGTGTTTTATGTTAGCAAAGAAGCAAGTAGGCAATCTTTATCGGTGTGTGTGATCTATTTCGGGTGTGCTCACGTTGTTCTGCTAACTGGAGCATTGCATGGCATAATAAAGGTCTTAAAATTCATAAACATAATTCATGTCTTAAAAATCCATAAACCTTCACCGGTCATGCAGAGTTTGTTTACTTCCTTGAGTAAGTACGAGTACCCCCCAGTGACAATATTGGTCTTTATCTGTGTAGTCTGCAGCTGTCAAGCCTGAGGTGATTTACAATCTGACAAATGTCTACGAAAGTGCAAACCCTGTGCCACTGGTAGGTTATAATTAAATTAAACTGCTTTTTTTTAAATTACCATTTCACGTAATGAAAATGAAGGTTAACCCTTCATTGGAAAGACATACACATAATGACATGTCAAGATATAGGAGAGATAAGGGATGAGTGAGGAATGAGTCCAGCTCGCTCAAAGAAACAAGGGAATGAAATGTGTGTACCAATCCCTCAGTCTAGTGTTAGAGGTATACACTGAGTCTACAAAACATTAAGAACACCTGCACTTTCCATGACACACTGACCAGGTGAAAGCCATGATCCCTCATTGATGTCACTTGTTAAATCCACTTCAAATCAGTGTAGAGGAAGGGGAGGAGACCGCTTAAATTAAGTATTTTTAAGCCTTGAGACAATTGAGACATGGCTTGTGTGTGTGTGTGCGCCATTCAGAGGGTGAATAAGCAAGACAAAACATATACGTGCCTTTGAATGGGGTATAGTAGTAGGTGCCAGGCGCACCGGTTTGTGTCAAGAACTGCAACGCTGCTGGGTTTTTCACGCTCAACAGTTTCCTGTGTGTATCAAGAATGATTCACCACCCAAAGGACATCCAGACAACTTGACAATTGTGGTAAACATTGGAGGCAACATGTTCCAGCATCCCTGTGGAATGCGTTCCACACCTTGTAGAGTCCATGCCCCAATGAATTGAGGCTGTTCTGAGGGCAAAAAGGAGGGAGGGGGGCAAATTAATTAGGAAGGTGTTCCTAATGTTTGGTATACTCGGTGGATGTAAGGGCAGGTTGTGGGACTGGTAACAGATAAAGACTGACTGATGCTGTTGAAATGCAGTTCTTGAGGAGAAATGACCACACATGATTTGTGTACATCTTGCCAGCCAAGGACGCCAAGGCTTGGGTGTCAGCAGGTCAAGTTGTCCAGTCCCTGTGTCCTTTTGTGGTCAGCAGGAGGAGGAGGTACCATTTCATAGAGACTGTACTGGCAGATTAAAGGGTGTGAGATTAATACAAAGCATGATCTTATAAAGAAACTTTGAAGTGAGTTTGAGTTTTTTTGTTTATTCTGTTACGCAGTAGGTGATTGATAATAATATTTAATTAAAATAAACATCTGTCATTAATGGTCTACAATTAAATTACTAAAACATTGCACTCCGTTTCAAATGTACAGTGTCATCATATGCTGTCTGTCTTTTGGGACCCTATCACATTCATAATGTAGAATGTCACATCCATAACAACCTTTTCCTCAAGCGTTATTATGAAAGTGCAAATATTTATATGATAGTTGAGGTATGCAGCACTCTTAATTCGCAATGAAAATAGATATTTTCAAATAAAGAATTGTAAATGCATTTTTTTGCGCATTTGTGGTTGGTTAAGATCTGACCCACGAGTGCACTTTGATAGCCTATGCAATAACTATTCAAGATACTGGTGATTTCTTGGTTCTTTGAGGTACACTGCATTTTTTCCGATGACAACAAAAGTATTATGATGAAGTTTGGTGAAGAAATCTTTATATAAACACTTATTTTGTACAGCGTCACATCCATAACGGAGAATGTCACATCCATAACGGTACATTTTTCTCTCTAAAGTATATATGAAATGTTATATATTTTCATAATGTTTTTGTGTGTAGCCAAGCCTTACTTTCAAAGTGGCTATTCATATTTTACCCTAAGACTCTGTCCCATTTCCGTCACATCCATAAGATTTCTTGTTCCGTTACTTCAAAGTAGTATTACTTAGAATTTTGTGTCTACACTTCCCCTATAGGGTTCTACAAATATACACATTAACATTTTCATTTATGCCTGATAAGTCAATTCTGTGAGACATTTTGTTTCTCATTGCAAATGTTACATCCATAACGCTGGAAAGTACCTTCTGTAAGTTTAAGAAATATTGCCTATTGTCTCCCAACTGTTCACTGTGTCCCCTAAATCAGGTAGGCACATTCCTACATATGATGTGGCAGTGCATGAATTTAAATATTCAATGCTTTCAACATATTATGTTATGTAATGATGATAGCCCTTGAATCTCTCAATCAGAGAAGATTACTGCCAAAAAAATTTTTTACTCAAAGATGGCAACCACCTCACTCTCCCATTTAACCATTGGATACAGTTACTATTAGAAGTTAAAACATTAGAATTATCGACAGGGGTAATGAATGGTGCTTGTCAAGGAATAATTGAGGCCTGGACAAATATAGTTGACTCTGTAAAGAACAATCTCAGCTAAAGCCCCACAAATACAAACTAGGGCTGGGCGATTATATGGAATTAATTCGATTAATTTGAATGTATGTTTTTGCACGATATTCTAAATGCCTGTATCGCAAGAATCAAGATTTTTGTATTTTTATGTCTGCTTGTTCTCATGTTGTCTTTTTGGTCTTGTCTCCTTCGCTCCTTCTCTACTGTGTGCACTTTCCCATTTACACCAGAGATCTGAATATAAAGACGAGATGCTCATGTCTCCGCCCTAACAATGGGAGTCATTGTCCCAAAGGCGGGAAGGCAGGCGACAAGCTTGGGTCCAAAATAAGCCCATAGAAACGCATTGGGATTATTTTGGACAGATTTTGGTGAGAGTGAAACCTCTCGCTTTGCCTCTTCCTCTCGATTTAAACACGTACACCAAGCCCTTCCCCCTGCCATTCACGCCAACTAAATAGAGAGATCACTTCTTCCTCTCTGACAAGCGGTTTCAACTTGCTATTTTCATTTGAGGTTTGGTCCAACAGAATCGGTCATATGGACACCCGAAACACATTAAAACATAATTTTACTGTAATAAAGGAGAAGTTAACCTTTCTAACAATATCTTTTTTATGTCTCAACTCAAATTGCGCGCAGAGCAGACACTACTAAAACAGGAGTATCAATGAACATTGATTCTGGAAAATGAATGCTCAGTTTGTCGCACGCGGCATTGCGGTACCACATACTGCTAGTGGCATTTTAGCCAAAGACTGTTATACTAGCTGTCTAGTCTGTTTTTTCTAAATGTGCAATAAGCATAAAATAGAATTATATAAGGAATTTGCAACGCATTCTGAGAAATAAGGTAGGCTACTTGATTTCAACATCTGAACAAAGTGGACAGGCTAGCATGCTGTTCAGTCAGTTGGAGATGGACCGAAGGGTGTGTTCATAACAATTCAACTGTTGAAATATAAAGATTAGCTGGCTACTCACTAGCATGTGGGCTTGTACTTGAGAGATTGTTAATGAGACCTGTGTTAATTTTCTATCATGTCTAGTCATTATTAGTGAATGTGCATTATGCATTGTTCAGGTATTTATTTTTTTACAAAAGGGGCATTTTCATAGACAGACTTGAAAGCCAGATCAGTGATTTAATGTAAAAAAGCAGGTTAAACTATTTTGGGGATTTTAGCAACCAGGAAATGGTGGAGTGATTTCTGCATAGTGCATTCTGTTACAAAATCCGGACAATTGAACAGAATGACTGCAATTTAATTGGCTAAAATGGGAAATTATAGTAATGACAAACCACAGTTTGGTCACCTGCTTCTGGCCTACTGTTATGTTCAGGGGAGCGGCTATACGGACACGCCTGGTGGTCAAAATTGATGACGTATGTCGCGCAGCGAGAGTCAAGTCATCCTAATGAGCCCTCCCCAGTTAGCTCCCAAGCTAGCTTCGGTTTCTGGTCCAACGCTCTAACCTCTAGGCTACCTGCCGCCCTAATGAGCCCATGAGCCCCCTCTTTCCATTTAGTGTAACCAACATCCTTAACCACTGAGCATCGGACAACCTTGGACGTTGTTATTTGGTCAGTCCAAATCTGAACCAATCATAGATGTCTATGTTTCACAAGTTTGGACAGCACATTACAGTACAGTTTGGTCTTGTTATTTTTTTTTTGGGGGGGGGGGGGGCTCATTAGAATAATATGCGTAGAATAATATCCAAACATGCAAAGGGTGGTTTGTTTACCTTAGCAAAATAGATTTTGTTTGGCATACATTTTAAGGTGAGAAATCTGAGTCTCTATGTCGTTCTGTTACCATGGAATTGCCCTTAACCAACTGTGGTCCTCTGTAGCTCAGCTGGTAGAGCACGGCGCTTGTAACGCCAAGGTAGTGGGTTCGATCCCCGGGACCACCCATACACAAAAATGTATGCACGCATGACTGTAAGTCGCTTTGGATAAAAGCGTCTGCTAAATGCCATATTATTATTATTATTATTATCAAAGGAATATAATATCCATGTTTTCTAAGAATTTGTGCTCCTGCCTGCACACTCTAATTTAAGTTTTATATGTTTAGGAAGAGAGCTTGAAACAGTCAAACTATGCCTACTTGTTCAGTTTCTCTCTTTAAGAGAGGGTTAAATAAAGTGATATCATTCTGGATAACAGAACCGACACAGTGCTGATTTTCAGGTTATTTAAAGCACAGATCCTTCAGGAGATGCAAATGTCTTCACTTTATTCAATAACATGTCATGTCAACATTACACACACTACTAGGTTTACACATGCTTCAACTGGAGGCCCCTCCTTTCGCTCTCTTTGGTGGGTTTCTCCAGGTAGAGAACACAGGTATGCTAATTGGTTTATAAAGTCAACCCCGCCCCCCAGCCTTACCCTCATCCCCTTGTTAGTTTACTATGTTAACTGTTCAGAGTTTGAGTTGAGTTTTTTCTGCGTTGTCTGACGTTGTCACTTCTCTGTTGGCTTGCTCTACGATTCATTGCGCTTTATCACGGTCAGGTCATAATTGTTAAAGGGAATGTGTTCTCAAGGACACACATGATTAAAAAAGACAAATAAATAAAGAGTGGACTAAAGTAAAAGTTTTGTAAATTTAATTACTTGGTCTCTGCATTTTTTAAAAACTACTTCAAGAATATTTCTAAAACAGTAGCAAGACAAGCTTTCACCAAATGGACGTACACTTTATTTACTGCTCTAATGGAGCCCAATATGGTGACTGACTGGCTCATTCCCTGGCCTGGCCTGGCCTGTGTCTGTATGAGGATAAACCACTGCAGACTGGGAGCTAGAGCCCAACCTCACTCTCTAGGAATGTTATCCATGTGTTAATGGACCCACTGGGCGGTCACGTGTGTGTGTGTTAGTTATCAGTGGTGATGGGGAATGCTGAAACACAAAGGTGTGTGTGTGTGTGTGTGTGTGTGCGACCCATAACAAGGTCTGGTTGTCTCTACTCTACCCCTACTGTGCAGAATATGGCCGCCCCTTAATGTGGGCGAGCTGCTGTGGAGCCGCACGCAGCCCCTGGCGCCGACGAAGGTGGCGTTCTCGCGACTAGCTCTTAGGAAACTTTTCAGTATTTTGTTTTTTTATGTATTATTTTTAACATTATTAGCTCAGAAAGTGTTTACTAGTTTTCTGTGTATTAGGTATATGTTGTGAAATGGTTAGATATTACTGCACTGTCGGAGCTAGAAGCACAAGCATTTCGCTACACCCGCTATAACATCTGCTAAACACGTGTATGTGACAAATATGTGACAAGTATGAAAAATGTATGCACTCACTAACTGTAAGTCGCTCTGGATAAGAGCGTCTGCTAAATGACTAAAATGTAAATACAATTTGATTTGATCTACCTCACACTCTCCCTCTCTTCTTCCTCCCTCTCTGTATCTCCCTCTCTTTCTCCCTCTGTCCCTGCCTCTTTTCCACTCCCTCCCCCTCTTCCTCTATCTCCCCACTTTCTATTCATCTAGCTCTCCCTCCCTTTCTCTCTCCCTTCCTCTCCATCCCTCCCTTGCTCTGTGTTTTTATGGAGAGTGAGGGGGTTTCACTCTCATCCAGTGGTTCTTTTCCCCTCACACTGCAGATGCACACAGGCATCTCTCTCTCTCTCTCTCTCTCTCTCTCTCTCTCTCTCTCTCTCTCTCTCTCTCTCTCTCTCTCTCTCTCTCTCTCTCTCTCTCTCTCTCTCTCTCTCTCTCTCTCTCTCTCTCTCTCTCTCTCTCTCTCTCTCTCTCTCTCTCTCTCTCTCTCTCTCTCTCTCTCTCTCTCTCTCTCTCTCTCTCTCTCTCTCTCTCTCTCTCTCTCTCTCTCTCTCTCTCTCAGCATATATTATGACCTGTTTTGTCTCGCAACAAGAATGATATGAATAAATAAATATATTTTCCCTGGCTTGAACAGGCCTGTTCAGTGATCTGTGTGGAGCCAGAGTTGAGTGGTAGGTGAAAGTACAGTAAGCTTGATATGGCTAGCGCCGGAGCTAAATGCGTTCAACTAAGCTTCCATTTGAATAATGGAACCTGCTAGCTACAGGAAAAAGATGAATGAATTAGGGATGTGACAAATGTAAAATTTTCCTTTAAAACAATAACAAAAATTCCACGTCAATTCACAATTTTGAATAATGGGCCTGTTACGTACTGTATGTATGACCGTTAGGGCCTGGCAATGAAGTTATATATACTATCTACCTCAACCCTTTACTGATGTGAAACGCAGCTACAGTAACATTGATTTGAAATTGAGACAATTTAAAAAAGTGCTGCATCAGAAGCGTTTGTACCTTTTCAGACAGTAGAATTCTGCCCCGGCATAGAATGTTCTGTATTGTTTCCCTGACAACAATAAACGTTGCTGATTGATGTGCTGCTGTGTTGTTTTTATGCTGTTGGTCATTTTTATGCTAATGGTAGGGTAGCTAGATGTGTTTTCTTTCTACTAAATGTCTTGGTATTTAACAATCTTTTAAAGTACTTTTTTTTTTAGGAGAGACTGGTCTGTGCTCAGGCAGGCTGTGTGCAGCCACAGATCGAACAATGAGCCAGATATTTCACCGGATGTATAAATGTGACGCATCCAGTTGGCGTTTCCACTCACTACCAAATATGGTGATGAGAGGAAGCCCAGTGGCCGGCATTGGGAGAAGATGAAGCAATCAATGAAACATTTGATCTCCATACAGTTTTCTGTTTCCAAAACTAGAATCTGTAACAGAGTGGACTGTGTTTATGTAGACTTTACCCTTTGCCAAAGTTGATAAAAATAGCATTGTTTTGAAGAATTGCAAGGGCGAATTGAGTTATTGCACACGCGCACTTCACAGATTAGGCGTTCCCTAACGGAAATATGCAAATAAATGGTAGAACGCGCCAATAGGATCTCACTAGCTCGTGCTTGGCTCTGCCCACCTCCTTGCTTGTACTGCCCACTATGATTAATTTGCTACCATGGGAAATGACAGGCTCTTGTCTATCTTGGGTTAGTTATACAAATCTCTGGCGCAGCAGCTTGATATTATTTGATTGACAGTCCTGGTCGCCTAGTGATGGACGTTAGTCCCGCTTTGGAAGTGGCATTCATTTATAGACAAGTAAAATGCCCATTCATATCTCCAGAGAAGGTTTCGTGTCAGCATTTAAAAAGCCATAGTGTAGCCTACCCTAATACTCTTTACATAAGACTTTACGGTATGTTGCCTGTAAAAAAAGCCCAATTCATACAGTTCCGTTCTTACCACATTCTTGCCGGGATAAGCCTTTATATCTCCCTTGCACATGCCGGCAAGTTTAGGAGTGGGAGTAGACGTGGGCCGATGTGGGTGGACGTCTACTTTAATAAATCCATTGAACATAGACCATCACAAAGAAATCCATTATTAATTTGTTTTAGGCAGGTCCAAAGAAACATTATAACACTAATATTTGGAGTTTAATTATGTTACTGGTCTGTGCAGCATATAAGCTACATAGCTGCACCATGCACATGAAATCCATAGTTAATTAAACAGACAAGACACACTAGGTTACCCTGATGTCAACACACA
Source organism: Coregonus lavaretus (assembly GCF_964263955.1). Taxonomy (NCBI): domain Eukaryota; kingdom Metazoa; phylum Chordata; class Actinopteri; order Salmoniformes; family Salmonidae; genus Coregonus; species Coregonus lavaretus. The sequence goes on along the minus strand of NC_140008.1, from coordinate 46,898,565 downwards.
TATACACTCACTGGCCACGTTATTAGGTACACCCAGTACAAGGTCAGACCTTCCTTTGCCTCCAGAACAGTTTATATTTTTCAGGGCATAGATTCTACAAGGTGCCAGGAAAACATTCCCCACACCAGTACACCATGCACGCTAACACGGTCGCCAGTTTTATGTTGTTTCCTCCGACACGTTGGTGCGGCTGGCTTCCGGGTTAAGCGAGCAGTGCGGCTTGGCAGGGTCGGGTTTCGGATGACACATGGCTCTCGACCTTCGCTTTTCCCGAGTCTTTACGGGAGTTCCAGCGATGGGACAAGACTGTAACTACCAATTGGATATCACGAAATTGGGGAGAAAAAGGGGTAAAAAAAAAAAAAGAATGTCATCAGAAAATTTGGCCAGCATGTTATGTAGCTTAACAAGTACATTATTTTGCTCCACTCACTTAGTAGCCTAGGCCTACTTCCGTCCAAAAGCCTGTGACTTAATCAATCAATGTGATTTGGTTTCACTGAATATCTGTCTGATCAGTGCTAATAAATGAGCCAACTAGACGAGATGATCATGAGCAGCACTCATCTTAGCTAACATTTCTACAGCCTAATTGTAGCCTAACCAATATCCAAATGGAGATTCAGTGAAAAGAAAAATCTGACATTGATTGATTTCTCAAGACGAGTCCCCCACGTTTGTCTCAAAGCAGCGCGAAACGGTGCTGAAATAGTTGACCACACGTGGGTAGGCTATTGCTTCAAATCCTATTATAACAATTGGATGACTTTGGGAATTTCAGTAAGCAACAATTTGTTGCCTTCAATTGCATTAGCTTACTTTATTCCAAGGTTTTGGTCATTCAGTGATATTTATTCCCACAGTTATTATTTATGGATCCATCCAGTTGTGCTTAAGAAAACAGTGCTTGTGGTGGTCTATGTGAAGAGATGGGTGAAGTGACATGCCTCGCAAAGTTTAGAACTGCCAGGAGGATAGTAGTAACGGGCTCTGCCTAGCAACCATTAAGAACATAAGAGCATATTGTGTTCCAATGCCCTCTCAGCATTACGGCTGCATTTCATACTAAGCCGTAGGCAGGACTTTACCACAATCATGACTAGAGCTGTGTTCAAATACTCATACTAACCTCTAACCATACTATTTGTGACTTAAATTGAGTATGTAGCATGCTTATTGGTCATAGAATGGATATAGTTAGTATGCCAAAAGTTCCCGGATGTCGCACTACAGTCGCCAAAATACGAAGTATACAAACGGTGGACACTATTTCCATGCTTTTAGGGCCCATAATGAGAGCGAAACTCTCTGAATTTACGAACGGACAGTCTGACAACGCTCTGAATTTACGAATGCCAGAGTGCACTCTAGCACTCCAGATTGAATTTACGAACACACCCGAAGTCGTAAGATGTCTAGCTAGTAATATTATGCTAACAAGCTAGCAAGTGGTTGCATAGCAACAGCATCAACTTCTGGTAGACAGATGTAGTGCTAGTACGCTCAACTGAAAGGATACCGTTCGTTTACAGTATACTACATTTATTTAATAATTTTTATTTCACCTTTTATTTAACCAGGTAAGCCAGTTGAGAACAAGTTCTCATTTACAACTGCGACCTGGCCAAGATAAAGCAAAGCAGTGCGATAAAAACAACAACACAGAGTTACATATGGGATAAAACAAAACATAAAGTCAAAAATACCACAGAAAATATACAGTGTGTGCAAATGTAGTAAGTTATGGAGGTAAGGCAATAAATAGGCCATAGTGTAAAATAATTACAATTATTATTAACACTGGAATGATAGATGTGCAAGAGATGATGTGCAAATAGAGATACTGGGGTGCAAATGAGCAAAATAAATAACAATATGGGGATGAGGTAGTTGGGTGGGCTAGTTTCAAATGGGCTGTGTACAGGTGCAGTGATCAGTAAGGTGCTCTGACAACTGATGCTTAAAGTTAGTGAGGGAGATAAGAGTCTCCAGCTTCAGAGATTTTTGCAATTCGTTCCAGTCATTGGCAGCAGAGAACTGGAAGGAATGGCGGCCAAAGGAGGTGTTGGCTTTGGGGATGACCAGTGAGATATACCTGCTGGAGCGCATACTACGGGTGGGTGTTGCTATGGTGACCAATGAGCTAAGATAAGGCGGGGATTTGCCTAGCAGTGATTTATAGATGGCCTGGAGCCAGTGGGTTTGGCAACGAATATGTAGTGAGGACCAGCCAACAAGAGCGTACAGGTCACAGTGGTGGGTAGTATATGGGGCTTTGGTGACAAAACGGATGGCACTGTGATAGACTACATCCAATTTGCTCAGTAGAGTGTTGGAGGCTATTTTGTAAATGACATCGCCGAAGTCAAGGATCGGTAGGATAGTCAGTTTTACGAGGGCATGTTTGGCAGCATGAGTGAAGGAGGCTTTGTTGCGAAATAGGAAGCCAATTCTAGATTTAACTTTGGATTGGAGATGCTTAATGTGAGTCTGGAAGGAGAGTTTACAGTCTAACCAGACACCTAGGTATTTGTAGTTGTCCACATACTCTAGGTCAGACTCGTCGAGAGTAGTGATTCTAGTTGGGTGGGCGGGTGCCAGCAGCGTTCGATTGAAGAGCATGCATTTAGTTTTACTTGTGTTTAAGAGCAGTTGGAGGCTACGGAAGGAGTGTTGTATGGCATTGAAGCTCGTTTGGAGGTTTGTTAACACAGTGTCCAATGAAGGGCCAGATGTATACAAAATGGTGTCGTCTGCGTAGAGGTGGATCTGAGAATCACCAGCAGCAAGAGCGACATCATTGATATACACAGAGAAAAGATTCGGCCCAAGAATTGAACCCTGTGGCACCCCCATAGAGACTGCCATAGGTCCAGACAACAGGCCCTCCGATTTGACACATTGAACTCTATCTGAGAAGTAGTTGGTGAACCAGACGAGGCAGTCATTTGAGAAACCAAGGCTATTTAGTCTGCCAATAATAATGCGGTGGTTGACAGAGTTGAAAGCCTTGGCCAGGTCGATGAAGATGGCTGCCCAGTACTGTTTATTTTTGATCGTGGTTATAATATCGTTTAGGATCTTGAGCGTGGCTGAGGTGCACCCATGACCAGCTCGGAAACCGGATTGCATAGCGGAGAAGGTACGGTGTGATTCGAAATGGTCGGTGATCTGTTTGTTAACTTGGCTTTCAAAAACTTTCGAAAGGCAGGGCAGGATGGATATAGGTCTGTAACAGTTTGGATCTAGAGTGTCACCCCCTTTGAAGAGGGGGATGACCGCGGCAGCTTTCCAATCTCCTGGGATCTCAGACATTACGAAAGAGAGGTTGAACAGGCTAGTAATAGGGGTTGCGCAGTGAGTGGCGCAGTGGTCTAAGGCACTGCATCGCAGTGCTAACTGTGCCCCTAGAGATCCTGGTTCGAATCCAGGCTCTGTCGCAGCCGGCCGCGACCGGGAGACTCATTGACGGCGCACAATTGGCCCAGCGTTGTCCAGGGTACGGGAGGGAATGGCCGGCAGGGATGTAGCTCAGTTAATAGAGCATGGCGTTTGCAACGCCAGGGTTGTGGGTTCGTTTCCCACGGGGGGCCAGTATAAAAAAATATATATATATGTATTCACTAACTGTAAGTCGCTCTGGATAAGAGCGTCTGCTAAATGACTAAAATGTAAATGTAAATGTTGCGACAATTTCGGCGGCTAGTTTTAGAAATAAAGTGTCCAGATTGTCTAGCCCGGATGATTTGTAGGGGTCCAGATTTTGCAGCTCTTTCAGAACATCAGCTGTCTGAATTTGTGTGAAGGAGAAGCGGGGGGGGGGGGGCATGGGCAAGTTGCAGCGAAGGGTGCAAAGCTGGTGGCCGGGGCAGTGGTAGCCAGGTGGAAAGCATGGCCAGCCGTAGCAAAATGCTTGTTGAAATTCTCGATTATTGTAGATTTATCGGTGGTGATAGTGTTTCCTAGCCTCAGTGCAGTGGGCAGCTGGGAGGAGGTGCTCTTATTCTCCATGGACTTTACAGTGTCCCAAAACTTTTTGGAGTTAGTGCTACAGGATGCAAATTTCTGTTTGAAAAAGCTAGCCTTTGCTTTCCTAACTGCTTGTGTATATTGGTTCCTAACTTCCCTGAAAAGTTGCATATCGCGGGGGCTATTTGATGCTAATGCAGTACGCCACAGGATGTTTTTGTGCTGGTCAAGGGCAGTCAAGTCTGAGGAGAACCAGGGGCTATATCTGTTCTTAGTTCTGTATTTTTTGAATGGGGCATGTTTATTTAAGATTGAGAGGAAATTACTTTTAAAGAACAACCAGGCATCCTCTACTGACGGAATGAGATCTATATCCATCCAGGATACCTGGGCCAGGTCAATTAGGAAGGCCTGCTCGCTGAAGTGTTTTAGGGATCGTTTGACAGTGATGAGGGGTGGTCGTTTGACCACGGACCCGTTACGGACGCAGGCAATAAGGCAGTGATCGCTGAGATCCTGGTTGAAGACAGCGGAGGTGTATTTAGAGGGTAAGTTAGTCAGGATGATATCTATGAGGGTACCCATGTTTACGGATTTAGGGTTGTACCTGGTAGGTTCGTTGATAATTTGATGGGGGGGGGGGCAATCAATTCAAATATGGTGTCCAGGGCACAGCTGGGGTCTGAGGGGGGTCTGTAGCAAGCGGCAACAGTGAGAGACTTATTTCTGGAAAGGTGGATTTTTAGAAGAAGGAGCTCCAACTGTTTGGGCACAGACCTGGATAGTATGATAGAGCTCTGCAGGCTCTCTCTACAGTAGATTGCAACTCCACCCCCTTTGGCAGTTCTATCTAGACGGAAAATGTTGTAGTTGGGGATGGACATTTCTGAATTTGTGGTGGCCTTCCTAAGCCAGGATTCAGACACTGCTAGAACTTCAGGGTTGGCGGAGTGTGCTAACGCAGTGAATAACTCAAACTTAGGGAGGAGGCTTCTGATGTTAACATGCAAGAAACCAATGCTTTTACGGTTACAGAAGTCAACAAATGATAGCTCCTGGGGAGTAGGAGTGATACTGGGGGCTGCAGGGCCTGGGTTAACCTCTACATCACCAGAGGAACAGAGGAGGACTAGAATAAGGATACGGCTAAAGGCTTTAAGAACTGGTCTTCTAGTGCGTTGAGTACAGAGAATAAAGGGGGCAGATTTCCGGGCGTTGTAGAATAGATTCAGGGCATTCTGTACAGACAAGGATATGGAAGGATATGAGTACAGTGGAGGTAAACCTAAGCGTTGGATAACAATGAAAGAGAGAGCATCACTGGAGGCACCGATTGAGCCAGTCTCCGCGTGTATGGGGGGTGGAACACAGGAGCTATTTGAGGCAGTTTGAGAGGGACTTGGGGCTCTACAGTGAAATTGTATAATAAGAACTAACTGGAACAGCAATAGGCAAGGCATATTGACATGGGAGAGAGGCATAAAGCAATCACAGGTGTTATTCGAGAGAGCTAAGACAACAACTGGTAATGGCGATGAAAGTTTGGGCTGAGGCTAAACAGATAAACAGGACAGGGTACCGTGTAAAGGAACAGTCCAGCAGGCATCAGCTGTGCAGCTGAGTGATCATAAGGTCCAGTGAACAGCAATATGTGAGTCCGAGAGCAGTTCGAATTGGTGCCAGCACAGGCTAGCAGGAAGCACGGCTGTTGTTTGTGTGTGCTAGCGGGCCGGGGCTAGCAGATGGATCTTCGTGGTCGTCGCAACGGGAAGCTTGTTGAAACCACAGACGATTACGTCGGCAGACCAGTCGTGATGGATCGGCGGGGCTCCGTGTCGACTCTAGGAGGTGACGTCCAGTTGACAGAGTGGTAGATAGCCGGGAGATGGGCCTGACTCGAGGCTAGCTCAAGGCTAATTAGCCAACAACAACATCCATTTGGTTGCAGCTAGGTATGCGATGATCCGGTGTTAAAGGTCCAGTGATTCAGTGATTCCGGCAGAAAAACCGATATGTTCTGGGTAGATAACGCGCTGTGCAGACAGTGCAGACTGGCCAATAATTGTCCAGGCTAGAGCCGGCTGGTAGGTAGTGCAGGCTACGGACAATGGTGAAAAACCGCTAACGGTGGCTAATAGCAAGTAGCTAGTTAGCTGGCTAGCTAGTTTCAACTGGAGATTCTAGATAAAAGGTAAGTCAATAATAGAATCCGTTCCACATTGAGTGAGGCGGGTTGCAGGAAAGTATATTTAGTAGAAGGATGAAAAGTGTGATAGGGAAATATGTACGAAAAATAAAAATACAAAAAACAAAAAACAGGCTATTTACACGGACACACACAGAGTACACGACCGCACTGCTACGCCATCTTGGGTGCCCATCTTGGGTGCCCAAATGAACTAATATTATGTAGTGTATATACTCATTAAGTATGTAGTATACTGTATGTTAGTATGGGTATTCGAACACAGCTTTGGTATTTTGCGTTAATAAAAGTAGAGGCTTTGTCACTGGCAATACATTTCATATATAAAGAAACGTCTGCAAAAAGTTGGCGCCATACTAAAGTTAGCGTAAAAACGTTTTGGTTTGAAAGATGTACAGTACCAGTCAAACGTTTGGACACAGCTACTCATTCAAGGGTTTTTCTTTATTTTTACTATTTTCTACTTTGTAGAATAGTAGTGAAGACTTCAAAACTATGAAATAACAAATTTGGAATCATGTAGTAACCAAAAAAGTGTTCAACAAATCAAAATCTATTTTATATTTGAGATTCTTCAAATAGCTACCATTTGCCTTGATGATAGCTTTGCACACTCTTGGTATTCTCTCAACCAGCTTCACCTGGAATGCTTTTCCAACAGTCTTGAAGGTGTTCCCACATACGCTGAGCACTTATTGGTTGCTTTTCCTTCACTCTGCCGTCCGACTCATCCCAAACCATCTCAATTTGGTTGAAGTCAGGGCATTGTGGAGGCCAAGTCATCTGATGCAGCACTCCATCACTTTCTTTCTTGGTAAAATAGCCCTTACACAGCCTGGAGGTGTGTCGGGTCATTGTCCTGTTAAAAAAAAATATATAGTCCAACTAAGCCCAAACCAGATGGGATGGCGTATCACTGCAGAATGCTTTGGTAGCCATGCTGGTTAAGTGTGCCTTGAATTCTAAATAAATCACAGACAGTCACCAGCAAATCACCCCCACACCATAACACCACCTCCTCCATACTTTACGGTGGGAACTACACATGCGGAGATCATCCGTTCACTCAGACCGCATCTCACAAAGACACGGCGGTTGTAACCAAAAATCTCCAATTTGGACTCCAGACCAAAGGACAAATTTCCACCAGTTTAATGGCCATTGCTCATGTTTATTGGCCCAAGCAGGTCTCTTCTTCTTATTGGTGTCTTTTAGTAGTGGTTTCTTTGCAGCAATTCGACCATGAAGGCCTGATTCACACAGTCCCCTCCGAATAGTTGAGATGTGTCTGTGACTTGAACTCTGTGAAGCATTTATTTGGGCTGCAATTTCTGAGTCTGGTAACTCTAATGAACTATCCTCTGCAGCAGAGGTAACTCTGGGTCTTCCATTCCTGTGGCGGTCCTCATGAGAGCCAGTTTCATCATAGTGCTTGATGTTTTTTGCGACTGCACTTGAAGAAACTTTCAAAGTTCTTGAAATGTTCATTATTGACTGACCTTCATGTCTTAAAGTAGTGATGGACTGTCGTTTCTCTTTGCTTATTTGAGCTGTTCTTGCCATAATATGGACTTGGTCTTTTTCCAAATAGGGCTATCTTCTGTGTACCCTCCCTACCTTGTCACAACACAACTAATTGGCTCAAACGCATTAAGAAGGAAATAAATTCCACAAATTAACTTTTAAGATGGCACACCTGTTAATTGAAATGCATTCCAGATGACTACCTCATGAAGCTGGTTGAGAGAATACCAAGAGTGTGCAAAGCTGTCATCAAGGCAAAGGGTGGCTATTTGAATAATCTCAAATCTAAAATATATTTTGATTTGTTTAACACTTCTTTGGTTACTACATGATTCCATATGTGTTATTTCATAGTTTTGATGTCTTCACTATTATTCTTCAATGTAAAAATAAAGAAAAACCCTTGAATTAGTAGGTGTGTCCAAACTTTTGACTGGTAGTGTATATCAGACAAACAAACATGCCGTAGCCGAGGCACTTTCAAGGGGGGCCACATTCCATTATGCCTGAAAAGGGTCATCGATACAGGCTACCGGTAGCCTACTGTAATATTATGAGCCTACTGTAATATTATGAGACAAAAACACCCCCACCCAGTCAGCAACGAAGAGTACCTCGTGCTCGCAAGACTGGCCTAATCTCGGCGACATCTGTGCCATGAATAGGCTAGGATATTCTGCATGCAACAGACTGAAGACTGAACACACACTTGCATCATTAGCGAAGAGAAAGAGCAGGCAGCGTGAGGGAGAGAGAGAAGGGGCAGTCAGAACCGTGCGCATATGTCTTGGTAATCTGCATCTCGCAATGTCTTGTCTTGCATGTGTTGCAAATTCACAAGTAGCTTAAAGTTCACCTCTTCCTCTGTCATTTTATTTAAATTACACAACTTTCCCTAGGCCTTTATAGCCTATCGTCTAGTTAGGCTATACCACATGTATGTTTTGTGATAACTGCACTATGATTATAATTATGTAGAGGAAAAAATATAAAAAACTGTTTTTTGGTTAAGGATATTTCTTAGGGCGGCAGGTAGCTTAGGGCGGCAGGTAGCTTAGTGGTTAAGAGCGTTGTGCCAGTAACCGAAAGGTTGCTGGTTCTAATCCCCGAGCCGACTAGGTGAAAAATCTGTCGATGTGCCCTTGAGCAAGGCACTTAACCCTAATTGCTCCTGTAAGTCGCTCTGGATAAGAGCGTCTGCTAAATGACTAAAATGTAAATGTAAATGTTAACATTAAGGATCCCAACGTAGTTTAAACGTTTTAACATTTAAACGTTGACACCCCTAGAATGAATACTCTCGATTAGCATGAGGGAGGATGTGGATTTAACAGACTGGTGTGGGGAGTTCAGATTGAAGCAAACTGACACTATTTAAATGCTGTTTGTAGGCTACCTTACTTATACAATGTTCTCAGTTTAAGCAGTCTGTTGACCAATGGGTAAAATAATATGTTAATTGTGTAGATACTCCTCTAAGAAAAACAATGGTCCAAACCTCATGTCTATATCATAATCCGTTCAATCGTTTTTAGAGTTTTTACCCTTGTAGGATGGCCAAGATTAAGATGACTAAATCAATGGAGGCCAGAGGAAAAAAAATCTGGAAAATAGCATTGCGTCAGTGTAGGCTGGATGCTGTGCGAGAATTAAGGCAAACTGACAGGCTCACCGTTGAACTCCTCTTTCTTCTTAAATCCGGAGGACATAAAACAATATAGAGGTAAGATAGATATGGATTTTGAGACATGACATGTAGTATTTTCATATTTTAGTATATGCTTTTCATATTATTGCGAAATACCTCTTATTTTTCCAAGATTTCTCAGAAAAACAAGCGTATCTCAACAGAGCTCGGTGCTTATTATCGGATGTATTAGGTTACGAAATCTGACTTTTTGGATATAATGTTAATCATATTTTAGAGAGAGACCCCACTGAACAATTCAGAACATGAATAATCATATTTGTATTGGTAAAATGTATTTTATAACATAAGGAAGTGACATTTCATCACCAAAGCGTGTTTTCACCCTACACTTTATTGATAAGGTGGACAGTAGTAGCTGAGTGACTACCAAAATGTTAATAACTCTGTGCAGGATTGGCAATATACATTTATTGCATTAAGGTCTACCATGCACAATAATATGTGGAACATGGAATCCTCCACCTGTTTGCAGCCATCAAACAGAGAAGCAGGTAGAGACCTTGTACTATGCACTTCAGAAGCAGACAGATGGACCGACATACATGGAGCCTCCTCTCCTGCTTTCCTCCTGCCGTGTATACTGTTCCATGCTCGCGGCAGACAGTTAGCTGCAGAAGAGGGTGTGTGTGTGTGTGTGCGCTCAGTCAAAAGTCAAAATACTACAGCATGCCAAAGACACAACTCATGTTGTGCTTGGTTCTGTTACAGCAGGAGAATTTAACCATGGTTTACAATACTGTTGCCCAAACACTAAATCTATTATTAATTATTGTACACTTGTTGGAGATTTATTTATTTTTATGTCCCCTTGCCTTCTCGCTCTCCTACTCTCTTCCCCGCGTCGAGTCGGGTTGGAAATATTTTAGGCATGTCCTTAAAAACATGATCCAAAGTGCTAATTTCAGTCAGTGCTGGTAGGGATATTTAAGACCAACTAAAAGCTGGTTTTAGCGGTAACACAGTTGGTTATGGCATGAATTTTGACAGTGGAAACGAGCCTATCCAGCCGTGAGGCACACTGCCCATATGGGAATGGAACAAGAGTAGCCTAATGTGCTTTTGGTGCCTGTATACTTCATATTTAGGAACAGAAACCGTTTTTTACCATTTTGTTTTATTTGATTAAACACCAAGCATAGCCTCCTCTCTCAATTAAGGCTTTTTTTTTTGTCTTCCCAATGCAATCGCGAAGTAGTCAAGACTGTCGATAAAGGGTTTGGCTCCTGAGACTGCTTGGAAATCAAATCTTAATCACCAAAGCTTTATTAAAATATAAAGTATGAGAGGAATAAAACATGCATTGTAGACAGGCCCACTTTATTTTTGCCATGCAGGTCCCGTTTTGGATGTGCATAAAAACCCTCCATAGGCTGCAATGTTTTAATATTATATGCCCACAGGAAGAGATTATGGTGCCTGTAAGTGTGACATAACCTATTTTTAAAACAAGTTGTTTTCTTTAGAATTTGATTAGACTTATGCATTCTCTTTTTAGGCCTTATCAATAATGAATTTAATATTGCTTATTGACCATGTTTGGCATGTCCATGCTCAACCATAATGCAATTTACAGTAGGCCTAGCCCCTATATCAGTGTGAATGCTATTGAAGCCATGCAATTACTTTGAATAATGTGGACTGCAATTGTGTCCAAGTTAATGTATTTAGCAAAGATAAGTCTACATTTTGTTATTTAATTTCTGTAAGCCATTAAACAAACTGCAACGGACTAACAGTGGAGTTGAATATAAAAAAAAAACAACAACTGTTGAGTTGATTCCAAGGCAATACATAGAAGACCGTAAATGCACAACTCGAAGCAACCACATATTTAGCCATGGAGCACGTTCTGATTAAGCCTCGACATACCCACAACTTGTTTATTCATCCAAACTCCATGCCAGCAAGTGCTCCGATAATTGTAATATTGAAAATAGGTACAATATTTCTGACACACTCCTGAACCTATAGCGCTAGTGCCTGCGCTTAGATTTACCATTGCGTTAGGTTTGTTAAGATAGAACCATATAACTGACTAAACAGACCCAGAAGAAAATATAACTAAACAAAAAATACTTTTCATTTCAGTTGACTAAAATGAGACTAGATTAAATTATCTCTGTGACTAAAATCGGACTACTAAGTGGACTAGACAAGAGTTTTCGGAGAAGTTGAGAGCTTTTCAGTGAGAAGCACAATTCATATTAGCAGCACAGTTCTGATCAGCAGTAGGAATGACCAGCCACAACCGGCACACAGCCTACATCAGCTGGTGAGATGAGTGTGGCTCCGCTCTGCCTCCGATCAGGGCTGGTACTTGCCGTATAACTTTGTCTATATTCATGGAATATCTATCTGCAACGTTCGAGAACGTTTTGCAACTGAGCATTGCCCTGGGAACATTACCAGTAGCCTATATGCAAACATTTGGTGGCACAGAACGAAAAGGATAGCAAACAATTTATTGACTAAATTAATCTTGCCACTACACTATATCTGACTGGGTAAATAACTTTATTGTGAGTTAATGTGGACCCAGTGACTCAGACTTGGACTCGGACTCGAGCACAGGGGACTTGGGACTCGATTCGGACTCTATGTTTATTGACTCGACTACATCACTGGTCGAAACAGTCATTAGTTCCCGTTCTACTTTGGACACCAATGTGGCTGCGGCGTCTGTGGAACATTGATAACAATGGCAATGACGTGACAGAGGTGTAATCCATACTACTTTTATATATGTTTGTCATATTTCTGCTGTTGGGAAGAGAAAAGGATGTTATGTAGAAAAATATGCTGGTAAGACAAGGCTATGTTTGTTTGTGCACATGGAAGTCAGTGATTTATGTTTACTATAGGTTAATGAGGCAGTACAAATGTAATGTGACTAAAATGAAAGGACATTTAGTTGACTTAAATGAAAGGACATTTAGTTGACTTAAATTGCCCACTGTTTTTGTCATTTTGACAATAACTAGACTAAATCATTATTTAAATGACAAAAATGTGACTAAGACAATGATATTTTTCTCAAAATTACTAAGTATAGACTAAATCTAAAAAAGAGTGCCAAAATGAACACTGAACTAACCTCAACACCAGTTTGAGAGGCGGAGAAGATAGGGTACAGGAAGATGGAGGGAGCAAGGCTGAGAGGAGATGCACGGAGGAGGGAGGGAAGGAGGAAGATTGGGGAGATGGAGGAGGGAGCAGGTCTGGTGGACGTGCGGTGCGTTCAGGGAGACCTGAAGTGTAGTATTGCTGCTCAGCTCACTGTCAGTGTGCCTAGGCTGGAGCACCACTTCTACTGTGGAGAGAGAGGGGGGAGAGGGAGAGGAGGGAGGGAGGAAGGAGTGGGGCAGAGAAAGCTGGGAACCATGCACTCATTACCACCTGCACTTGCGACGAGGAGTGTGAAAGTGTTGTTCTTTTGTACTGTAAAACATTTAAATGCAGTCTCAAACAGCCGCTTGTCCCTTTTTAATAGCCGTGCAATGGAACACATTTCAGCAAATAAACGGCTGTTTCAAATAAGTGCCGGGTCTAAATTAATTGTTTACGAGATTACCATTAATTGTTTACAAGTTTTTATTGTATTTTAAATAAAAGCATACTAAGACAAAAATAAGTGACACTGTGTAAATGATAACACATTAGTGCAGGAAATGAATAAATTGATTAAAATGGTGGAATTAAACAATTAACTATGCAAATGAGCAAAAGCTGTGTGCATTAAGGAAATAGATGCCTCACTCAAATAGAAGCCTGTCTCTTGTAAGGGCCTGTTCTGTTCAGTGATTTAAGCAAATAAACGCCTGGGCTATTCATTGAAGTTTTATGGTATGTATGATTTTTACTGTATAGGGATGCTTCCTGTCATGCAGCGTTTTCAAAAGCAATATGAATTAAATTGAGTGCAATTCAAGTAACACTTTATAGTGCAGCAGTAAATTGGATTCAAGTACAGTAAGTACTGCACATGAGGTACGTGATGTGCCTCCATTGAGCACAGACCTTTACTTATAGGTGCATATTGAATTTTAGGTTACTTAGAAATGACAGACTAATTAATTGTACCAATTTTACAATTGCAGTCTGGCTACTCTAGGGATCTCTTTGTCAAATGTAAGTACAGTGAAAGACCTAGAGGGTTGCTATGGAAGAACAAACACAGGAAATATTACAGCAGATTCTGGATGCCATGCCTGAATATAAGAAGTTCTATGTTTTATTGCAGATTTGATCAGATTAGTCTAAAACCTCTAACTTTATTCTTAAAGTGCCTTGAGAAAGTATTCACACCACTTGACTTTTTCCAAATGTTGTTGTATTACAGCCTGAATTTAAAATTGATTACATTTAGATTGTTTGTCACTGGCCTACACACAATACCCCATAATGTCAAAGTGGAATTATGTTTTTCAAAATTATTTACAAATTAATAAAAAATGAAAAGCTGAAATGTCTTGAGTCATTAAATATTCAACCCTTTTGTTATGGCAAGCCTAAATAAGTTCAGGAGTAAACATTTGCTTAACAAGTCACATAATAAGCTGCATAGACTGTGTTCAACATAGTGTTTAACATGATTTTTGAATGATTACCTCATCTCTGTACCCCTGTCGAGCAGTGAATTTCAAACAGATTTAACCACAAAGACCAGGGAGGTTTTCCAATGCATCGCAAAAAAGCAGACATTGAATACCCCTTTGAGCATGGTGAAGTTATTAATTACACTTTGGATGGTGTATCAATACACCCAGTTACTACAAAGATACAGGCGTCCTTCCTAACTCAGTTGCTAGAGAGGAAGGAAACCGCTCAGGGATTTCACCATGACCTAAATGACAGAGTGAAAAGAAGAAAGCCTGCACAGAATAGTATCTTGGCAAATCAAAAACAACACATTACTGTACCACTCTCCATATTTTCAGGCATAGTGGTGGCTGCATCATGTTATGGGTATGCTTGTAATCGTTGACTGGGGAGTTTTTCAGGATAAAAAGAAACGGAATGACGCTAAGCACAGTCAAAATCCTAGAGGAAAACCTGGTTTTGTCTACTTTCCACCAGATAATGGGAGATTAATTCACCTTTCAGCAGGACAATATCCTAAAACACAAGGCCAAATCTACACTGGAGTTGCTTATCAAGAAGACTGTGAATGTTCCTGAGTTGCCGAGTTAGTTTTGCCTTAAATCTACTTGAAAATCTATGGCAAGACCTGAAAATGGTTGTCTAGCAATGATCAACAATCAACTTGACAGAGCTTGAAGAATCTAGAAAAGAATAATGGGCAAGCTCTTAGAGACCTACCCAGAAAGACTCACAGCTGTAATTGCTGACAAAGGTGCTTCTACAAAGTATTGACTCAGGGGTGTGAATACTTACACTACCGGTCCAAAGTTTTAGAACACCTACTCATTCAAGGGTTTTTCATTATTTTTACTATTTTCTACATTGTAGAGTAATAGTGAAGACATCAAAACTATCAAATAACACATATGGAATCATGTAGTAACCCAAAAAGTGTTAAACAAATCAACATATATTTTATATTTGAGATTCTTCAAATAGCCACCCTTTGCCTTGATGACAGCTTTGATGGTGTTCTTGGGGTGATGAGAGGTGTTGGGTTTGCGCCAGACATTGCGTTTTCCTTGATGGTCAAAAATCTCAATTTTTGTCTCATCTGACCAGTACCTTCTTCCATATGTTTGGGGAGTCTCCCACATGCCTTTTGGCAAACACCAAACGTGTTTGCTTATTTTTTTCTGGCCACTCTTCCGTAAAGCCCAGCTCTGTGGAGTGTACGGGTTAAAGTGGTCCTATGGACAAATACTCCAATCTCCGCTGTGGAGCTTTGCAGCTCCTTCAGGGTTATCTTTGGTCTCTTTGTTGCCTCTTTGATTAATGCCCTCCTTGCCTGGTCCGTGAGTTTTAGTGGGCGGCCATCTCTTGGCAGGTTTGTTGTGGTGCCATATTCTTTCCATTTTTTAATTATGGATTTAATAGTGCTCCGTGGGCTGTTCAAAGTTTCAGATATTTTTTTATAACCCAACCCTGATCTGTACTTCTCCACAACTTTGTCCCTGACCTGTTTGGAGCGCTCCTTGGTCTTCATGGTGCTGCTTGCTTGGTGGTGCCCCTTGCTTAGTGGTGTTGCAGACTCTGGGGCCTTTCAGAACAGGTGTGTATATATACTGAGATCATGTGACACTTAGATTGCACACAGGTGGACTTTATTTAACTAATTATGTGACTTCTGAAGGTAATTGGTTGCACCAGATCTTATTTAGGGGCTTCATAGCAAAGGGGGTGAATACGTATGCATGCACCACTTTTCCGTTATTTATTTCTTTGAATTCTTTGAAATAAGGTATTTTTTTCATTTTACTTCACCAATTTGGACTATTTTGTGTAAGTCCATTACATGAAATCCAAATAAAAATCCATTTAAATTACAGGTTGTAATGCAACAAAATAGGAAAAACGCCAAGGGGGATGAATACTTTTGCAAGGCACTGTATTTCCTTGCCTTAAAGATTTCCCCAAAATAGTCCTCCCTGACTGAGTATTAGCAAGCTGGACATTCAAGAAACTGTATGAATGTAGGTCCATTGACTGTGCACACTGATAATTAGCGTGCTTGACAGTCAAGAAACTGTATGAATATAGGTCCGTTATCATTTCTACACATTTTAGATTTGGCTTTAGTCATTTGAAAATATATTGAGTTCGTAAACAAATTTACTCAAACCACCGCAGGCCGGATTGGACCCCCTCGCGGGCCGGTTCCGGCACACAGGCCGTATGTTTGAATCCCCTGTGGTAGAGCATGGAAAAATATTAAACCAGTTTTAAAGTACACATGGGGTTGTTCCACCTCAAAATCACAAGAAAGAGATTTTTGACACCCACCATCACAAATTGTTCTGAAATAATTTGTTTTTAGGAACAGATAAGATTAGCACTCCTGCAACATTATTTTGTTGAAATATATACTGATCAAAAATATAAACGCAACATGCAAGAATTTCAAGATTTTACTGAGTTATAAGGAAATCAGTCAATTTATATCAATTCATTAGGCCCTAATCTATGGATTTCACATGACTAGGCAGGGGCTCAGCCACGGGTGGGCCTGGGAGGCCATTGGCCCACCCACTGGGGAGCCTGGCCCAGCCGATAAGAATGAGTTTTTCCCCACTAAAGGGCTTTATTACAGACAGAAATACTCCTCAGTTTCATCAGCTGTCCGGGTGGCAGGTCTCAGACGATCCCGCAGGTGAAGAAGCCGGATGTGGAGGTCCTGGGCTGATGTTGTCTGCGGTTTTTAGTCCGGTTGGACGTACTGCCAAATTCTCTAAAACGATGTTGCTTATGGTAGAGAAATTAACATTACATTCTCTGGCAACAGCTCTGGTGGACATTCCGGCAGTCAGCATGCCAATCTGTGGCATTGTGTTGTGTGACAAAGCTGCACATTTTAGAGCTGCCTTTTATTGTCCCCAGCACAAGGTCCACCTGTGTAATGATCACACTGTTTAATCAGCTTCTTTTTGTATGCCACACCTGTCGGGTGGATGGATTCTTCTTGGCTTGTTGTGCATATGGAAAATGTTATTTTATTTCAGCTCATGAAACATGGGACCAAAACTTTACGTGTTGCGTTTATATTTTTGTTCAGTATAATTTGATCTCTGAGAAATTAGGAGAATTGATTGCACCCAAATTTGCTTGCTGAAATTACATGGAACGACCTAATTGGAACCAAAAAGTTTAAAGAAGTAAGTGTTAAGTTTTCCCGAATATGGCCAACGTGTTAATAATATACCCTACCTGTGCATTTTTAAATGCAGCTGTCTTTACCAAGAGGACCGTCCTCTCCTCTCCTTACTAGGGGTCCTTCAGGCCAAGTGTTAGTTGCCCCTGGTGTTTGCCTGTGAGGAATGTGTTGACGGACAGGGCAGGGCTGCTATGTATGTGATCTGAGCTGTAATCTTCACGGTGCCAGCGAGGCTAATAAGAAGACAAATGCTGAGTTAAGGGCTGCTGACCTGGGCAGGAGAATAAGCAGGGGAGGGGTGTACAGACACACAAGCCGAGGAGAGGAAGAGAAGATGGCAATGGAGGGAAGTAGGAGAGGAGAGGTGGGGAGAGAGGGCCGGCGGGACTGTGACTTGGCATGGTCTGTGGGCAGACTGAGGCTTTCCATCAGTAGGCAGTGTGACCTGCTGGTCTACAGCACCGACAAGCACCCCATTGAGCTCACCTGGCTGTTTCCCTCCACGTCCGCCTCTCTCCCTTGATCTCTCCCTCCATGTCTCACTACCTCCCTCTTGTTTCCTCCCTCCGTCTCTCCCTCCTTCCGTCTCATAGTGTCTCCTTCCATAGTGTGGCCCTGTTCCAGACACACACAGAGAGGGCTGGAGTGGCTGCAGTAACACTGATCGTATTTATCATCTGTAGCAGAGGCATACTACTGTATGCTACACACTCCTAACATGCTGAGAATGCCAGTATAACTACAAACTTATTTCAAGGCTGTAAGAATTGTACCATTGTCTTCTTTGCTGTTTTTGAGCTTGCATTAAACTGTCTGTAACTCCCTCTGTGACGTTGGATGTGACCCCTGTGGAATCGACCACGGCTTGGCATGTCCTGTCATCCAATCCTGATAACAGGGGAATATGTCACTGATACACCCACCTGGCTCAAGCCTAGAAGTGACAATTACACCCAGGAAATATTGTTTTGAGTAATTGACTGTTCGCTAAGCCCCGCACCAGAATTTTGGGTAACCAATCATAGCACGCCAATGGATAGCAACTGTCGTCGAGTCCGACACCTCGGACAAGCTCATGTTTAAATCGCATGAAAGCCAGTGAAGACTATGGCAACAACAGAGACCTTTCTTACAAAAATAAATGTTTAAAAGGCGAAATAATTTAAACAGTGCACCAGGAGTACTTGCTACTGTGATTCCTGAAATGCAGAGCCTGTTGATGGAGTATTTTTAGAATCTGAAATTATACTTTTGTTAGATTGTTTGCCAGCTCAGCTGGCTAGCTAGCTCTGTCTCATTGACCACCAAACTTTGCTAATGCTAGCTAGCTAGCCACTTAATATAACTTGTTTTTTTCTAAATGTACTGTATGTTAGCTAGCTAAGTTAGCTATGTTTTGAAGTCCCCTGTAGCTCAGTTGGTAGAGCATGGCGCTTGCAACGCCAGGGTTGTGGGTTCGTTTCCCACGGGGGGCCAGTATGAAAATGTATGCACTCACTAACTGTAAGTCGCTCTGGATAAGAGCGTCTGCTAAATGACTAAAATGTAAAATGTAAATGAATACAACTCCCATCCGCTGTTGACATCAGGATACGATTTGAGAGTACTAGTTAGCTCCCAAAGACCCATGGGCGGCGCACAATTGGTCCAGCGTCGTCCAAGGTAGGGGAGGGTTTGGCCGGCAGGGATGTGGGTTTGTTTCCCACGGGGGGCCAGTATGAAAAAAATTAAAAACATGTATGCATTCACTAACTGTAAGTCGCTCTGGATAAGAGCGTCTGCTAAATGACTAAAATGTAAATGTAAAGTTGTTATAGCTTTGAATGCATGCTGACAGTGAATCCAGAGCCATTCAGTGGCTAGCTACAAACATAAGTTTACCAGGTTCCCTTGAAGCAATTGTAATGATAGTCCATCACAACATACCCAAGAGTTTCCTGATTAGCAAAAGGGTGGTCTGTGTTTATTTCATTGTGTATTAGAAACACAGTTTGAGATCATTGTGAGGGGATTTCGCCGGTGGTTGAAAGGGGAATTGGGCTTCCCGGGAGAATGTTGTCCGAGGTTGCAATAGTAACCAAGGGTGGCGGGGCTTAGCGAAGGGTCAATTGTAATTTGAGATGTGAACTCGCTTCCCTGTCAACATTCAGGGCTTATCTATCCAATTGACACCAGTGCATAATTGTCTGTCTGTCTGTCTGGCTCATGAACTGTCTGTCTCTGTCCCATGCAGTATCTGTCTGTTCCTGTTAGCTGTTGAGCTAACTAGACTGGGCTCTGCTCAGCAGAGGGAGGGAGTAGAGCGGACACACAGACATGAGTGTCAGACCCTGCTGGTGTTTTATGTGGACATATAATTCAAGGCCCAGTGCAGTCAGAAATGTGATTTTCCTGTGTTTTTATATTTCCACACTGAGATTGGAATAACACTGTGACATTCTTAAAATTATGATAATGCCCTTTTAGTGTAAGAGCTGTTTGAAAAGACCACCTAAAATTTCAGCCTGTTTGGTGGGATAGAGTTTTGGCCTGCCTTGTGACATCACCAGGCGGTAAATGAGTTAATAGACCAATAAGAAAGAGTTCCAAACCTCTCTACCAATAACAGCTAGTTTTCAGTTTTTCCCTCCCCACTTAGACCACTCCCAGACAGTCCTAGCTAAAGTCTTGCTTGAGAAATTACTCTTTGCTAATAAGCTATTTTTGTTTATTTTTTTACCATTTTTTATTGAAAAAAATCACAGTAACTTACTTAATTGTTACCCAGAAATGATTTGATATTGAGATAAAAACGGCTGCATTGGACCTTTAAGTGTAATGGCCGTCAGGAGCAGAGCAGAGTAGGACTCCAAGGGGCTAGCCCGGGCAGCCACTCTGTGTGGGAGGAGAGAAAACACTCTCTCGTCTGTTAGCTGCTATTCTTCCTGCACTTAATGCTCATCTCTCTGTGTGACACCCTTCATTCCTTCCTTCCTTCCTCCCTTCCCCCCCCCTCCTTCCTTCATCCCTTCCCCCCCCCTCCTTCCTTCATCCCTTCCCTCCCCTTTCCCTTCCTTCCTTCCTCCCTTCCTCCCCCCCTTCCTTCCTTCCTCCCCCCTTCCTTCCTTCCTCCCCCCCTTCCTTCCTTCCTTCCTCCCCCCCTTCCTTCCTTCCTTTCCCCCTTCCTTCCTTCCTCCCCCCCTTCCTCCCCCCCTTCCTTCCTTCCTTCCCCCTTTCTTCCTTCCTTCCTTTCCCCCCCTTCCTTCCTTGCTCCTCCCCTTCCTTCCTTCCTTCCTCCCCCCCTTCCCCCCCCTTCCTTCCTTCCTTCCTTCCTTCCTTCCCCCCCTTCCTCCCCCCTTCCTTCCTTCCTTCCCCCCCTTCCTTCCTTCCTTCCTTTCCCCCCCTTCCTTCCTTCCTCCTCCCCTTCCTTCCTTCCTTCCTTCCTCCCTTTCTTCCTTCCAGGAGAGGAAGCCATAAGGGTTTAATAGGAGCATCTAAGGCCACACCGTCAGAGGAATGGTTTTGCCTCTGAAATCTGAATTCAGAGAAAGTCATTTCTAAAGACTTTTCTCTCCTGATTTATGTCGTATTGTAAACATGGCGGCTAGTTCTATTGGCAGCATCTTCCCAAGACTTTGGCAGGAAGTTGAAAGAGATGGCCAAATAGTGGAGATACCGACACCCATCTGTTTCTGACTGGGCTGGGAGGGAGGGTGTATTACCAGCAGCAGCAGCATACCTCTAGTTTGTGGGGTGGCTGTGTGTCTGTTCAGGCCCTGAGGGAGACTGTTGAGGCTGCTTGTTGCTTCTCGCCAGTAAAGTGGGAAGATGAAAAGGAGCATCACATGTTTCTGTGTTGATGTTATCCTCTGTGTCTGTTGTCTCACGCAGGCCCATATTTTAGGCCACTCCCAGTTTGCTGTTCATTACCTGCTCCCGTTTCATAGGCTTTTCTTTGTTTCATAGGCTTTTCTCTTGTGTCCAAACTATTTGAGGAATGCCGTTTCCTGGAGTTCTGTTTTTATTTGTTTGGAGCAGCACCTGGTTTGTAAGTTTTGTGAGTGGCGTCCAGAGTTGTTTTTTTCTCAGCAGAATTGAGGAGAACATTTTCAGGTTGGATTTGGACATTGTGTAATAAATTCAGTACATTATTACTACTTTACTGCCTGCTGAAGAGACAGCTTAGAATACTGTCTGTTACTGTGTGAGTTGTGTATAGTCAAAGGAGCTAAGGAATTAACACAAAGATTTGGCCTCAGAATACCTCAAAGACCCAACAGACGGAGAGACATCCTTTCCTCTGTGACATTGTCGGTACAGGGAAGGTCACCCCAGGAGAGGTTTGCTGGCTTCCTTCTCTTCCTTGGGTCTGGGTCTGGGAGGGCCAGACAGAGGTCTGATGGGGCCAGGCAGAGTTCTGGGTCTGATGGGGCCAGGCAGAGTTCTGGGTCTGTGAGGGCCAGACAGAGTTCTGGGTCTGATGGGGCCAGGCAGAGTTCTGGGTCTGTGAGGGCCAGACAGAGTTCTGGGTCTGGGAGGGCCAGACAGAGTTCTGGGTCTGGGAGGGCATGGCAGAGCTCTGGGTCTGGGATGGCCAGGCAGAGTTCTGGGTCTGGGAGGGCCAGGCAGAGCCAAAGTCACCACTGTGATTTAATTTAGCCCATTTGACAGCATGGCCCTTGAATTTTGCTGTTTTATCAGTGGTGCCATCTGCCATGCCTTGGCCTGCAGCCTGCACATTAACTAGACATAGGACTGGGCGGTATACCGTATATTACTATACCGGTATTGATGCACGGACCAGTTTGGGTTTTTACTTTACCTTCTATAACGGTATTTCAGTATTTGATTTGTTAAATGTGATACGCCACTTTGTTTGGTAGTTTACTCCGCTACTTGAGTAGTCTCTCTCCCTCTCTCTCACCAAGCCCCGCCCCTTGTCACACAAGGAGCGCAGCTGTTGTTGCTCGAGATCATTTGCCGACAGTCTTCTTCAGTCTGCATGGTCAATGCCGCAGATGCAACAATATGTTGATGACAACGATGCAGCTGTCCACTTTGTTTCTTAATATACATCCACAAGCGTTCTATAATGACACTATTAGTTTGTGCATCTTACTGTCTGCAAACAGCTAGTTTGTCTTTTCTTAGCAAGTTGTGGCTAAAATAATTCGCGTTAACCGCTAATGCTAATTGCAAGTTAGCTAATAAATGTACTGAGTCAGAGCAAACGGCCTGATACCAGTGCTATTGTAGGCCTAAATCAGCATGTTGTTTGTGCAACAGTATCTTCTAAATCAGAGGAATTGGCGACACATGAATATGTTAGCTACATGAAGTAAGAGGACAACATTTAATGTACAGTGCATTCGAAAAGTATTCAGACCCCTTGTCTTTTCCACATTTTGTTACGTTACAGCCTTATTCTAAAATAGATTAAATTGTCATACATGATGGATCATTAGCATATACACTAACTTTCACACATCTAGATGGCAGGGCGGGGTGGGTGTGGAGCCAGAGACAGCAGGGGTTCAAATTGTAGAACCCAGTTCCTACATTTGAATATAAAAAATATTTTTATCAAACACAACTATGCTACATTTTATCTCTGGGACCCTTAGGATGACAAATCAGAGCAAGATTACTGAATGTACAGTTGAAGTCGAAATTTTACATACACTTAGGTTGGAGTCATGACAACACATTTTTCAACCACTCCACACATTTTTTGTTAACAAACTATAGTTTTGGCAAGTCGGTTAGGACATCTACTTTGTGCATGACACAAGTCATTTTTCCAACAATTGTTTTACAGACAGATTATTTCACTTACAATTCACTGTGTCACAATTCCAGTGGGTCAGAAGTTTACATACACTAAGTTGACTGTGCCTTTTAAACAGCTTGGAAAATCCCAGAAAATTATGTAATGGCTTTAGAAGCTTCTGATAGGCTAATTGACATCATTTGAGTCAATTGGAGGTGTACCTGTGGATGCATTTCAAGGCCTACCTTCAAACTCAGTGCCTCTTTGCTTGACATCATGGGAAAATCAAAAGAAATCAGCCAAGACCTCAGAACAAAAAAAATAGAATAGAATAGAATGCAAGTGTAAACACCATGGGACCACACAGCCGTCATACCGCTCAGGAAGGAGACGCGTTCTGTCTTCTAGAGATGAACGTACTTTGGTGCGAAAAGTGCAAATCAATCCCAGAACAACAGCAAAGGACCTTGTGAAAATGCTGGAGGAAACAGGTACAAAAGTATCTACAGTGGGGAGAACAAGTATTTGATACACTGCCGATTTTGCAGGTTTTCCTACTTACAAAGCATGTAGAGGTCTGTAATTTTTATCATAGGTACACTTCAACTGTGAGAGACGGAATCTAAAACAAAAATCCAGAAAATCACATTGTATGATATTTAAGTAATTAATTTGCATTTTATTGCATGACATAAGTATTTGATACATCAGAAAAGCAGAACTTAATATTTGGTACAGAAACCTTTGTTTGATATTACAGAGATCATACGTTTCCTGTAGGTCTTGACCAGGTTTGCACACACTGCAGCAGGGATTTTGGCCCACTCCTCCATACAGACCTTCTCCAGATCCTTCAGATTTCGGGGCTGTTGCTGGGCAATACGGACTTTCAGCTCCCTCCAAAGATTTTCTATTGGGTTCAGGTCTGGAGACTGGCTAGGCCACTCCAGGACCTTGAGATGCTTCTTACGGAGCCACTCCTTAGTTGCCCTGGCTGTGTGTTTCGGGTCGTTGTCATGCTGGAAGACCCAGCCACGACCCATCTTCAATGCTCTTACTGAGGGAAGGAGGTTGTTGGCCAGGATCTCGCGATAGATCCTCCCCTCAATACGATGCAGTCGTCCTGTCCCATTTTCAGAAAAGCATCCCCAAAGAATGATGTTTCCACCTCCATGCTTCACGGTTGGGATGGTGTTCTTGGGGTTGTACTCATCCTTCTTCTTCCTCCAAACACGGCGAGTGGAGTTTAGACCAAAAAGCTCTATTTTTGTCTCATCAGACCACATGACCTTCTCCCATTCCTCCTCTGGATCATCCAGATGGTCATTGGCAAACTTCAGATGGGCCTGGACATGCGCTGGCTTGAGCAGGGGGACCTTGTGTGTGCTGCAGGATTTTAATCCATGACGGCGTAGTGTGTTACTTATGGTTTTCTTTGAGACCGTGGTCCCAGCTCTCTTCAGGTCATTGACCAGGTCCTGCCGTGTAGTTCTGAGCTGATCCCTCACCTTCCTCATGATCATTGATGCCCCACGAGGTGAGATCTTGCATGGAGCCCCAGACCGAGGGTGATTGACCGTCATCTTGAACTTCTTCCATTTTCTAATAATTGCGCCAAGAGTTGTTGCCTTCTCACCAAGCTGCTTGCTATTGTCCTGTATCCCATCCCAGCCTTGTGCAGGTCTACAATTTTATCCCTGATGTCCTTACACAGCTCTCTGGTCTTGGCCATTGTGGAGAGGTTGGAGTCTGTTTGATTGAGTGTGTGGACAGGGGTCTTTTATACAGGTAACGAGTTCAAACAGGTGCAGTTAATACAGGTAATGAGTAGAGAACAGGAGAGCTTCTTAAAGAAAAACTAACAGGTCTGTGAGAGCCGGAATTCTTACTGGTTGGTAGGTGATCAAATACTTATGTCATGCAATAAAATGCAAATTAATTACTTAAAAATCATACAATGTGATTTTCTGGATTTTTGTTTTACATTCCGTTTCTCACAGTTGAAGTGTACCTATGATAACAATTACAGACCTCTACATGCTTTGTAAGTAGGAAAACCTGCAAAATTGGCAGTGTATCAAATACTTGTTCTCCCCACTGTATATTCATAGTAAAACTAGTCCTGTATCGACATAACCTGAAAGGCCGCTCAGCAAGGAAGAAGCCACTGCTCCAAAACCATCATAAAATAAGCCAGACTAAGGTTTGCAACTGCACATGGGGACAAAGATCGTACTTTTTGGAGAAATGTCCTCTGGTCTTATGAAACATAAATTGAACTGTTTGGCCATAATGATCATCGTTATGTTTGGAGGAAAATGGGGGCAGCTTGCAAGCCGAAGAACACCATCCCAACCGTGAACCACAGGGGTGGCAGCATCATGCTGTGGGGGTGCTTTGCTGCAGGAGGGACTGGTGCACTTCACAAAATAGATGGCATCAATTGGAAGGAAAATTATGTGGATATATTGAAGCAACATCTCAAGACATCAGTTAGGAAGTTAAAGCTTGGTTGCAAATGGTTCTTCCAAATGGACAATGACCCCAAGCATACTTCCAAAGTTGTGGCAAAATTGCTTAAGGACAACAAAGTCAAGGTATTGGAGTAGCCATGTTACTTGAACTCTGTGAAGGATTTACTTGGGCTGCAGTTTCTGAGGCTGGTAACTCTAATTAACTTATCCTCTGCAGCAGAGGTAACTCTGGGTTTTCCTTTCCTGTGGCTGTCCTCTTGAGAGCCAGTTTCATCATAGTGCTTGATGATTTTTGCAACTGCACTTGAAGAAATTTCAAAGTTCTTGACATTTTCTGGATTGACTGACCTTCATGTCTTAAAGTAATGATGGACTGTCTTGTTGCTTATTTGAGCTGTTCTTGCCATAATATGGACTTCGTCTTTTACCAAATAGGAATATCTTCTGTATACCACCCCTACCTTGTCACAACACAACTGATTGGCTCAAACGCAGGCAAAGGGTGGCTATTTGAAAAATCTCAAATATAAAATATATTCTGATTTGTTTAACACTTTTTTGGTTACTACATGATTCCATATGTGTTACAATGTAGAACATAGTAAAAATATAGAAAAACCCTTGAATGAGTAGGTGTGTCCTAACCTTTGACTGGTACTGTATTTTAGATGCTTTTCACCGACAGCCGAAACGCAATAATCAGCTAGGCCTATTGCCAGATGTGCTGCTGAAATTGTGGGCTTCCCAACTAGGCATAGTGAATTGAAACAATCCACAGCTATTTTTTTAAAGAAGCTAATGATCCTCTGCGGCTAATCCATGCTGTCTTGTGAAGTAATTTGAATGATTTGATTCATTTCTGTAAAGACAGGAGTAGGGGTAATTATATAGGCCTCCAGCATAATTTAGGCAAATGTTTTTCAATTTAGGCTACTTTTTGACACCAGAGCATGAATAGCCAAAATGATTAGTCGTACGTCTTTGTCAGGTATCAGGACTATAAAGCCAATGCATCTGCCTGTTTTAAAAACCACATGGATAGGCATTCCTTAAAGTGCATTGCTGGCCGACACTGTATAGCTTAGGCTACTATTCATCTTTGCGGGGAGGGTGTCCATTTTTTTCTCACCTCGGGCAGTATATTGGCCAGGACCAGGCCTGAGTATGGGCATGCCATTTTGATTCCCAGTTACATTGTTTTTCAATTTTGCGCCAAATAGAAATAACAGGACCAAAGCGTAGTTTACATTGTTTAAGGGATATACGTTTTATATATACAGTGCATTCGGAAAGTATTCAGACCCCTTGACTTTCTCTACATTTTGTTCAGTTACAGCCTCATTCTAAATGGATGAAATTGTTTTTTCCCCCTCATCAATCTACACACAATACCCCATAATGACAAAGCAAAATGTGTACATAAGGGTGCTAATTTAAAAAACTCACAAAAGCTCTGTTGAAGGCCTTGAGGCCGATACGTAAAGCTTATTAAAGAACAGTGATACTATCAAGAGCAGTGTGCAGGTTTCTTCTTTTTTTCTCAGATGTGCGAATGCCTTTTGAATTTTGGTAATTTATATTTAAAAAGAAACAACTGAAATTTCACATTTACATAAGTATTCAGACCCTTTACTCAGTACTTTGTTGAAGCACCTTTGGCAGCGATTACAGCCTCGAGTCTTCTTGGGTGTGACGCTACAAGCTTGGCACACCTGTATTTGGAGAGTTTCTCCCATTCTCTCAAGCTTTGTCAGGTTGGATGGGGATCGTCGCTGCACGGCTAGTTTCAGGTCTCTCCAGAGATGTTCGATCGGGTTCAAGTCCGGGCTCTGGCTGGGCCACTCAAGGACATTCAGAGACTTGTCCCGAAGTCACTCCTGCGTTGTCTTGGCTGTGTGCTTAGGGTCGTTGTCCTGTTGGAAGGTGAACCTTCGCCCCAGTCTGAGGTCCGGAGCGCTCTGGAGCAGTTTTTCATCAAGGATCTCTCTGTACATCAAGGATGGAATGCCGCTTGGCATTCAGGCCAAAGAGTTCAATCTTGGTTTCATCAGACCAGATAATCTTGTTTCTCATGGTCTGAGAGTCATTTAGGTGCCTTTTGGCAAACTCCAAGCGGGCTGTCATGTGCCTTTTACAGCGGAGTGGCTTCCGTCTGGCCACTCTACCATAAATGCCTGATTGGTGGAGTTCTGCAGAGATGGTTGTCCTTCTGGAAAGTTATCCCATCTCCACAGAGGAACTCTGTAGCTCTGAGTGACCTTCGGGTTCTTGGTCACCTCCCTGACCAAGGTCCTTTTCCCCCGATTGCTCAGTTTAGCCGGGCGGCCAGCTCTAGGAAGAGTCTTGGTGGTTCCAAACTTCTTCCATTTAAGAATGATGGAGGCCACTGTGTTCTTGGGGACCTTCAGTGCTGCAGACATTTTTTGTACCCTTCCCCAGATCTGTGCCTCGACACAATCCTGTCTCGGAGCTCTACGGACAATTCCTTTGACCTCATGGCTTGGTTTTTGCTCTGACATGCACTGTCAACTCTGGGACCTTATATAGACAGGTGTGTGCCTTTCCAAATCATGTCCAATCAATTGAATTTACCACAGGTGGACTCCAATCAAGTTGTAGAAACATCTCAAGGATGATCATCGGAAACAGGATGCACCCTAGCAAAGGGTCTGAATACTTATCTAAATAAGTTATTTCTGTTTTTTATTTTTAATACATTTGCAAACATTTCTAAAAACCTGTTTTGGCTTTGTCATTATGGGGTATTGTGTGTAGATTGATAAGGAAAACATTTTACTCAATCAATTTTCGAATAAGGCAATAACATAACAAAATGTGGAGAAAGTCAAGGGATCTGAATACTTTCCGAATTCACTGTATATACCGGCAGTTTGTGGGACTGGTAACAGATAAAGACTGACTTCGATGCTGTTGAAATGCAGTTCTTAAGGAGAAATGACCACACATGATTTGTGTACATCTTGCCAGCCAAGGACGACAAGGCTTGGGTGTCAGCAGGTCAAGTTGCCCAGTCCCTGTGTCCTTTTGTGGACAGCAGGGGGAGGAGGTACCATTTCGTAGAGACTGTACTGGCAGATTAAAGTGTGTGAGATGAATACAAAGCGTGATCTTATAAAACAACTTTGAATTGAGTTTGAGTTTTTGTATTTTTATTCTGTTACTCAGTAGGTGATTGATAATAACTTTTAATATTTTAAATAAAACATCTGTCATTAATGATCTAGAATGAAATTACTAAAACATTGTACGTTTGAAATTGAGTGCAGTGTCATCATTTGCTGTCTGTCTTTTGGGACCCTATCACATTCATAATGCAGAATGTCACATCCATAACAACATTTTCTTCTAGTGTTATTATGAAAGTGCAATTATTTAAATAATTGTTGAGGTATGGGAGGGAATGGCCGGCGGCGCACAATTGGCCCAGCGTCGTCCAGGGTAGGGGAGGGAATGGCCGGCAGGGATGTAGCTCAGTTGGTAGAGCATGGCATTTGCAACGCCAGGGTTGTGGGTTCGATTCCCACGGGGGGGGGGGGCAGTATGAAAAAATAAAAAAAATATGTATGCACTCTGGATAAGAGCGCCTGCTAAATGACTAAAATGTAAAATGTAGGTATGCAGCACTCATATTCGCAATGAAAATAGAGATTTTCAAATAAAGAATTGTAAATGCATTTTTTAGCACATTTGTTCATTTGTGTTTTTTTAAGGTGTGACCCACGAGTGCACTTTGATAGCCTTTGGAATAACTATTCAATATACTGGTGATTTCTTGGTTCTTTGAGGTACACTGCATTTTCAGATGACAACAAAAGTATTATGATTAAGTTTTGTGAAGTAATCTTTAATATATAAACACTCATTTTGCACAGCGTCACATCCATAACGGATAATGTCACATCCATAATGGATATATATTTTCATCATTGTTGCTTTTGTGTGTAGCCAAACCTTACTTTCAAAGTGGCTATTAATATTTTACTCTAAGACTTTGAGATTCACAGACTTTTGCTGATGTGTCCCATTGTCTGAAACATGCATGTCCATTTCCGTCACATCCATAAGTTGTTCCGTTACTTCAAAGTAGTATTACTTAGAATGTTGTAATTGTGTCTACACTTCCCCTATAGGGTTCTACAAATATACACATTAACATTTTAATTTATGCTTGATAAGTCAATTCTGTGAGACATTTTGTTTCTCAGTTTGTGTGCAAATGTCACATCCATAACGCTGGAATTGCCCTCATGGCTCTGTGTTTGTCATGTTCCTCTCAGGACTTTGTAACAAGTAGACTATTAGCTTACAACGGGAGGAGCTAGGCTGTCTTTACTATCAAAGTCATGTTTAGGAACAAATTTTCACTAGTCAGGAAAACTGTTGTTTCTGTCATGTAGGTAACAAATGTTCCTGTTTTAGTCCTCATGTTTCATTTAGTGGTTGAAGAAACTGGACAGTTAGAATTTGTTGTTACTCTTGCACTCTATTGATGTTGTATTGCGCAATGGGTATCCAGTTGAAGACAATGCAGTTAGTGTTGCACATGTTGCCTGTGGGCCTGACTAGATGTGTTAATAAGATAAGGACTGGTTTAGGAATTCCCTTGCTTAGCCCCTCAAATATCACTAACCAGGATTTTTTTATCACCATGTTTATAATGGCCACCCATGAGAAGATGTAATATTAGGCAGATACTGAGTAAATTATTCTAGCTAATCCCAAGAGATTGTTATAAATCGTGTGGGCTGTATGCCTAATATCTCTGACTACCAAAAAGCTGCAGGCGTAATGTGTATTAATGGTGTTTTAGCCTAACATCTTTAGCTGAACTAACCCAAAGTCTCGGGGGATGCTCCATGTTTGGAAAATAGTTAGAGATGAGGATTTAAACCATGCCACAACAAGGCCCCCTATACAAGGACCAGGCCCACTCTGAGTTTCCCTCTCAGCCTCTATCTCTCCCATCCCCGCACACCGCCTGTAGAGGGAATGGGTTGTGATGTGAATCCAGGGTATTCCTACGTTTTTTCTTTCTTTCTGTAAATGGAATGCGAGTGGGTCTGGCCACCATTTCAAATCAAGCTTTATTTATACAGCACATTTCAGACATAGAATGCAACACAATGTGCTTTACAGAAAAAAACAACTCAACAATGAAAATAAAAGCTGAAATATTTACTACACAACAAACATAAGAAAAAAAAAAAATAAGAAAAAAAAAAATGGACCCAAAGGAAAAGCATAATAACTCAAGTCTGCCTCTCCATGCCTCTTGGTCTTAGGCTTTGGGATAGTTAAAAGGCCAGTGCCAGACCTGAAGGACCTACTGGGTACATAACTTAAAAGCATGTCTGACATGTATTCGGGTGCACAATCGTGGATTGTTTTAAAAACCAGTAGAATAATCTTAAAATTAATTCTAAAACTCACAGGCAGCCAGTGCAGAGACCTTAAAACCGGTGTAATGTGTGCTCTCCGTCTGGTCTTGGTCAGGACCCGTGCTGCAGCATTCTGCATGTTTTGCAGTTGACCAATGGCTTTCTTGGCTAGACCAGACAGGAGAGCATTACAGTAGTCAAGCCTGCTTGTAATAAAAGCATGGATGAATCTCTCTGTGTCAGCCTGAGAAAGAAACGGCCGCACCTGGGCAATGTTCCTCAGGTGGTAAAAAGCACCCCCAATCTGTGATTCTAAATTTCGTTCAGAATCTAAAATAACACCTAGGTTTTTTATCTGGTGTTTTATCTTTATTGCCCGTGAATTAAAATGTGCGGCTAGATTCTCTCTGTTCTTTGGCTCCAACAATAAGTACCACAGTCTTGTCTTGATTTAGCTGGAGGAAGTCGTGAGCCATCCAAGTATTTAAATCACTAATACAGTCTAATAATGTATTCGTGGAGCTAAAATCCTCTGGTGACACAGAAATTGAAAGTTTTGTATCATCTGCGTAGCAGTGAAAATCAATGCTGTGCTTTCTGATAACGCTGCCAAGGGGTAACATATATAAACTGAACAGTACCAGACCCAAAATCGAACCTTGTGGAAAGCCACGTGACATGTACACCAAGGGTGACACAACTCTCGACCGGTTAAATAGGTCCTAAACCAATTTAGAACTGGACCGGAGAGGCCAACCCACCTCTCCAGTCTGTCCAGAAGAACAAAATGGTCAACAGTGTCAAATGAAGCACTTAAATCTATGATTACAAGGACTGAGAGCTGTTTGGCACCTGTGTTGGCTCTAAGATAATTTACCACTTTAACTAAGGCTGTCTCTGTGCTGTGGTGGGCATGAAAACCAGATTGGATTTTTTTTATTTAAATACTGCTGGCACTTAAAAAATCATTTAGCTTTTTGAACACCAATTTCTCCAGAATTTTGCTTCAGAATGGAAGGTTGGAGATTGGCTGAAAATTGCTACGGGCTGAAGAATCTAGATTACTTTTCTTCAGAAGGTGTTTCACCATAGCAGTTTTTAATGCAGTGGGGAAAGTGCCTGTAAACATGGAGTGATTAACAATAGCTTGCACTTCTTCAGATAATCAATTAAAAAACTGTTTTGACGAAGGTGGTGGGGATAGGATCGAGAAGGTAGGTAGAAGGCTTAAGTTGTGGTATCACTTTCCTGAGCATGTCTGTGTCAACCAGGGAAAATAAATCCATAGTGCCTTTGCTCGGTAGGCTAGGGCACATATCATCAAACTTCTCATCAGGTGTTGCTTGACTGATACCCAGCCTAATGTTGGTTATCTTATCTCTGAAATATGCAGCAAACTCATCACATTTAGATGGGGAAGAAAGTTCACAAAGGTTTGCGGGGGTAGGATTTATCAGGCCATCAATGGTCGAGAAGAGCACTCACTATTATTCTGATTTAATAGTGATCAAGTTTTTTTAAATGAGCCTGTCTGACATTTCTAATTGCCTTGTTATATATGCCAAGTTGCTCTCTCAGAATATCATAATGGACCTGCAACTTGGAGTTTCTCCACTTCCGCTCTGCCTTTCTGCAATTTCTCTTTAACTGATTCGTTTCCTCACTCATCCAATTAAGCTTGGGAGGTTAGTCAGAGGGCAGCAGGTGCTCTGTATGTGTGTGTGTGTTTGAGTGGAGTGCCATTGACTGGTTCGTTTATATAACTGCTAACGTGTCTCCTTTCTAATTGACTGACAGCCTGTTGGTTGTGACTTTTTCTCTCTCCACCTCTGAAAAAAAATATTTTGTTTGTTTACAGAATAAAGCTAAACTGTGACAGTTATTTAATGCAGGTCGACCAGGCAATCTTTATCTCTGTGCTGCTAAATATAAGCTGAAATTGTATTCATTGTCTTTTTACGAGTTGATTTTGGCTCCCTGCTCATACTGTAGTGTAGGTTCCCACTGCACAAAGAGGGAGAGAGACAACACACAGCACATGAGAGATTTAGTGTTTTTTTGGTTGGTTTGTTGTTAGTTCTACCTTTTGTTGTTTAGAAAAAATATTTGGTACAAATGAAATTATGGGCAATTCCAGCGTTATGGATATAACTTTTACACACACAATCACAAACAAAATGTCTCACAGAATGGACAAACAAAACATAAAGGAAACTTTTGATGTGTGTGTCTATAGTACCCCTTTGGGGGAGCTTATACCAAAAAAAGCTGACTTCTAAATATTGGCATGTTGGAGGAAAAATGCAAATAATAAGTATTATGGGTGTGACATGAAATAGACAAGATTTTTGTGGAGACTAAACATATTAGAAAAAGTCAGAATGTGTCAGTCTTACGTTAAAACATGGATAGCCTTTCTGAAGGAAAGGCTTGGCTGAACACAAAAACAATCATTTTCAAAAAATAGTAATCTTACATTATTACTTTGAGAGGAAAAACTATCATGGACTCCGTTATGGCTGTGACAGAGTCTGAAACCGAGTCAAATTGGCCATTTAAATATATAGGATTCTTATAATCTTCAATAAATATAGTACCTAACATCTGATTTGGACCATAATTCTTCCTAACAATTAGTAAGACATGAGGAATCCAATAAAATGATCAAAAGCCACCCACAGACACGCCAATCCCACCCCAACAACCAGTATACAGTATCCAGGGCTCGACATTAACGCTTGTCTGCATGCCCGGGGCAAGTAAAACAAATTGTCGGACATGCAGATTATAGATTTAAGTTGTCCGAATGGACAAGTAAAAAAAAACACACTCGAAAATCATGATATATTGGGCTACTCCGTTTAGAATTGGATCAAAGTGTCCTCTGGATGCAATGTGTTGTGCACTGTCCTCCCAATCTCTGCAGAGTGCATCATAGTTGAATTATTATAGGCCTGCGTTGACAGGCACGAACTGTCTTTTAATTATACAGTCGCGAGATGCGTTTTGGATTTCAAAGAGAGCTGCGTGTACACATTTATTGATATTCGTTGGTAGTTATTGAGTTATTTGCCCAGTTAAAGCAAATTTGTGAGAGAGAGAGACTATTCAATACTGGTCATGTAATTCTGACAACGTACAAAAAATAGTCTTAGAATAGCCTAATTGACATGATCTCCCCTGAAAACATTATATTTTAGCCTTGTAAATGAACATGTCTTAGTTAGCTAGCTACTTTGGTTTGAAGTCGCCCACCTTAGCCATTTGATTCCTGGTTCATTGATTGAGGGAATTATTTTATAAAGACAAAGTATTTGCTTGTAATTTTAATGTTGCAGGGTCTCCAACCATCCTCCAGGAAAGGCCTGGTGAGCTATTGGGTGTGCAGGGCTTTACACATTGTAAAAAATAGGCTGACTCAAGTGTGTTTGAGCAGGGTTGGATCATGTCAAAACTCTTTCTTGAGCTGGCCGCCCGGCCAAACTGAGCAATTGGGGGAGAAGGACCTTGGTCAGGGAGGTGACCAAAAACCTGATGGTCACTCTGACAGAGCTCCAGAGTTCCTCTGTGGAGATGGGAGAACCTTCCAGATTGAACTTGTTTGCCTGAATGCCAAGCTTCACGTCTGGAGGAAACCTGGCACCATCCCTACGGTGAAGCATGGTAGTGGCAGCATCATGCTGTGGGGATGTTTTTCAGCGGCAGGGACTGGGAGACTAGTCAGGATCGAGGGAAAGATGAACGGAGCAAAGTACAGAGAGATCCTTGATGAAAACCTGCTCCAGAGCGCTCAGGACCTCAGACTGGGGCGAAGGTTCACCTTCCAACAGGACAATGACCCTAAGCACACAGCCAAGACAACGCAGGAGTGGCTTCGGGACAAGTCTCTGAATATCCTTGAGTGGCCCAGCCAGAACCCGTACTTGAACCCGATCTAACATCTCTGGAGAGACCTGAAAATAGCTGTGCAGCGACGCTCCCCATCCAACCTGACAGAGCTTGAGAGAATGGGAGAAACTCCCCAAATACAGGTGTGCCAAGCTTGTAGCGTCATACCCAAGAAGACTCGAGGCTGTAATCGCAGCCAAAGTTGCTTCAACAAAGTGTCTGAATATTTGAATGAATGAATGAATGTTATTTTTCAGTTGTTAGCTAAAATGCATTGTTATAATGGGGTATTGTGTATAGATTGATGAGGGGGAAAAAACAATTTATTCAATTTTAGAATAAGACTGTAACGTAACAAGATGTGGAAAAGGTAAAGGGGTCTTTCCGAATGCACTGTACATAGGTAGAGATGGGCGGGTTGTGTGTGGGCGGTAAAAAGTTGGGTCAAAACCAACAAATGGCCATCAATCTAATGATCTGATACACTTGTTCAAACAGGCGTCACTGCGCACTCACGCTTATCAATCTAATTATCTAAGAACTCGCGCACACACACCACGTTTCCCCCCTGGAAATTTGAGACAATAGGCATACACTCTTCCAACGGCCATGGTGCGTTATGAGCTCAAACAAAAAAACTTTCTTGGCACTGTTACAATGCGAAAAGAACTGAAGTTGAGTCTCTGTCAGTCTGCCCTCTGAATTCGCTATACATCACTCTGCTGTATAGCCTAGGCGAACAACTTGCAAAAACCTTAACCATGGTGCTTTACTAACAATAATATTCCCCCCTCATGGCAACTATCCTTCTAATAACTATAGGCTAGTAGGCTACGCGAGCACACCCAATAAAACAAATTATCTTGGCATCCTGGTGGAGACCGAGGGCTATGCATGTGTATGTGTCCAATGTCAAGTTGCTCTCCACATTCGCTACAACACCGCTATTTTGCAGCCTATTATAAACCTATAGCGACCCACTTGTTCACCTTATAGAGGCTAGTGACTAGACCTGTTGGCTGTTAGGTTCAAATAATGACAGGGCTTTACCCAAACCCATGCCCCGTGGCTATGCAAGGTCCGTGACAGGGGTTTGGGGGCAGCCCTTGAGCTCGACAGGGACGTGCAATCCTTTTATTCACGCAATCCGTGACACAAGATAATAAGCATAGGCCTATGAGACTACTTCATTGGAAGTTAGCCTACATAAAACACCATGCCATTACGCACACATTTGTAAGTTAACCGTTAATTTCTACATATAGGCTGCTGGCCTAGCTGTTACTCTCTAAAAGATACAGTGGGGAAAAAAAGTATTTAGTCAGCCACCAATTGTGCAAGTTCTCCCACTTAAAAAGATGAGAGAGGCCTGTAATTTTCATCATAGGTACACGTCAACTATGACAGACAAATTGAGAAATAAAAATCCTGAAAATCACATTGTAGGATTTTTAATGAATTTATTTGCAAATTGTGGTGGAAAATAAGTATTTGGTCACCTACAAACAAGCAAGATATCTGGCTCTCACAGACCTGTAACTTCTTCTTTAAGAGGCTCCTCTGTCCTCCACTCGTTACCTGTATTAATGGCACCTGTTTGAACTTGTTATCAGTATAAAAGACACCTGTCCACAACCTCAAACAGTCACACTCCAAACTCCACAATGGCCAAGACCAAAGAGCTGACAAAGGACACCAGAAACGAAATCGTAGACCTGCACCAGGCTGGGAAGACTGAATCTGCAATAGGTAAGCAGCTTGGTTTGAAGAAATCAACTGTGGGAGCAATTATTAGGAAATGGAAGACATACAAGACCACTGATAATCTACCTCGATCTGGGGCTCCACGCAAGATCTCACCCCGTGGGGTCAAAATGATCACAAGAATGGTGAGCAAAAATCCCTGAACCACACGGGGGGACCTAGTGAATGACCTGCAGAGAGCTGGGACCAAAGTAACAAAGCCTACCATCAGTAACACACTACGCCGCCAGGGACTCAAATCCTGCAGTGCAGACGTGTCCCCCTGCTTAAGCCAGTACATGTCCAGGCCCGTCTGAAGTTTGCTAGAGTGCATTTGGATGATCCAGAAGAGGATTGGGAGAATGTCATATGTCATATGGTCAGATGAAACCAAAATAGAACTTGTCGTGTTTGGAGGACAAAGAATGCTGAGTTGCATCCAAAGAACACCATACCTACTGTGAAGCATGGGGGTGGAAACATCATGCTTTGGGGCTGTTTTTCTGCAAAGGGACCAGGACGACTGATCCGTGTAAAGGAAAGAATGAATGGGGCCATGTATCATGTGATTTTGAGTGAAAACCTCATTCCATCAGCAAGGGCATTGAAGATGAAACGTGGCTGGGTCTTTCAGCATGACAATGATCCCAAACACACCGCCCGGGCAACGAAGGAGTGGCTTTGTAAGAAGCATTTCAAGGTCCTGGAGTGGCCTAGCCAGTCTCCAGATCTCAACACCATAGAAAATCTTTGGAGGGAGTTGAAAGTCTGTGTTGCCCAGCGACAGCCCCAAAACATCACTGCTCTAGAGGAGATCTGCATGGAGGAATGGGCCAAAATACCAGCAACAGTGTGTGAAAACCTTGTGAAGACTTACAGAAAACGTTTGACCTGTGTCATTGCCAACAAAGGGTATATAACAAAGTATTGAGAAACTTTTGTTATTGACCAAATACTTATTTTCCACCATAATTTGCAAATAAATTCATAAAAAATCCTACAATGTGATTTTCTGGATTTTTTTTCCTCATTTTGTCTGTCATAGTTGACGTGTACCTATGATGAAAATTACAGGCCTCTCTCATCTTTTTAAGTGGGAGAACTTGCACAATTGGTGGCTGACTAAATACTTTTTTTCCCCACTGTACTATGCAAGATGTTGACATACGCTGGGGATTGAGGATATCATTGTAGAGAATTTGAAGGGCACCGTGACATGGACTGATGCACGCAACTCCATGTCTCTTTGCAGTCTGACAATGCACCATGGCCGTTAGAATGGTATTGCTTTGGGGATACCACACACACATGCATACACACACAAGCCATCTGTCTCTACCTATGTATGTAACCACACTGACTTGGATGAAATAGCTTGTCCGTGTGGTTCCTCCTTCTGAAAAGAATCTGTGGCATAACCTCTTCCAGGTCCTCCTAATATGCCTACTTATAATAATATGGTTATTATGTGCTAAAAGAGAAAGGATTTCCTTGTTACTAAAGCCAATTCTAAAATATAGTTTCACCAGCTCATCTAACTGCTGGCATTTCAACGATGGCGCACACAGCAACAGGGAGCCAGAGTGAAATATCCCCTACTTTAATCTTGAAATATAACTGCAACTTTATTCTCTAAATAAAATGTTGCCTTTATTCTCGAAATACAGCACAAAGTGCCCTCCACTAATATTGGCACCCTTGGTAAATATGAGCAAAACAGGCTGTGAAAAAAATGTATTTGCTGTTTATCCTCTTGGTCTTTCATTCAAAATATTCACAAAAATCAAACCTGTAATTGAAGTGAAATTATTGAAAAAAATGAATGTGAAATAAATGAAAGATATTTTTCTCCGAAACATGTGCCACAATTATTGGCACCCCTAGAAACTCTTATAAGTAAAATCTAACTGAAGTATATTCCCATTCATATTTACATTTGTAAGTTCACCTGAGTGATTAGGAACACTTAAGTGGTAAGCCATGACTTCCTGTTTCACTAGGGTATAAATATGAGGTGACACACTGGCCAAATTCCCATAGTCATCCGTCACTATGGGAAAGACCCGAGAATATTGTAATAATGTGCAACAAAAGGATGTTGAGCTGCACAAATCAGGAAATGACTATAAGAAAATAGCTCAACGGTTGAAAATGCCCATTTCCACTATCAGGGCAATAATTAAGAAGTTTAAAGCAACTGCAGATGTTAACAGTCGGCCTGGAAGAGAACGTGTGTCTATATTGACCCCACGCACAGTGAGGAGGATGGTTCGAGTGGCCAAAAAATCTCCAAGGATCACAGTTGGAGAATTGCAGAAGTTAGTTGGGTCTTGGGGTCAGAAAGTCTCCAAAACTATGATCAGACACTGCTGTCATCAAACAACAAACTCAAGCGCCTACAGTTTTCCAAACGTTACTGGAACTTTCAATGGGACTGGGTTCTATGGTCAGATAAGACCAAAAGAGAGCTTTTTGGAAACAAACACCAGAGGTGGGTTTGACGTAGACAGAAAGATAGTCATGCAGAAAAGTACCTCATCCCCACTGTGAAGTATGGTGGTGGATCTTTGATGTTGTGGGGCTGTTTTTCTTCCAAAAGCCCTGGACAACTTGTTAGGATACATGGTATCATGGACTCCATCAAGTACCAGCAGATATTCCATCAAAACCTGACAGCCTCTGCTAGGAACCTTAAACTGGGCCGTGGTTGGATCTTCCAGCAGGACCATGATCCAAAGCACACCTCAAAATCAACACAAAAATGGTTCACTGACCACAGAATCAAGGTTTTGCCATGGCCATCCCAGTCCCCTGACCTAAACCCATAGAAAACCTGTGGGATGAGCTGAAGAGGAGAGTCCACAAGTGTGGACCTCGGAATCTGAAGGAACTGGAGAGATTCTGTATGGAGGAATGGTCTCAGATCCCTTGCCATGTGTTCTCCAACCTCATTACGCATTATAGGAAAAGAGTCAGCTGTTATTTTTTTATTTTTTTTATTTTTTTTATTTCACCTTTATTTAACCAGGTAAGCCAGTTGAGAACAAGTTCTCATTTACAACTGCGACCTGGCCAAGATAAAGCAAAGCAGTGCGATAAAAACAACAACACAGAGTTACATATGGGGTAAAAAAAACATAAAGTCAAAAAATACAACAGAAAATATATATACAGTGTGTGCAAATGTAGCAAGTTATGGAGGTAGGCTATAGTGTAAAATAACTGCAATTAGTATTAACACTGGAATGCTAGATGTGCAAGAGATTATGTGCAAATAGAGATACTGGGGTGCAAAAGAGCAAAATAAATAACAATATAGGGATGAGGTAGTTGGGTGGGCTAATTTCAGATGGGCTGTGTACAGGTGCAGTGATCGGTAAGGTGCTCTGACAACTGATGCTTAAAGTTAGTGAGGGAGATAAGAGTCTCCAGCTTCAGAGATTTTTGCAATTCGTTCCAGTCATTGGCAGCAGAGAACTGGAAGGAATGGCGGCCAAAGGAGGTGTTGGCTTTGGGGATGACCAGTGAGATATACCTGCTGGAGCGCAGACTACGGGTGGGTGCTGCTATGGTGACCAATGAGCTAAGATAAGGCGGGGATTTGCCTAGCAGTGATTTATAGATGGCCTGGAGCCAGTGGGTTTGACGACGAACATGTAGTGAGGACCAGCCAACAAGAGCGTACAGGTCACAGTGGTGGGTAGTATATGGGGCTTTGGAGACAAAACGGATGGCACTGTGATAGACTACATCCAATTTGCTCAGTAGAGTGTTGGAGGCTATTTTGTAAATGACATCGCCGAAGTCAAGGATCGGTAGGATAGTCAGTTTTACGAGGGCATGTTTGGCAGCATGAGTGAAGGAGGCTTTGTTGCGAAATAGGAAGCCGATTCTAGATTTAACTTTGGATTGGAGATTCTTAATGTGAGTCTGGAAGGAGAGTTTACAGGATAACCAGACACCTAGGTATTTGTAGTTGTCCACATACTCTAGGTCAGACCCGTCGAGAGTAGTGATTCTAGTCGGGTGGGCGGGTGCCAGCAGCGTTCGATTGAAGAGCATGCATTTAGTTTTACTAGTGTTTAAGAGCAGTTGGAGTCTACTGAAGGAGTGTTGTATGGCATTGAAGCTCGTTTGGAGGTTTGTTAACACAGTGTCCAATGAAGGGCCAGATGTACAGTGGGGAAAAAAGTATTTAGTCAGCCACCAATTGTGCAAGTTCTCCCACTTAAAAAGATGAGAGAGGCCTGCAATATTCATCATAGGTACACGTCAACTATGACAGACAAAATGAGAATTTTTTTCTAGAAAATCACATTGTAGGATTTTTAATGAATTTATTTGCAAATTATGGTGGAAAATAAGTATTTGGTCAATAACAAAAGTTTCTCAATACTTTGTTATATACCCTTTGTTGGCAATGACACAGGTCAAACGTTTTCTGTAAGTCTTCACAAGGTTTTCACACACTGTTGCTGGTATTTTGGCCCATTCCTCCATGCAGATCTCCTCTAGAGCAGTGATTTTTTGGGGCTGTCGCTGGGCAACACAGACTTTCAACTCCCTCCAAAGATTTTCTATGGGGTTGAGATCTGGAGACTGGCTAGGCCACTCCAGGACCTTGAAATGCTTCTTACGAAGCCACTCCTTCGTTGCCCGGGCGGTGTGTTTGGGATCATTGTCATGCTGAAAGACCCAGCCACGTTTCATCTTCAATGCCCTTGCTGATGGAAGGAGGTTTTCACTCAAAATGATGGTAGGCTTTGTTACTTTGGTCCCAGCTCTCTGCAGGTCATTCACTAGGTCCCCCCGTGTGGTTCTGGGATTTTTGCTCACCGTTCTTGTGATCATTTTGACCCCATGGGGTGAGATCTTGCGTGGAGCCCCAGATCGAGGGAGATTATCAGTGGTCTTGTATGTCTTCCATTTCCTAATAATTGCTCCCACAGTTGATTTCTTCAAACCAAGCTGCTTACCTATTGCAGATTCAGTCTTCCCAGCCTGGTGCAGGTCTACAATTTTGTTTCTGGTGTCCTTTGACAGCTCTTTGGTCTTGGCCATAGTGGAGTTTGGAGTGTGACTGTTTGAGGTTGTGGACAGGTGTCTTTTATACTGATAACAAGTTCAAACAGGTGCCATTAATACAGGTAACGAGTGGAGGAGAGAGGAGCCTCTTAAAGAAGAAGTTACAGGTCTGTGAGAGCCAGAAATCTTGCTTGTTTGTAGGTGACCAAATACTTATTTTCCACCATAATTTGCAAATACATTCATTAAAATCCTACAATGCACTGCGCAATTTTTTTCCTCAATTTGTCTGTCATAGTTGACGTGTACCTATGATGAAAATTACAGGCCTCTCTCATCTTTTGAAGTGGGAGAACTTGCACAATTGGTGGCTGACTAAATACTTTTTTTCCCCACTGTAGCTGTTTGAAAAGAATGCTTGAAAATGTCAGCTTGTTTGACTGGGTGGGCTTGTTGGACTGCCTGGTGACATCACCAGGCGGTATAAGTTAATAGACCAATAACAAAGAGTGTGCCCTCCTCTCTGCCAATAACAGCTAATTTTCAGGTTACACATCCCTCCCATTAGGCTCCTCCAATTAAGCCTCTCTCTCAGACCACTCTCAGACAGTCCTAACAAAATTCTTGCTTGAGATATTGCATTTAGCTAAGAAGCTATTATTTTATTTATTTTTCATTTTAATTGAAAACAATAACAGTAAGGTACTTAATTGTAATCGACCGGCTCGATTCGGTCTTAAGTAGCAAAATTTGAAATGGTGTTTTTTACTTTGGATAGAAGTAGACACTCAGAGCTATAAAATTGTATATCATACACTAGAGTGGAGGAACAATGGGAAAGTAATTCTGGTTTGAACTTCTAACCCCACTTTTGAGAAAATGGCCCTTGAATGTTTTGGTGCACCTACTGGAGAGCTCTTCTTTGTCTACACCCATTCAGCATCATTCACACCTTCTTAAGCCTTAGTCCCACCCATCTCTTTAAGGATTCACATGAGGCCATGTGCTAAACAGTACGGTAGTGTACTAAACAACCAAAGATTTCAAGACTAAAAGCTGGTTTATACTTTGTCTATCGACATGTCTGTATACAGTTGTCGCAGTGATATCAATGAACATTCTATTGTCGTCTGACATCAAACTTGTCGTTGTCGTTATGAAAAAAGTATACACACAAAAACAACAGGCTGAATGACATCAGCAGCCTGGTGGTCTAAAATAGTGTTTTTTAACACCAATAAACTCATCTGTTTAAAAATTAATTTAGTATATGTCAATCTAGCAAACCAGGCAATTAAAAACAACATTCTAAACAATGTTTTGGTTAGTTTCTAGCTTGAAAGCTAGCTAGCTAACGTTAAGTTAGCTGGCTAGCCAGTTCAAATAATGATCATATCATAAAGCTGACAACGTCTTAACTAGCTAATTTGTATTCATTATTACAGGAAAATAAACTCACAACAAGATCCTTATTTACAAGTTAATGTCGAGCTAATTACAGAAAATAGCTTACGGTTGTGAGTGTGACAATATAAAAGCAGGGCATTCTACCAGAGAATTTTAGAACATGGACACTGTCTCATTTGCCTAATGTTATATCCTACTTTGACTTTGATGCAGGTCATGTTGTTCTTCACATTACCGTCTCTGGTAAATACACACTATATAAAATAAAATCAAAGTTTATTTGTCACATGCACAGGATACAGAAGGTGTAAACGGTACAGTGAAATGGTTACTTGCATAGAGGATTATTTTGTTTATAGCTAGCTAGCTAAACAATGAACCATAATCCCAATTTTTGAAATGTATAATATCGGAAAATGTAGCTAGCTAGACTCTCTTACCCGTATACATGGATGAACGCTTCTCCCTCTCTGTCACAGATGCCATGGTTGCCCTTAGTTTAAAGATGTAATCCAGAGATGGTTGTTTTATACAACAGCCTTTGTGTGTTCTCTTTTCGACTCCCTCCGCATATATTTGCAATCAAACACCTGCATTTTCTCCATCTCCTTAGCTATCATACTCTGCTTCCACCGGTCATTCCACTGACTTCAAAACTCGGTCCTCCAGAGAGTGGAGAGCATTAGCAGCATTATCACAGTTCTTCATGATATCTTTCAAAAAAGCTGCGTTAGAAAGGATTACCTACACATACTGAGCAGCTCATGTTATAGACAGAAGCGAGCTACATGGCAGACCAATCTGAACTCATCTCCAATCTGAACTCATGTCCAGCCCATCCATTATCTCAGCCAATCATGGCTAGCGGGAAGGTTGCTGTCTTTTTCCGTGGCTAAACCATTTAGGCTCTTAATTTCACAATTTTATTCGTATTTACAGATAGCATAAACGTTTGTTATTAAGGCACATGAATGTTCACATGTTCCAGAAGGCATTTCTGCCCCAAAAATGAATTTTGCTAAAAAAAAAAAATGTTTACATTCAAATGCCTCTCCTGTAAAGTAATGACACACAACATACGCCT
This sequence comes from Coregonus lavaretus, assembly GCF_964263955.1. Classification (NCBI taxonomy): domain Eukaryota; kingdom Metazoa; phylum Chordata; class Actinopteri; order Salmoniformes; family Salmonidae; genus Coregonus; species Coregonus lavaretus. Next base: position 46,854,594 of record NC_140008.1, on the reverse strand, counting down.
AGTTTCCTGCAACGAGTCACAATTGTTACCCAGAAATGATTTGATATTCAGATAAAAATGGCTGCATTGGACCTATAACTTAGTGGGCTAACACAGTGTTATAATACAGTGTTAAATAAGGATTGTGCTGTATCATGAAAATAGTCACAGGTAAATGGGTTGACTGGCCCTCTGCTTTGCGTGGTGCTGTGGTGCCGTGCAGTAGTAGCTAAGAGGATGCAGCAGTCTTATGAATGGTGTGTAATGTATTAGTGTTTTATGGTTGTTGCTGGAAGAGAGAAAATAGTGATGTTATCTACCTCTTGTGTTTTTTTAGCACACAATTCTACACTCATCCTGTGTTGTAAAAACCAACCCTAACCCAATGTTACGTCAATTTATTTACATTTTTGTCTTGAATCAGCTGAGTGTTCCAGGAAATTACAAAATAAAACAATGTCTTACTACTACTCATCAAGGTGGCTACTGACGTGTCTCCTCCTCTCTTTTATCCTGCTCTATTTTCACGCTCTCTTCTCCTCTCTCGCTCTTCTCCCCATTCTATTTTCTCTCTCCTCTCTCCCCCAGTCTGTCAGAGTAAGGACATCCGTAACAACGTGACCAACCTGCAGTTGTTAGAGAACTGCACAGTAATCGAGGGCCACCTGAAGATCCTCCTCATGTTCAAGGCCAAGCCAGAGGACTTCAAGGGCCTCAGCTACCCCAAGCTGACCGTGGTCACCGACTTCCTCCTCCTGTTTAGGGTCTACGGTCTAGAATCGCTCAGCGACCTGTTCCCCAACCTGACGGTGATCCGAGGCAACAACCTGTTCTTCAACTATGCCCTGGTTCTGTTTGAGATGGTGGACCTGAAGGAGCTGGGGCTACACAGCCTCATGAACATCACCCGGGGAGCCGTGAGGGTGGAGAAGAACCCGGACCTCTGCTACCTCTCCACCCTGGACTGGTCCAAGATCCTGGACACGGTGGAGGACAATTACATCATGGCCAATAAGAACGACCGGGAGTGTGGGGACGTGTGTCCGGGCACAGCCCATGGGAAGACCACCTGTCCTCAGACTACCATCAACGGACACTTTGGAGAACGCTGCTGGACTCAGAACCACTGCCAGAGAAGTAAGTGGCCTTTTTAGATACTCAAAGGAATTCTGAAAGAATGGTAAAGAACACACAAAAGAGAGTACTGTATATAAATGATTATATCTCAAACATTGGTAGCCCACACGTTTTCTTTGGTCCTTTCCTGATACTTTCCTGATATGTTCAGTTGGCATATGTGAATGTATGAAGGTCCAGGCCTAATTGCTTGGCATTTTCATCCAATTTCATTTGTTACCTGTGCCAACTTGAAGATTAAAATAAGGTTATGATGTTAAATATAGAATAACTTCAGCTCTGCCTGGATGTCACTCTGACCATTCCTGTAAGTTATTTCACCTCATGCTAGCAGGAATTCTCCAGAGCTGTCTGTTTGGCTGTCTCTCTGTTGTAAAGTAGCAGGATGGATGAGAGAGAGACAGAGAGATAATGATAACCGTGTGGAAGAGAGATTTCCTCCCCAGTGAATTCAGATGAATGATGCTTTTGCACAGATGGCTTTTGAAATGAGAGGGATTGTTGTTCTTTCTATAATAAGTCACGGGCCATGCCTACCCCCTTTGATTTGAATTCATTGACTGGAGCATTTAGGGAATGTTTTTTGTAACTATAGAATAAGGAGAGAGAGAGGCTGGCCTCATACACAATTCAAAGTTCTCAGGCAGACAAGCACGCTGACAATATCATTGGAAAGAGAAAAGGCTTTTGCTGGGAGAGGAGAGAGAGAGGAAGAGGAGAGAGATGAGGGAGGGAGTGTGAGAGAGAGAGAGCTGGGGTGATGGTGAAAGGTGCAGCTTGTGCCAATATAAATCTTACTGCACACTCCCTTGCTGTCATCCGCTCTCTTCTCTGTGTGTGTGTGATGGATCTGTGTGTGTGTGAATCAGTTCATGTGAAGGGTCAGTGTGTGTGAGTGTTTGTATGCATGTTAGGGCTGGGCGATATATCAAAGTAATTTGATTAATTTGAATGTATGATTTGCGCGAAATTCCAAATGCCTGTATCGCAAGAATCAAGTATTATTCTAATATATTTTTTATGAGCGTTTGTCCGCTTATTCTCATTTTGTCTTTTTGGTCTTGTCTCCTTCGCTACTTCTGTGCTTCATGTCACAATGACACCTTCCCATTCATACACCAAGCCCCTCCCCCTGCCACTCACAACAACACAGATGAAAGATCACTTCTTCCTCTCTGACAACAAGCAGTTGGAATTTGTTATTTGCATTTCATGGTTTGTCTAACAGAATCAGCCATATGGACACCGAAACACATTGAGACATTATTTTACTGTAATAGAGGAGAACATAACCTTTCTAACTATACCCTTTTTATGACTCAGTTGACGGAAAGCAGACCGGGAGTATCAATGAACATTGTTTCTGGAAAATGAATGCTCAGTTTCTGTCACGCGCGGCACCATGTACCGCTAGCAGCATTTTAGCTACAGACTGTTATGTGCTAACTGTTTAGTCTGTGTTTTATAAATGTGCAATGAGTATTAAAATAAGCATTTATATAAGAAATTGGCAACTAATTCTGAGAAATAAGCATCTTATCCAGGTATTCAACATCTAAACAATGTGGACAGGCTAGCATGCTGTTCAAACTGTTGGAGACTGACAGGAGGGTGTGTTCATAACAGTTAAATTGTTCTACCTTGTTAGCTAGCACATAGGCCTAGATCAGGGGTCGGCAACCTTTTTTGTGTGGACTGCCAATTTACAATTTATCCTAACATTTCTAATGATCTGCGTGCCAGTTATGATTTTCATATGTGCATAACAACTAATTGTGTCTACTGAATATCTAATTGCCCACAAACTGAATAATTCCATAGCTTGCTAAACAGAGGAGATGTCCATTAGCACCATGGGTTTGATCTTGGAACACAGATTTTCTTGGTGAATGATACAGTGACATTTAACTGATGATATAGTGCCAATCTTATCTTCAATCAGCTTTGCGAATCACTTATGTTTCCCCACCATAGTCAGTTGTAATAGCGAAAATGTTTTTAATATCGACACCTCTCTCCTCAAAATGATCTGTGAAAGCTTTTGCTACATCTTCCCCTTTAGTAGTACCAAGCATGGGTTTTAGACAAAGCAGCTCCTCACGTACCTGCTCTGAGTCACAGTATCTTGCAACAACTGCCTGATATGGAATGCCATTAACATCCACACTCATCAAGAGCCACGCTAAACACAGGTGCATCTTTTAACGCTACAGTTTGCTGCACCTTTACATTTTCAACCATCTCGGTAACGCACCTTTCAACAGTTCTGGCAGACACAGGCATGTCTTTAATCTTTGATGATTGTCTTTGTTAGGCAGTCCATCAAATAAAGCCTGTGAACTACTGAGGAAAGCCTCCTTGATATATTCCCCATTAGTAAATGGTTTTCCATGTTTAGCAATACACTGCGCAACTTTGTAGCTCCCCTCTGTAGCTACATTTTTGACTGCATGTAGATTTGTAAACACACTGCTTTGCTTTTCATACCTGGACACGGCCCTCTTGATTCCTTCAGCCTTGTCCGCCTCATCCTTGAAGTTTTTCTCATGTCTCGTTTCAAAATAATTCCGTACACTTAATGTCCGACAAACAACAGTTTTACAACAGAGAGCGCGAACAGACCGGTCCTTCAGCAAAACAAATCCATATTCCTTTGTCCAAAAGGCAATAAATGAGCGGACATCTGCCTTATTTATCTTTGCTGATGACATTTAGCACCCTGAACTTTTTTAAATAACAAAAGAAGGCTTGCTAGCTGCTAGCTCTCATCTTCAGTGCTGCCTTGGTTTTGAATTTGGCGGGAGAGGCGGGTCATCTTGCGCTGAACTAATAATATGAAACTCCTGCAAATTCATGAAAGCCCATAGGCTAATCAGGATTGACATACCTTGGGAACTACAACGTTGCAGTGAATACCAATGCTATTTCGAAACCAATGCACGCAATTTAAAAGATTTTTCCAGTTTATTTATTAAACTGGCAAAAATAATTGAGATAATAAACGTCCAGCCAAGGCTTAGCACGCCACAAAAATAATATATATATAAGGCTGGCACGCGTGCCTAAGGTTGCCGACCCCTGGCCTACAGTGAGGGAAAAAAGTATTTGATCCCCTGCTGATTTTGTACGTTTGCCCACTGACAAATAAATTATCAGTCTATAATTTTTATGGTAGGTTTATTTGAACAGTGAGAGACAGAATAACAACCAAAAAATCCAGAAAAACGCATGTCAAAAATGTTATAAATTGATTTGCATTTTAATGAGGGAAATAAGTATTTGACCCCCTCTCAATCAGAAAGATTTCTGGCTCCCAGGTGTCTTTTATACAGGTAACGAGCTGAGATTAGGAGCACACTCTTAAAGGGAGTGCTCCTAATCTCAGTTTGTTACCTGTATAAAAGACACCTGTCCACAGAAGCAATCAATCAATCAGATTCCAAACTCTCCACCATGGCCAAGACCAAAGAACTCTCCAAGGATGTCAGGGACAAGATTGTAGACCTACACAAGGCTGGAATGGGCTACAAGACCATCGCCAAGCAGCTTGGTGAGAAGGTGACAACAGTTGGTGCGATTATTCGCAAATGGAAGAAACACAAAAGAACTGTCAATCTCCCTCGGCCTGGGGCTCCATGCAAGATCTCACCTCGTGGAGTTACAATGCTCATGAGAACGGTGAGGAATCAGCTCAGAACTACACGGGAGGATCTTATCAATGATCTCAAGGCAGCTGGGACCATAGTCACCAAGAAAACAATTGGTAACACACTACGTCATGAAGGACTGAAATCCTGCAGCGCCCGCAAGGTCCCCCTGCTCAAGAAAGCACATATACAGTGGGGAGAACAAGTATTTGATACACTGCCGATTTTGCAGGTTTTCCTACTTACAAAGCATGTAGAGGTCTGTAATTTTTATCATAGGTACACTTCAACTGTGTGAGACGGAATCTAAAACAAAAATCCAGAAAATCACATTGTATGATTTTTAAGTAATTAATTTGCATTTTATTGCATGACATAAGTATTTGATCACCTACCAACCAGTAAGAATTCCGGCTCTCACAGACCTGTTAGTTTTTCTTTAAGAAGCCCTCCTGTTCTCCACTCATTACCTGTATTAACTGCACCTGTTTGAACTCGTTACCTGTATAAAAGACACCTGTCCACACACTCAATCAAACAGACTCCAACCTCTCCACAATGGCCAAGACCAGAGCGCTGCGTAAGGACATCAGGGTTAAAATTGTAGACCTGCACAAGGCTGGGATGGGCTACAGGACAATAGGCAAGCAGCTTGGTGAGAAGGCGACAACTATTGGCGCAATTATTAGAAAATGGAAGAAGTTCAAGATGACGGTCAATCACCCTCGGTCTGGGGCTCCATGCAAGTTCTCACCTCGTGGGGCATCAATGATCATGAGGAAGGTGAGGGATCAGCCTAGAACTACACGGCAGGACCTGGTCAATGACCTGAAGAGAGCTGGGACCACAGTCTCAAAGAAAACCATTAGTAACACACTACGCCGTCATGGATTAAAATCCTGCAGCGCACGCAAGGTCCCCCTGCTCAAGCCAGTGCATGTCCAGGCCCGTCTGAAGTTTGCCAATGACCATCTGGATGATCCAGAGGAGGAATGGGAGAAGGTCATGTGGTCTGATGAGACAAAAATAGAGCTTTTTGGTCTAAACTCCACTCGCCGTGTTTGGAGGAAGAAGAAGGATGAGAACAACCCCAAGAACACCATCCCAACCGTGAAGCATGGAGGTGGAAAAATCATTCTTTGGGGATGCTTTTCTGCAAAGGGGACAGGACGACTGCACCGTATTGAGGGGAGGATGGAAGGGGCCATGTATCGCGAGATCTTGGCCAACAACCTCCTTCCCTCAGTAAGAGCATTGAAGATGGGTCGTGGCTGGGTCTTCCAGCATGACAATGACCCGAAACACACAGCCAGGGCAACTAAGGAGTGGCTCCGTAAGAAGCATCTCAAGGTCCTGGAGTGGCCTAGCCAGTCTCCAGACCTGAACCCAATAGAAAATCTTTGGAGGGAGCTGAAAGTCCGTATTGCCCAGCGACAGCCCCGAAACCTGAAGGATCTGGAGAAGGTCTGTATGGAGGAGTGGGCCAAAATCCCTGCTGCAGTGTGTGCAAACCTGGTCAAGACCTACAGGAAACGTATGATCTCTGTAATTGCAAACAAAGGTTTCTGTACCAAATATTAAGTTCTGCTTCTCTGATGTATCAAATACTTATGTCTTGCAATAAAAAGCAAATGAATTACTTAAAAATCATACAATGTGATTTTCTGGATTTTTGTTTTAGATTCCGTCTCTCACAGTTGAAGTGTACCTATGATAAAAATTACAGACCTCTACATGCTATGTAAGTAGGAAAACCTGCAAAATCGGCAGTGTATCAAATACTTGTTCTCCCCACTGTACATGCCCGTCTGAAGTTTGCCAATGAACATCTGAATGATTCAGAGGAGAACTGGGTGAAAGTGTTGTGGTCAGATGAGACCAAAATGGCATCAACTCAACTCGCCGTGTTTGGAGGAGGAGGAATGCTGCCTATGACCCCAAGAACACCATCCCCACCGTCAAACATGGAGGTGGAAACATTATGCTTTGGGGGTGTTTTTCTGCTAAGGGGACAGGACAACTTCACCGCATCAAAGGGACGATGGACGGGGCCATGTACCGTCAAATCTTGGGTGAGAACCTCAGCCAGGACATTGAAAATGGGTCGTGGATGGGTATTCCAGCATGACAATGACCCAAAACACACGGCCAAGGCAACAAAGGAGTAGCTCAAGAAGAAGCACATTAAGGTCCTGGAGTGGCCTAGCCAGTCTCCAGACCTTAATCCCATAGAAAATCTGTGGAGGGAGCTGAAGGTTTGAGTTGCTAAACGTCATGCTCGAAACCTTAATGACTTGATCTGCAAAGAGGAGTGGGACAAAATCCCTCCTGAGATGTGTGCAAACCTGGTGGCCAACTACAAGAAACGTCTGACCTCTGTGATTGCCAACAAGGGTTTTGCCACCAAGTACTAAGTCATGTTTTGCAGAGGGGTCAAATACTTATTTCCCTCATTAAAATGCAAATCAATTTATAACATTTTTGACATGCATTTTTCTGGATTTTTCTGTTGTTATTCTGTCTCTCACTGTTCAAATAAACCTACCATTAAAATTATAGACTGATCATTTCTTTGTCAGTGGGCAAACGTACAAAATCAGCAGGGGATCAAATATTTTTTTCCCTCACTGTAGATACAATTTTACAAAAACACAGTTTACTTGAAGAACAGTGTAGATGCAAAGTTTGGTAACAGAATGACCGTTTGTGTTGTTTGTGCCATCATTCTGTTACTAAACTTTGCATTTGCACTGTTCTTCAAGTAAATGTATTTCTGTACCATTTTCTGTGGAAATTCGGTCGTCCTTGTGCATAGAGTTGGTTTATTTAACTTTGCAATCATTGGTTTAAAGTAAAAAATCAGAGTCTCAGCATCAATCTGTTACAGTGGAATTGCCCTAATGGGTGATAGAGTGAGAAAAGGAGAGGGAGAGATGGATGGAGTGAGAGAGTGGTGTCCTTTGATGGGGAAAGGGCAGCGGAGCAGGTATGATGGTCCTATCCCCGTCATGTGATAGGCACTAGTTTAGTCAAGTGGTGTGTGTCAAAGCAGGAGCCAATTTTAGAACATGATGCAATGCTTCTCGCACGCACAGCGAGGGGTGTGTGTGTGTGTTTGGGGAGTGTGCATACTAGTCTTTCAGCCGAGGAGAGGGCAAGAGAGAGTTTCCATTCCCCCCTTCCTTCCTTCCGACATGTGTTCTATCTATCTACACGTCCGCCATTGCCCAAGTCCCTTCCACCGTCCTCTAGGACTCCAACTGGAACAGTAATAGAAGGGCTTGTATTTGACTTCTGAAAGGCACCTCTTGTAACAGTTAGTGAATGTATGCACTCACTAACTGTAAGTCGCTCTGGATAAGAGCGTCTGCTAAATGACTAAAAATGTAAATGTAAAAATGTAACTAACGGAGGGGGAGAAATGCCATTTACTTGAGTGATTGTGCAATGTACCAACTGTACGCTCACATGCGGTGCGCACACACACAAGCAGGCACTCCCTCTCCCTCTCTCTCTCTCTCTCCTTTCTGCTGGGTGCGAGTATTTTTAATTAGGGCTTAGTGAATGAAGACTTCCGCACACATGACATGGAGGTACATTAGATGGAGCATTAAACTTAATGGCTGAGTGGAAACTCTGGGATGAGTAATAGTTGTATTGTTTTTACTGTGTTCTGTTCAGTCAGTACACTGCCTGGAATAGAGTAGTGCCTTCAGAAAGTATTCACAAGCCTTCACTTTTTCCACATTGTGTTACAGCCTGAGATTTTGTGTCAGTGGCCTACACACAATACCCCATAATGTCAAAGTGGAATTATGTTTTTATAATTTTGTGCAAATTAATAAAAAATGAATAGCTGAAATGTCTTGAGTCAATAGGTATTCAACCCCTTTGTTATGGGAAGCTTAATACAGTTGAGGAGTAAAAATGTGCTTAACAAGTCACATAATATGTTGCAATAATAGTGTTAAACATGATTTTTGAATGACTACCTCATCTCTGTACCCCACATGTACAATTATCTGTAAGGTCCCTCAGTCGAGCAGTGAATTTCAAACACAGATTCAACCACAAAACCAGAGAGGTTCTCCCATGCCTCGCAAATAAGGGCACCTATTGGTAGATGGGTCAAAACAAAATAAAAAGCAGATATTGAATATCAATTTGAGCATGGTGAAGTTATTAATTACACTTTGGATGGTGTATCAATACACCCAGTCATTACAAAGTTACAGGTGTTCTTCCTAACTCAGTTGCCGGAGAGGAAGGAAACTGACTCAGGGATTTCACCATGAGGCCAATGGTGACTTTAAAACAGTTACAGAGTTTAATGGCTGTGATAGGAGAAAACTGTTGTTGGATCAACAACATTATAGTTATTCCACAAAACTAACCTAATTGACAGAGTGAAAAGATGGAAGCCTGTACAGAATAAAATATTCCAAAACTCCCATCCTGTTTGCAATAAGGCACTAAAGTAAAACTGCAAAAAATATGGCAAAGAAATTAACTATTTGTCCTGCATACAACGCGTTATGTTTTGGGCAAACACAACACAGCATTGAGTACCACTCTTCATATTTTCAAGCATGGTGGTGGCTGCATCATGTTATGGGTATGCTTGTCAATTGCAAGGACTCTGGAGTTTTTTTGTTGTTGGATGAAAATAAATGGAATAAAGCTAAGCACAGGCAAAATCCTAGAGGAAAACCTGGTTCAGTCTACTTTCCAACAGACACTGGGAGACAAATTCACCTTTCAGCAGGACAATAACCTAAAACACAAGGCCAAATATACACTGGAGTTGCTTACCAAGACGACATTGAATGTTCCTGAGTGGCCTAGTTACACGTTTGACTTAAATCGGCTTGAAATTCTATGGCAAGACTTTCAAAATGGCCTGTTACAGACCTGTAACTTCTTCTTTAAGAGGCTCCTCTGTCCTCCACTCGTTACCTGTATTAATGGCACCTGTTTGAACTTATCAGTATAAAAGACACCTGTCCACAACCTCAAACAGTCACACTCCAAACTCCACTATGGCCAAGACCAATGAGCTGTCAAAGGACACCAGAAACAAAATTGTAGACCTGCACCAGGCTGGGAAGACTGAATATGCAATAGGTAAGCAGCTTGGTTTGAAGAAATCAACTGTGGGAGCAATTATTAGGAAATGGAAGACATACAAGACCACTGATAATCTCCCTCGATCTGGGGCTCCACGCAAGATCTCACCCCGTGGGGTCAAAATGATCACAAGAACGGTGAGCAAAAATCCCAGAACCACACGGGGGGGCATAGTGAATGACCTGCAGAGAGCTGGGACCAAAGTAACAAAGCCTATCATCAGTAACACACTACGCCGCCAGGGACTCAAATCCTGCAGTGCCAGACGTGTCCCCCTGCTTAAGCCAGTACATGTCCAGGCCCGTCTGAAGTTTGCTAGAGTGCATTTGGATGATCCAGAAGAGGATTGGGAGAATGTCATGTGGTCAGATGAAACCAAAATATAATTTTTTGGTAAAAACTCAACTCGTCGTGTTTGGAGGACAAATAATGCTGAGTTGCATCCAAAGAACACCATACCTACTGTGAAGCATGGGGGTGGAAACATCATACTTTGGGGCTGTTTTTCTGCAAAGGGACCAGGACGACTGATCCGTGTAAAGGAAAGAATGAATGGGGCCATGTATCGTGAGATTTTGAGTGAAAACCTTCTTCCATCAGCAAGGGCATTGAAGATGAAACGTGGCTGGGTCTTTCAGCATGACAATGATCCCAAACACACCGCCCGGGCAACGAAGGAGCATTTCAAGGTCCTGGAGTGGCCTAGCCAGTCTCCAGATCTCAACCCCATAGAAAATCTTTGGAGGGAGTTGAAAGTCCGTGTTGCCCAGCGACAGCCCCAAAACATCACTGCTCTAGAGGAGATCTGCATGGAGGAATGGGCCAAAATACCAGCAACAGTGGTGAAAACCTTGTGAAGACTTACAGAAAACGTTTGACCTGTGTCATTGCCAACAAAGGGTATATAACAAAGTATTGAGAAACTTTTGTTATTGACCAAATACTTATTTTCCACCATAATTTGCAAATAAATTCATAAAAAATCCTACAATGTGATTTTCTGGATTTTTTTTCTCTCATTTTGTCTGTCATAGTTGACGTGGACCTATGATGAAAATGACAGGCCTCTCTCATCTTTTTAAGTGGGAGAACTTGCACAATTGGTGGCTGACTAAATACTTTTTTCCCCCACTGTAGCTAGCAGAGAGAAGTGGAGGAGGTCATTCTTGTTATGGAGTAGGTTTTGTAAACCATGCTCAGGCTGCAATTTCCTCCGGTTTTACAAGCAGTCACAAGTCTTTGCAGATTTTCTGGTTGACTTGAACGGCATGTATAAGTGTACGTAACCATAAGTGTGCTGTGGTGTGTTGATAGTGATTAGACCTAAAATTAAAAGGCAACGGTCTTAAAGATACTGTATAAATAAATGCATTATCCTAGATTTCATGCATTTCTTGGATAAAATGTTTTATTTGAAAAGGGCTCAAATGTCATGATTAAGTTAAATATTCACTTTCCAAGAATGTATAGAATTGTATAGCGGTGACATTTATAGCTTTGTACTATTTTGCTCCAGTAACATGTCATCAGGTCTTTGTGAATAGATTTAGGTATGTTCATGCCAGAAGGGATGTTGGTTATTAATGGTAACGTGCGCTGGTGTTTGATGTTTTTTTATAAGCCTTGATTACCGCCTGTAATGAGGTCTCTGTCACCTGAGGTGTCCTGAGAGGAGAGAGAGGGAGAGGCCGAGGGAGGGAGAAAGAGAGATGGAGGAATGCCCCCTAATGAAGAAGTGAATGCTCTCTTTGTCTGGAGAGGCTCTCTTGCTCTCACCCTCTTCACGGCTTTGAAAAGAGAGATTGGGAGAAAGTGAGAGAGTGTGAAAGATGGCAGGCACACGTGGATGATAAAAATGTCCCTTTTCTCAGGCATGTAATGGATGCCAGACAAGTGACTGATCTGGGCAGGGCTTCCATCAATCGGTGCTGCGGCCCGCTTCAGTGTGTAAAGTCAGGGCTTGGTTGGGCACACGCAGGGCTAGTGGACCAACTGGGCCCTGGTGATGTCAACTCACAATAAGACACTTCGAGTGATACTACCTCCTGCCCCTCTCTCCTCTCCCCTCCCTTTGTAAACAGGTTTTCACTCTCAACCAGGCAGCGCAGCCTGAAATGGAGGCCAACTCAGGGTAGGAGGGAGGTCTGGGGGGTGTTTGTTCAGCTACTAATTGCTGTCTAGGCTAATTATAGGCAAAGATAACTATTAGCTGATCCTTTCTCCTCTTATGAACAGATTTCTTAGACAGAAAACAGGGATATCCAGAGTCTCTTCCTATAACAATTACATTAGAGTGGTAAACTGATGAAAGAGGGAAGGAAAGACTGACCTAGAGAGAGAGAAAGCTAAGAGAGAGTAAACATAGCAGATCTCCTGTGTAGATAGTTGATGTCTGTTCCACTGGCACACAGTGTTCTGCTATTGTGAATGTTATTCGGCCGCGTAGGCAGCCTTCTCTTGTGCCACTGAGAGCACTTTCCAGGTCAAAGTTCATAGGCTGTGGAGGGCTGTGCTCTTTTGTTGCCTCCAACTGTTTTTCAGCCACCTCGTCCGCATGCCGCCCAGAGCACCATTGCCCCCCCCCCCCCCCAGCTTTTGTCCCAGATGAAGGCTCTGTCACTGTCAGTACCATCCTTCTCTGCAGCGTCACACACACATAGGGCACTATAAAATCAGCGATGCATAGAACGCGGACGGAATCACAGAATCCAGACATTGAAACGGAATTCAACAATATTAAAACATTTATTGAACTTAGTTATCATAAGACATGAACAAAATGCATCAGTGATTCATATTTTCCTTTAACTTTCTGAAGAGGCAACGTGGGAATGCCCCTGTCTGTGTGTGCACATTTGTCTACCACTTTGGGTAGCCGTTAGCGATGATGCTAATAATGATAACCGTCTTCTGGTAGATGCAAAAGCTTTCCCAAAAACCTAAATTAAATGTTTACTACAAAGTAGCCTATGCCTACCCGGCAGAATGATATCATGATTATTTGCAGCAATCCAGTGGCGATTTGTTTAGCAAACTCATGTGCTATAGAAACACCACTAACCAAACAAGTCTCTTGCTGGTGCACACTTAAATTAAAGGGTATCTACTTTAAAGGTTATCTTCACCCATTTCTTAGATATTTCCCAGACCTCAAAATTGGTCTCATGATGTGGTTTAAACATCATTGTGGACTTAGAACATCCAATTTTGTTGTTTTTCTATAACAACAGTGATATTTTGAGAGTGAAAACCTGAAAAACAGAAACCTGGAAAAACGAAATGGATAAAATGCAATTTGGGAAAAAACTGATACAATATTTCATAGGGCCATACACACACTAGGCTAGTAGCTAGCCAGGGGCTGCACTGGTTCTGAAATGGCAGTTAGAGAAGCTATAGCATAAAAGCGTTGATTTACATGTGTTAGTTTCTAAACAACAGAGAAAAAACTCAAACGGATGACAAGGAAAAGCTCAAACCAAGTTTATTTCCCCACTGGGTCAAACAGCTGCAAAGACAAAGACATGTTTACACAAGCACATATAGTTATACCCTTCTACTAGGCGGAGTCAACTCCTTGCACATCTAGACAGCCAATACACCTCTGTTGCTAGTCAGGAACTTAATTGGTTCCTCTCACTGGTGTAGTCATGGCCCCGCCTCCTGCTAGCGCCTTCGTGTGCATGTAAGTATATGTGTGTAACAGGACTGTTCCTTGTCACTTCATCTGACCTGACCTCGGGCCGAATTCCTCACTCCTCCCTACTCCACGGCTGGCCTACCTTATCAGTGACTGAAACCAGGCTGTTGCCTCCCTCCATAGGATCCATGAGATTTAACAATAACATATTTGACAGAATGTAAACTTCCTGCCTCCCCCATTGTCTCACTCAGTAACTCTCCATACACCTAGTTCTTATCCTCCCTCCATTGACCCCAACATATACATTCATTATACATGTAAAGTAATCAATAAGTTCTAGTATGGTAACATGAATAAGTGTATTTCAAGCTAGAATCCAACACATGAAAGCTTGTGTCGCCTTGTCTTTTGCTTTTATGAGTTTTTCCTGACCATGTGACCACTTGACAAGGAAAAATGTATGTAAACCCCTACTGTTGTTATCGGCTACCAACAGGGCCAATAGTTTCTGGATGCAGAGTTTCTGGATGCAGATGTAGTCTAGTGATGGGAGACTGTTTTAGATTTCCCCCTCACTCACCTCTGTCCTGCTTAATAAGTTTCTCTCCTGCCACCTCCCTCCACAGATCACTGTCTCACACACACACACACACACACACACACACACACACACACACACACACACACACACACACACACCTTCCTCCTCCATAGATCAGTGTCCTGCTCTACCAGTCAGCACCTCTTTATCATTCTCTCTTTCAAGTGTCGGGCTGAAAACTCACCACGGGTCATCTCCACGTTATTTACACTGATGAACCCAGTTTCCCTTGAGTGGCCGCCATATCACTCTCATCTGCTGAAATGTGTGGCCCAGTGTGGTTTTCTTTAAAAATATATATATTTTCAGTGGGTGGAAAAAAAGGACAGAGGGAGAAAAAAAAGGAACGAAGAGGGAAGGAGGACCCGAGACGAGTACTGCCTGCAAACAGGCAGACTGGGAGAAGAAGAGAAGAGTAAGAGTCCATAGAAGAGAAGAAGGGGCCAAAACAAAACAAATAATGAAAAACAAACATGGCTGTGCTTTTCAAGTGTTGCTCCCGGGTACACACAGCATTCCTGTCAGTGCCTGCTGGGCCAGCCAGCCAACCTCTGGTATTCCTGCTGCTGCATCACAGGAGGGTAGGGAAGGAATGATAGGCTACAGGGCCCAGCCAGTTAACGATAGCTAACGAACATTCGTACATTGCGCTGTTCCATACATTTGACTTTATTTTAGCGCCCCAAAAACGTAATACTTCCAGGTCAACTGTAATATGAAAACCATTGTAAAGCACAATTTCTCACCTTTCCAGCAAAATCATTGACGAGACCTTCATGCTGCCCGTCTCTGCATGATTGAAGAAGGCAATGGAGCTCCGCCGGGTCTTTTAAAAATGGCGGGTGGGGAAGCGAAAGCTACTGTGTGATAGTGAAAGGGGGAGATATGTCGTGTGGGGAAGCGGCTTTTTTCACCTGATTTGTCCAACTTATCACCTCTAAAATTGAAATAAAACACTATAAATAGTTTATATAATGTCTCATTACATACCTATTTGAAGGTTTGGGTCGAATTTGAATAGGGTTTTTAGGGCGGCGCAAAATGTATCTTCACAATTAAACCTTGGCTGTCACGTTCTTTTTTAGAGTCATGATGGCTAGCAGTGATTATGCAACAAATTAACAATTGATTGAATGAACTATTGATGAACTCACAAGTAATGAACTTTACAATCACCATTACACTCACCTTTGATCATTTCTTGTTTTTAATCTGCGAGAGAAGCGCTACACCTGGTGGAAAGAGGCTGTACGGCACAGAATGAGTTTCATAATGCGTGCCGTACGTTATGTCGTGACACATCACAATTTAACGTACAGCGTCAGAGGGGTCAGTTATTTCTACTTTTCTCCAATACTATTGGTCCATTACCATGTCAATCAATGCTTGAATAGAAACACAAATGTGTACGAATTGGGGTTAGTCACCGTTAATTAGACTATGGCAGTCGGTGGCCATTTTGCATTTTTCTCTCATCAGGTTCTCACAGGGCTCAGCATTCTGGAACTCCTCTGAGATGGAACTCACAGGCACATGTTGGCTGAGAGGACATGGCTGTCACTGCCCAGTGGTATGCTTGTTATAGGGAGTTTATATAGTGTTTTGATCTTTATCTTTGGAAGTTTAATAGTGATTGTATAAAAAAATATAGATTACTTCCACGCATTTCTTTAGTGAGCCATAAAAAGGCAGAGGATATGTGGTTAGTTCCTTATGACCTCCTTTCATATCGCCACTGTTCTATGATTTAATTACAGGTGGTTTTACAAGAGGCTGTCACCCTGTTGAATCACATGATCTCTCTGGCCTGCCTGGTGGTGGGATAATCCCTCCTGTTGCCGCAGCAATGGGATATGCTATGATGTGATAATTACGCTGCAGTGGATTCACTTACCAGCGAGCTTTCAGTTACTGGCCCAGCGCTCTTAAAGGGATACTTTGGGATTTTGGCAATGAGGCCCCCAGAGTGCGATAAACGAGTAGATACCATTTTTATGTCTCTATGTCCAATATGAAGGAATATAGAGGTAGTTTCGCAAGCTAATGCTAACTAGCGTTAGCGCAATGACTGGAAGTCTATGGGTATCTGCTAGCAGGCTGGGACCATTGACTGTGCCTCCCAGTAGATTATTGTAGTAATCGTAGTAACAGCCTGTCACATTCTGAAATTGCCGGCTGCACTGAGCCACGTAAACTATGGAAGCCCATCCCCACCACCAAAAGAAATGTATAGTGTCGAAAGTAGATCATACAAAAAATATATGTTTTTTCAATTTTAAAATTATGTGTTGATTTCAGGTCCTAGAGTGGTGTGGGGGAATTGTTTTCTTGTGGCCCAGAGTTTTTCCTGATCTGGTAGGGGCTAAACTAACCAACTCCGGACCCTAGTAGGGTAGGACATAGTAATTAATCAGCTGTAAAAAACGCAATGAGCTATGATGGGACCAGCTTTTCTTTCTAATCAAGTCATGTTGTTTTTATCTCCTGGAAAAACTTCTGACCCTAGGGAGGATGAAAACATTAAAACCCCGTCAAACTGTAGCAACCTTGTACTTGTTCAAATGAATTTATACAGACAAAGAGACAAACAATGCTGATGATTGGACAATATAACTAATAACAGGGCTGAGCTTGCTTTATGCAGGGTTGCATCATGTAGGCCTTTGCATCTGTAATTAAAAAGTTATTCCCACCCAAAGTTTGAATATAAACCAAATTTGATCACATTCACATTTCCTCAGAACACAAATAAATTAGTCTATATTAGGCTATAAATACATTAGGGCTGACCCCATTTTGTTGACTGGTCGATTCTTTGGTCGAAAGGCTGTTGGTCGACCAAGATTTCTTTAGTCGAGCTGTAGCAACATTTTCTTTTCTTTTTTTGATGGTGTACAAGAAACCTGTCAGATTCACACCTGCCTGCGTGGACTAATCTATTGTGGAGGCCGTGGGGATGGCACAGTTCATCACTCTAAGATATGTGCTATTGAAATTGTATATGGTTATATTACACAAGAACAATGGTGCAACACTAATAAAAATAATATTATTTAATAACAAATGCGTTTTCTCCCAAGTTGGATAGTGGTAGCTGTCCGCGGTTCTGAAACATCAGTGTGATGTTGAATTGGCGCCTTTTCCTAGACCATGTTGCTATGTGCATAATAGCAAAGTTACCCAGCATATTTGGTGTTGAGAACAATGCAGCGGAGGCAGCAGTGGAGTTTGGAGACGAGAAAACAGCCCTTGCCTTAATTGTCTTAAGAAAAGTGAGGAGAGAGGAAACCGCAACTTAATTAGGTCTATAATCAACAGCCTAACTGTTAAATGTGCCTGGCTTTAGAAATCATCCATATATATCTACAGAAATAAGACAGATCCTGCTTGTGTTGCCTGTTTGAGTGTTTGTTTAATAGCCTCACACATCCACAACATGTCGGATAAACAATTTCACAAATTCGGCTGTTTTTAATCTGCTGTAATAAAGGCTTTACTTTATGTGAGAACAGCCTCTCTGGTATTATTTAGAATGAATTTAGTGTTTACACTGTTTGAAATTGTCAGATTTTTAAAATTGTTGTAATAATAATAACCCTCCTTGTTCTTGATCTCCTTTTATTGTTATTATTACTATTATTATTATGATCAACATTATAATAAGTAATGTCATTATAATTAGTAGGCTTAGTATAGCAGCCTTGTATAACCACCATCGAGCTGTAGGTATCACGACTCAGGATATGACCCAGATGCAGACACAGGAGGCAGATAGTTCGATTCTCTGAATATTTATTATAACAAAGAGGCAGGCAAAGGGCAGGTCGAGGGCAGGCAGAGGTTCGTAATCCAAGGCAGAGTCAATCAGGGACAGAACGGCAGGCAGGCTCAGGGTCAGGACAGGCAGAAAGGTCAGAACCGGGAAGACTAGAAAGCAAAACAGGAGACATAGGGCTGTGAGACAGAAGTTTAATCCTAGACACATGAAAAGTGGGATGTAACAGAAGACGAACCTCATGCGCAAAACGAACATTAGCCACCAAGGTTCTTGATCCAGGAGGGGGATTCTCTGCTGTTATCAAGCGAATGCTTGTTTTTGGAAGAAGCTAAGTGCTTAGCTAGATAGCTAACTAGCTACTAAATGAACAAACCAAATGCAAACTGCAGAGCATTTAGCATATTTTAAACAGTTAACTGAATAGTTATAAGATATCTAGCTGGCAAACATTTAGTTGTGAATTCCATTCTGTAATTAGATCACCTGGCACATGCTGCACGACAGTGAGTGACTCACGAGGCTCCGGCATTTCGTCATTGTGTGCTTGTTAACAAACAACAACACATGACACGTGACTGGGGACTACCATAAGCTACATGATAATGTGACTGGTGAAATGAAGAACGCAATGTTCTTTATTTATTTCCTAACGCATTGCATAAGTTGAATGCAGGTATTTACTTAAAAAGTAGCTACAAATATTCAAATGTATAAAAAAAACAAATAAATAGTTTCAGCTGTATTTTTCTAAATACCCCAGTATATGGTATGTACAGTATACCGCCCAAGCCTATTTCTTATATGTCTCAGATATAGGACAGACACTTCAAAACCTTATTCCTTATGATTTCTTTTTTGACTGTCTTTTTTGCCATTTATGAATGTGTTATTCGATGCATTTCTATGGGCTATAGTAGTAAAGGCCAAATTCAATATTTTATGTAATATTTTTATTTCTTGATAACTAAAACAATTCCAAATGTCAGCTGAGTACCCATCTTTAATCACATCTTTAAGTATCACCCAGCCACCAGAGGGTACCAAAACTATGTAAACAGTCTACTGTGATCCCAGTTGCCAAAAACAGTCCCCCAAAGGTTCTCAATGACTACAGACCAGTCGCCTTGACATCCTTGGTCTCAAGTCCTTTGAGAAACTGATTAAGAAGGAGCTTCTGGACAAAACACAACACCTTCTTAATCCATTTCAGTGTGCATACAGGGATATGCGTTGTGTACAGGATGCTACTGTCGCCCTACTTTACCTTCTATGCAAGCATCTAGAGGGTAGCAAAACCCATGCCAAGCTGTTATTTATTGACTTTTTGTCGGCTTTTATAACACTATTCCCACCTGTTAGTGAACAAACTCATCATTTTGGTGTAGATGCTAACTAATGTAGTGGGCTGGATCCTTGACTTTCTTATTAACAGAACCCAGAGGGTGAATGGGTGCCTGTCAGGGGAGCTGTCATCATCAGCAGGCTCTCCCCAGGGTTGTGTCCTCTCACCTCTCCTCTATATCCTGTACTCTGATGATTGTTGTAGCCAGTATAAGAAACGACACATCCTGAGGTTTGTCTGCGACTCTGTATTAGTCAGTCTCCTTCAAGCCGATGAAACTGCCCCACGGACTGTTGTTGATGATTTTGTACATTGGTGTGACAGTGCATTCTTACAACTGAATGTGATAAAAACTAAAGATATTGTAACGTAGACGCTGGGAGTCAGGAAGCAGGTGCAGTTGGAGAGTTTAATAGAACGCGAACAATAAACAATACAGAAACAGGAGTAGCGTTGGGACATGGAAACAGAGTCAATAACGCCTGATGGGAAATAACAGTATAGTGCTGTATACAATCAGGTCCATAAGTATTTGGACAATGACACAATTTGCATCATTTTGGCTCTGTACGCCACCACAATGGATTTGAAAGGAAACAATCAAGATGTGCTTTAAGTGTAGACTTTCATCTTTCAATTAAGGGTTTTGTCTAAATTAGTGTATGAACCGTGAAGGAATTACAACCATTTTTATACATAGCCCCCCAATTTTTGAGGCTCAAAAGTAATTGGACAAACTAACATAATCATAAATTAAATTGTGAGTTTTAATACTTGGTTGCAAATCCTTTGCGGTCAATGACTGCCTGAAGTCTGGAACCCATAGATATCACCAGATGCTGGGTTTCTTCCCTGCCAGGCCTTTACTGCAGCTGTCTTCAGTTCCTGCTTGTTCTTGGGGCGTTTTGCCTTCAGCAAGTGAAATGCATGCTCAATTGGATTCAGATCAGGTGATTGACTTGGCCATTGCAGAACATTCCACTTCTTTGCCTTAAAAAAGTATTGGGTTGCTTTCGCAGTATGATTCAGGTCATCTGCACTGTGAAGCGCCGTCCAATGAGTTTTGAAGCATTTGGCTGAATCTGAGCAGACAATATAGCACTAAACAATTCGTCATGCTGCTTTTGTCAGCAGTCACATCATCAATAAATACAAGGGAACCAGTTCCATTGGCAGCCATACATGCCCACGCCATAACACTACCTCCACCATGCTTCACAGATGAGGTGGTATACTTTGGATCATGAACAGTTCCTTCCCTTCTCCATACTCTTCTCTTCCCATCATTCTGGTACAAGTTGATCTTTGTCTCATTTGCCCATAGGATGTTGTTCCAGAACTGTACAGGTTTTTTATTTTGCAAAATCTGGTCTTCCTGGTTTTGAGGCTTACCAATGGTTTACATGTTGTGGTAAACCCTCTGTATTTACTCTGGTGAAGTCTTCTCTTGATTGTTGACTTTAACACCTACCTCCTGGAGGGTGTTCTTGATTACATTTACATTTTAGTCATTTAGCAGACGCTCTTATCCAGAGCGACTTACAGTTAGTGAGTTCATTCATTATTTATTTTTATTTTTTCATACTGGCCCCCCGTGGGAATCGAACCCACAACCCTGGCGTTGCAAACGGCATACTCTACCAACTGAGCTACATCCCTGCCGGCCATTCCCTCCCCTACCCTGGACGACGCTGGGCCAATTGTGCGCCGTCGCATGGGTCTCCCGGTCGCGGCCGGCTACGACAGAGCCTTAATCTGGCCAACTGTTGTGAAGTGTTGTTTCTTCACCAGGGAAATAATTATTCTGTCATCCACCACAGTTGTTTACAGTTAGTGAGTGCATCGATTTTTCATACTGGCCCCCCGTGGGAATCGAACCCACAACCCTGGCGTTGCAAGCGCCATGCTCTACCAACTGAGCTAATGATGGCTTGCTTCACTGGCAGTGACAGCTCTTTGGACTTCATATTGAGGGTTAACAGCAACATAATGCAAATGCCACACTTGAAATCAACTCTAGACCTTTTATATGCTTCCTTGTAAATGAACTATGAGGGAATAACACGCACCTGGCCATGGAACAGCTGAGCAGCCAATTGTCCAATTACTTTTGGTCCCTTAAAAAGGGGACGACAACATATAAAAAGTGCTGTAATTCCTACATCGTTCATCCGATTGGATGTAAATACCCACTTTCAGCTCATATTAATTATTTCATTTCAACTCCAATATGCTGTGGTAGACAGCTAAAATAATAATAACTTGGCCAATGTCCAAATATTTATGGACCTGACTATAAATGGGGAGTAATCAGGAAGGTGATAGAGTCAAGGTGTGCCTGATGATGAGGCGCAGGTGTGCGTAATGATGGGTAGCCAAGGCCGGTGGTTAGAAAACCGGCGACGTCAAACGCTGGAGGGGAGGTGCATGACTAGACGTGACAGATATGTGTGTTGATTTCAGGCGTCAACCCCCTACTCCTCATAACACTATTATCAAGGGCCAGGTGGTAGACACTGTAGACAACTGAAAGTATCTTGGCAGATACCAGGCTCCTCTCGTCACAGATACGGGTCATGAAGCAGCACGACTTTGGCTACTATATCCGACCCAGCTCCTGTATCACAGAGGGAGGGAGAGAGAGAGAGACTGTCACCACACAGTCATGGAAGCCAACAGTAAATACACGGTTTAGCATAGCCAATCAGAGATCCGGATTCACAGCTTATTCACAAGGGACACGTGCTAGCATAGCACTGACTGGTTGGCATTACTCACTCAGGCCCAGGAGTAGTTCATTGGCACAGTGGAAGGGGGCACCTCCTTACAACATAGAAGACACATATATACACACAACACTGATTACATTATCAATGGTGATTAGATTAATTCCAGGACAGATTGTATTTTGACCATTAACCAGATCAAATGTGACCAACCTGATTCAAGTGTGCTCCATTACTATGAAGCGGTACTGGTGTCTGCCTCAGCCTTATGTAACAGCTCCTGAGATGGTATGGGGGTTCCCACGACGCTGATGAACAACAAATCCACCAGGTTTTGTACTTAGCTTGTGAATTTAAAAAAAATATAGCAAGAAAAAATACGTTCTCTAGTTTGGAAGTACACTGAATGAGAAAATATAAACGCAACATCTAAAGTGTTGGTTCCATGTTTCATGTGGTCCTCTGTAGCTCAGCTGGTAGAGCACTGTGCTTGTAATGCCAGGGTAGTGGGTTCGATCCCCGGGACCACCCATACACAAAAATGTATGCACCCATGACTGTAAGTCGTTTTGGATAAAAGCGTCTGCTAAATGGCATATTATTATGAGCTGGAATAAAAGATCCCAGACATTTTCCAGATGCACAAAAAGCTTATTTCTCTACAATTCTGTGCACAAATTTGTTTACATCCCTGTTAGTGAGCATTTCCCCTTTGCCAAGATAATCCATACACATGACAGGCATATCAAGAAGCTAATTAAATAGCATGATCATTACTACACAGGTGCACCTTGTGCTGGGGACAATAAAAGGCCACTCTAAAATGTGCAGGTTTGTCACACAACACAATGCCACAGATGCCTCAAGTTTTGAGGTAGCGTGCAATTGGCATGCTGACTGCAGGAATGTCCAACATAGCTGTTGCCAGATAATTGAATGTTCATTTCCCTACCATAAGCCGCCTCCAACGTCGTTTTAGAGAATTTGGCAGTACGTCCAACCGGCCTCACAACTGCAGACCACGTGCAACTACGCCAGCCCATGACCTCCACATCCGGCGGGATCGTCTGAGACCAGCCACCCAGACAGCTGATGAAACTGTGGGTTTGCACAACGAAATAATTTCTGCACAAACTGTCAGAAACCGTCTCAGGGAAGCTAATCTGCATGCTCGTCGTCCTCACCAGGGTCTTGACCTGACTGCAGTTCGGCATCATAAACGACTTCAGTGGGCAAATGCTCACCTTTGATGGCCACTGGCACGTTGGAGAAGTATGCTCTTCACGGATAAATCCTGGTTTCAACTGTTCCGGGCCAATGGCCCGGTTTGAGATGTCAACGTTGTGAACAGAGTGCCCCATGGTGGCGGTGGGGTTATGGTATGGGCAGGCATAAGCTACAGACAACGAACAATTACATTTTATCGATGGCAATTTGAATGCACAGAGATACCGTGACTAGATTCTGAGGCCCATTGTCGTGCCATCCATCACCTCATGTTTCAGCATGACAATGCACGGCCCCATGTAGCAAGGATCTGTACACAATTCCTGGAAGCTGAAAATGTCCCAGTTCTTCCATGGCCTGCATACTCACCAGACATGTTACCCATTGAGCATGTTTGGGATGCTCTGTATCGACGTGTACCACAGCATGTTCCAGTTCCCGCCAATATCCAGAAACGTCGCACAGCCATTGAAGAGGAGTGACACAACATTCCACAGGCCACAATCAACAGCCTGATCAACTCTATGCGAAGGAGATGTCGTGCTGCATGAGGTAAATGATGGTCACACCAGATACTGACAGTTTTTTTGATCCACGCCCATACCTTTTTTTTCAAGGTATCTGTGACCAACAGATGCATATCTGTATTCCCAGGCATGTAAAATCCATAGATTAGGGCCTAATGCATTTATTTCAAACCCTTTCCTTAGAAACCCTTAGAGAAAAGGGTTTCTAAGGATACCATTTTTTTTTAATGATGCCTGCCTGTTACTGTTTGTATGTGTGTGCCTCTCCTCTATTAATGCATATTTTTCCTGGCTCCACGGACAACCCACCCCCGTCAAGCGAGGGAGGTGTGTGTATGTGTGGGTGCCTACACGCTACCAGCTGCTCCACTAGTACCCAGACTGCAATAACAGTGTGAGGTTCAGCTCACTAACTGGGTGTGAAAGCACTGACTAGGAGTGTCCTGTCAAGTCCTTAAAATGTTTCTCTCCATCTCTCTCTCTCTCCTGTCAAACAACACAATTCTATTATAGAATGTTATGTCTGCTGAATTTGCATGCGCAAGCCAAGCGCCACAACTACGGTCAGTAGCACTGTCAAAGCTGTAAAAAATATTGTCTGCAAACAGGCCATGATGTGTTTGCATACCGCATTGGTAATAAGCCATTATGTGTTTGATCGAATGGGTAAATGTCTGTGTGAGCATTTAAATAAGATCAGTATCTTATTTAGTAGTCCAACATTTTCCCCGACATGCAACCATCACAGAGGCAGCAGAGAAAGGATGGTGATCCTGTTGCTATCAGAGTCCCTGCTGTTTCTGCCTGCCAGCCAGCCACATCCCAAGCAGTTGCACCCGATTCATCCTAGCTAGTCAAAATACAGAATACCCTTACAAAAATGTACCATGGCACTACTATGGTACTTTCATTCATACCATGGTATTAATATGGTACTTTCACTTATACCATGGTATAGTCTGAATAATGGAAATGTACCATTGGTTTAGCCTTGAAGTATGATGGTACTGCCATTGTACCTAAATATTACCATGGTATTGATTCATTTATACCATGGTATAGATCTGAATCATGGAAATGTACCATGGTTGTAGCTTTGAAGTATGATGGTACTGCCATACACCTACATAATACCATGGCATTGCCTCATTTATACCATGGTATAGATGTGGGTCATGGAAAAAACGTGGATTTAAACCACATTATACATTCTACCATGGTAATGCACGATTATGATAAATGGTACCAAGAATTATCATATGGTACCATCTTTATTAATTGTGCATTACCAGTATAATGCAATAAATAAATAAACCCCCAAGGTCAAAAGAGGTTGATTGGTATTATATTGATGAATTTATATACCAGTATGGGCAAGTTTCTGATAAAGTCAGAGGCAGGCTACTATTGTTGGTCCTAATTTGTCTGTAATATCAAAGAAAAAGGGAAATAGTTGCTGTGAAAAAAGGGGTAATTTTATAAGAGTAGCCAAGTCAGTTGATTGAGAGAGAGACAACTGAAAACTGTATTGAAGAGAGAAGCACCAGATTATTTCATATCTTCAATGTTTCAGACTCCCGTCATTCTTCTCACTATACCCTATCCAGGTCCCAAGGTTTAAGAGGGTACACTACACTACTAGACCATGTGTGTTGTGGTTTTTCACTATGAGCTAAAGGGGTTTAAGAGGGTACTAGACCTATGCTTTGCCATTTGCTGAGTGAGTAGTCAATGTTGCATTTTGTGAGTATCATAAATTACTATGTTTTTGGTCACTTTACCCCAAAAATGGTGGGATACAGACCATCATAATACATTGTAAACAATTACCATGCTTTCATGTTTCACTACATGCTGCTAGTACAAAACCATGGTATTTTTTTGTACCATGGTAGTTAGTTCAATGGAATAATATCATGTTTTTTTTTTGGTCACTACGATGGCAGGAACATACCATGGTATTGGTGCAAATACCATGGTATTTTCCTGCCATGGCAGTGACCAAAAAAACATGATAGTACCATGGTATTTTTTTCATTGTACTACCATGCTAAATTTTTGTGAGGGTAATAATCAAGAATTTTGTCAACATTGATGACCGTTTGGAAACTGGAGGTAGGCTGTCTCCCTACTACGTTGACTTCGGTTTGCAGTGTGAGAAAGTCACTCACACATACCTTTGATGTTATTTGCAACTTCTGGGCTAGCTAGCTTTGGCTTGGTACTGAGCTAGAACCAATGCAACCAGACTGAAAACAATTACCAGAAACTGCAATCATTTTCAATATTCTTAGCAATGATTTAGGAATACATGTGACTAAGTATTAGCTAGGCAGCCACTTGTTGTTCTCCTAATGAAATAGAACTTCAGTTAATGAAAATAACTAGCTAACTAGCTAAATAATGAAATAAACAAGCTAGCCAGCTACCTAGCCATGTTGCCCCAAGCTAACATTATAAGCACCTAGCTAGCTTCATCTGACTAGGGTGGCTCGACCGGACCGGGTCCGACCATCATCAACCAAATACGAAAACTGTCCATAACGTGGGGTATTTTAAATGATGACACATAGCTGTGTGGGAGGGAGGAGTGCAGGTACTGTAATGTTTGTGGTGCCAACAGAAAGGCTGAGGCCAGGGAATCGTTTGTGGATAGCTAACTATAGCTACTGAAACATATGTATTTTTGCTATGTTTTTAGGGGAGAACATTGTTTGCATCCATCAGCTAGCTAACTTTTGTTTTCTGACCAGCACTGTCCCAGAACTTGGGGAAGTGCGGCAGTGGCAGGTGCGCAAGACAAAACTTTACCAGCATCATAGCATACATATCAGTGAATCGCTGTGACATATGAAATACGAGTGATAGTGTAATCATAAAACTATTGATGAACATGTTAAATTATTATGTGACATGCAGTCATATTCAGGTCCTGATTGGTCGACAAGCTTATATGAGGCGTCAAATAGTGTTATTTGACGCGTCAGATAGTGTTATTTGAGGCGTCAAATAGTGTTATTTGACGTGTATCTTTTTTGACAAGCAAAGACCCAAACGGCATTCCATAGCTGGCTGGGAGAGTAATAACAGATAAATGCAGAGTGTATAGAGGAGGGGATGGGTTAGGGTGGGGCCAGGAGAGGAGAACCTGTGGATGGTGTGTGTTTTCTCTGCTGCTAGGCAACAGAAGAGCAACTGTAAGTGTGTGTGTATGAACATGATGTTCCTATGCTTGTGTGTACACTGATTATTCCCAGCAGCAGAAGGCTAGGCCGGCTAGGTATCTAGCATACAGCAGCCTCAACCACGGGACGTGTGTGTGTGTGTGTGTGTGTGTGTGTGTGTGTGTGTGTATGAGAGAGGAGCGGGGATTGCATGACGTGTACAAGGAAAAACCATGGTCCCTTAGCCAGTGGAGAAGAGGGCTGGGGATTGTTTTTAAGTGTTAGAAGGATCAAATCACCGCTGGTCACCTATCCTGTAAACCTTCACCACACACACACACACACACACACACACACACACACACACACACACACACACACACACAGATAGAGTTGTAATAATCATGTAGGTAGGTTGTAGTACCAGTACTGTCCTTCTGTCCAGTGTTGTGTCAACAGGCCCGACTATCAGTCCACAAACGGTTCCCTGGCCTCAGCCTTTCTGTGGGTACCACAAACATTACAGTACCTGCCGGCCTGCACTCCTCCCGCCCACACACCTCTGTGATGAGTAAAGAGTAAAGATCTATTCAAAACGACTGTTTCTATTACACCATATAGCTACACATATTAGCTCCCAGCTAAAGCTGCTTGTTTACTGGCAGGCCTCTCCTCTGTGTGTTTACCTGTTGTTGTAGTTGTCACCTCATATCTGGTTTGACATGCTGATGCCCTCTAGGCTCAGCTCAGTTATACACACAGCCCAACCTCTGTCTAGCTCTGTGTTCAGCCCAAACATTCACAGCCCACAGTGTTTTCCAGAAGCACATGGAGTAGCCAGACAAATAGAAAAGGTAGCCAGCCAGGCTCCCCCAGGCTGTGGGATGGGCTTGCCCCCCGGGTTTATACATTTTTGCTGAACAAGCTCTATTTTGGTGGCCTCTGGTACATCCTAATGCTAGATTGTATTTTCAACCAGCAACTATCAGGAAAGAACACTGATTTTTTTTTAAATCACGCTTTTACAGTGTTCGTTTCATCAACTTCTACAGACTTCAAGCTTCCTTTTAAGAGGATTTTCTCAGCTATCTGCAATACAGGTATTATTGAAGAATGAAGCAGGTGTTTAATCATGGGCTTTGCTACACAGAAAGCAGCAGTTAATTATTCCATTGTCAACACTTTGATTAAATCAGTAGACCTAAAATACCATATAAGAATCATTTGCTTTTAAAACAATTCAGTCTGTTTTCTGTTATCATATTTTGGATCCAGAGTGAGGCTATCTCTCCACTACCTATTGTTCCAGCAGTGAGGAGGATTCACCATCTTCATCAAATGTTTTTATAATTTATCTGCAGATAATCGCCAAAAAGCCTACCAGTATGCAAATTAGGGAGCGAAATGAACGGCTCTCTTACCGATGCGATTCGGTAGGCTACTGACGAGTCACTCACTTTAAAGGGATACTTCAGTATTTTGGCAATGAAGCCTTTTAGCTACTTCCCCAGAGTCAGATGAACTCGTGGATAGAAATGTTAAGTCTCTGCGTGCAGTTTGAAGGAAGTTGCTAACTAGCGTTAGCGCAAATGCTAACTAGCGTTAGCGCAATGACTGGAAGTATTTGGTAACTGCTAGCATGCTAGTAGATACCATAGACTTCCAGTCATTGCGCTAACATTAGTTAGCATTGGCTCGCAAAGCTACCTTGAACTGAAAATAAAAATGATATCCATGAGTTCATCTGACTCTGGGGAAGTAGATAAAAGCCTTCATTGCCAAATTTTCGAAGTATCCCTTTATTATCATTGTCTGGCAAGTCCTGATGGACTTCATATATAAAATACAAACGAGATCTTTAGTTTACTTGTCCCGATGCGATACCATGGACATACAGTAACTATGTTGTATGATTTATGAATGGCAAGGATATGAGATTGACTTTATTCAGTCAGTTCGACACCTGTTCGTCAATCAAAGCACAGTAAATAGCCTATGCGCCACCACTCCGTGGCTGCATATGAAGCACGCCAGGGCCCAATTTGAACTTTTCTTCTCACTGGCCCAGAAGGGCCAGTTGGCCAAAAATGTACTGGCCCGAACAGAATTTCTACTGGCCCGGACATGGTGTAGTTCTTAGGGTGTTTTCACACTTGGTCCCTTTCAGGCAATTTTTGTGAACTCAGTGCGGTTCACTTAATTTTTTGTGCTGTGTGAACACTCCAAAGGAACTCAGACCCCTCAAAAGAGCCCCCGAAGCGAACCGAACTGAAACCATCTCAAGAGGTGGTCTGAGTTCGGTTCGCTTGAATTCCGCGGTCCGGTTCTCTTTTTTAGGGCAATTTGAACACAAAGCTCCCCAGGTTCGCTTGTCATTATTCCCGCACCACACAATAAACTACTGCAACACTGTTTCCCCTGCCTATAACCTCACATTGGTGCCACAAAAGAGAAGATGATGATGTGCAGGTTCACAGGAAAAAATGTGTGCTGTTTTTGGATATTCATTAGCGATTGTTAAGGACGCACAGAAATTCCAAAATGTGTGGAGTTTTTAGTTCAGATTATTTGTTTGCTATATGTGATCTATAGGCTAAAAGAGCTTCATAAGCTGTTTATTGATTGTGGGGTTTGAATAGTGTGAGAAGACAACCTATTTGGTGAGAATCGCAATATAGGGTACAAAATCTATTCTAATTATTAAAGGGGCAGTAGCCTACCTTGGGTGTACAATTTTCAATTACATCATAATTTATTCTGCAGTTATTCTATTGCTATTTGTTCTGTTAGCAATAACATGTACATGTTAATAGTATCTTCTGTTTACAATTATTATGTCTCACATTTTAATTAAATGCAATCTATAGCTTCCAAAATGTAAGTAGGTATATCTAGCTGTCCGATAACACATTCTGATTGCATGTTGGAAAAAGATCTTGGTTCCTTTCTAAACATAGAAATGTGAATGCAAAGAGGACTCGGTCCACAAAATAGGTGAAGTGAACTTACAAAAGAGTTGAGTCCTCATTCAAAGGCAAGGGCAGTGTGAATACAAAGAGAACTGAGCTATTTTGCTTTTACTATTTTTTTTTACCCCAGTGAACTTTAAAGAGGACTGAGATCAGGTATTTTAAAGAGGACTATATGTGAAAACACCGTTAAATGCATTGGGGCTTACTCTCTATATTCAGCTATTAATAGGCTACATTTTGTTATTATGATATGTATTAAAAAGCTGTGTAATATTATTTAGCAATACAAGTCATTACTTTATTCTTTAGAATGGCATTGTATGGGGAAGGGTACCAAAACATTTCTGCACCATTGAAGGTCCCCAAGAACACAGTGGCCTCCATCATTCAGAAATGGAAGCAGTTCGGAACCACCAAGACTCTTCCTAGAACTGGCTGCCCGGCCAAACTGAGCAATCGGGGGAGAAGGGCCTTGGTCAGGGAGGTTACCAAGAACCCGATGGTCACTCTGACAGAGCTCCAGAGTTCCTCTTCCAGAAGGGGAACCATCTCTGCAGCACTCCAACAATCAGGTCTTTATAGTAGACTGGCCAGACGGAAGCCACTCCTCAGTAAAAGGCACATGACAGCCCACTTGGAGTTTGCCAAAAGGCACCTAAAGGACTCTCAGACCATGAGAAACAAGATTCTCTGGTCTGATGAAACCAATATTGAACTCTTTGGCCTGAATGCCAAGCGTCACATTTGGAGGAAACCTGGCACCATCACTACGGTGAAGCATGGTGTTGGTATGTTTTTCAGCGCACAAAACACACACCCAGGTACTGAGAGGCAGGACAGACAGCAGACTGTCAAACCAGCAGTGTTCCCTGTCATCGCTCACTTTGTGAATGACAGGCACCTGTCCTATCAATAGATCGCTAGAAGATGCATATCGTTCATTCTAGTGGGAGAGAGCTCGGCAGACTTTTTTCTGACTAGCGAATTGAAAAGATAAAAGCCTAGTTAATTAAGTGGATATAGTAGTGGAACACACTAAGCTCAACCTCTGTCTAGCTCTATGTTCAGCCCAGACATTCACACAGACCAACATAATCAAATGAAATTGTATTTGTCACATGCTTCGTAAACAGGATAGATAATAAGCAGTAGCAGCAGCGTATGTGATAAGTGGAAAGAGTTCGTGCAACAGGTGTAGACCTTACCGTGAAATGCTTACTTACAAGCCCTTAACCAACAATGCAGTTCAAGAAATAGAGTTAAGAAAATATTTACTAAATAAACTAAAACTAAAAAATGAAATAAAAAGTAACACAAGAAAATTACATAACAATAACGAGGCTATATACAGGGTGTACCAGTACCGAGTCAATGTCCGGGGATACAGGTTAGTCGAGGTAATTTGTAAAGTGACTATGCATAGATAATAAATAGCGAGTAGCAGCAGTGTAAAAACACTGCTGGGGGGGTCAATGTAAATAGTCTGGGTGGCCATTTTATTGTTTGTTTTACAGTTTTATGGCTTGGGGGTAGAATCTGTTAAGGAGCCTTTTGGTCCAAGATTTGGCCCTTTGGGACAGCTTGCCGTGCGGTAGCAGAGAGAACAGTCAATGACTTGGGTGACTGGAGTCTATGACAATTTTTTGGGCCTTCCTCTGACACCGCCTAGTATATAATTTAGGTCCTGGATGTCAGGAAGCTTGGCACCAGTGATGTACAGGGCTGTACGCACTACCCTCTGTAGCGCCTTACGGTCAAATGCCGAGCAGTTGCCATACCAGGCGGTGATGCAACTGGTCAGGATGCTCTCGATGGTGCAGCTGTATAACTTTTAGAGGATCTGGGGACCCATGCCAAATCTTTTCAGTCACTTGAGGGGGAAAAGGTGATGTCGTGCCCTCTTCACAACTGTCTTGGTGTGTTTGGACCATGATAGTTTGTTGATGATGTGGACCAACAATGCAGTCCTTGCACCACACTGCCTGGTCTCTGACCTCCTCCGTATAGGCTGTCTCATCGTTGTCGGTGATCAGGCCTACCACTGTTGTGTCGTCAGCAAACTTAATGATGGTGTTGGAGTCGTGCTTGGCCACGCGGTCGTGGGTGACCAGGGAATTCAGGAGGGGACTAAGCACGCACCCCTGAGGATCAGCATGGCAGATGTGTTGTTGCCTACCCTTACCACCTGGGAGCGGCCCGTCAGGAAGTCCAGGATCCAGTTGCAGAGGGAGGTGTTTAGTCCCAGGGTCCTTAGCTTAGTGATGAGCTTTGTGGGCACTATGGTGTTGAATGCTGAGCTGTAGTCAATGATCAGCATTCTCACATAGGTGTTCCTTTTTGTCCAGGTGGGAAAGGGCAGTGTGGAGTGTGATTGAGATTCCGTCATCTGTGGATCTGCTGGGGCGGTATGCGAATTGGACTGGGTCTATGGTTTCCGGCATGATGGTGTTGATGTGAGCCATGACCAGCCTTTCAAAGCACTTCATGGCTACCAACGTGAGTGCTAAGGGGCGGTAATAATTTAGGCAGGTTATGTTTGCTTTCTTGGGCACAGGGACTATGGTGGTCTGTTTGAAACATGTAGGTATTGCAGACTCGGTCAGGGAGAGGTTGAAAATGTCAGTGAAGACACTTGCCAGTTGGTCCACGCATGCTCGGAGTACACATCCTGGTAATTCGTCTGTACCCGCGGCTTTATGAATGTTGACCTGTTTAAAGGAGAGCATGATCACACAGTCGTCCGAAACAGCTGGTGCGCTCATGCGTGGTTCAGTGTTGCTTGCGGCTGGGTTTCCCTTGGTAATCTGTGATAGTTTGCTATACCTGCCACATGAAACATTCATAAGCCATTAAATGTTTTGTTAACCAAATTCAACACTCTCTCATTGACCTCCATACAAGAAGTCCTTGCTTGGTGGAAAAAAGAATACATTAGTGCCTGTGCTGTCTGAGATATCTTGTGTGACTAAAGTACGAACAAAAAAAATAAAAAATAAATAAAGACGAACAGACGGAGACCGATCCACAGTCCACTCCCCGATTCCATCGTAGGGGACAATGAAACCGGTGACTGATATGGTAAACTCCTCAATGTTATCGGATGAATCGTGAAACAGTCTTGTATCTTAGCATCCGCTTTATCGGACCACTTCCAAATTGAGCGTGTCACTGGTACTTCCTGTTTGAGTTTTTGCTTGTAAGCAGGAATCAGGATGATAGAGTTATGGTCAGATTTGCCAAAGGGAGGGCGAGGGAGAGCCTTGTATGCGTTTGTATGTGTTGAGTAAGGTGAACAACTTTTGTTGCTTCTAGTTGCACAGGTGACACGGTGGTAAAGTTGAGGTAAAACGGATCACCGGCCTCGAGAAGTGCCATCTCTGGATGTGCATTTTCTTGTTTGTGAATGGCCCTATACAGCTCGTTAAGTGTGGTCTTACATGCTGACCAAACTGGCTCCGCGTGTGTTGATTTTGTCGATCCCCACCAGACACGTTTATGACTCACAGGTTAAAATACCAAAACCAACTGTGAACCAACTATATTAATTTGGGGACAGATCGAAACACACATGAAACATTCATATACATTTAGCTAGCTTGCTGTTGCTAGCTAATTTGACCTGGAAAATAAACATTGGGTTGTTATTATACCTGAAATTCATATGTTCCTTTTTTTTGCTAGGTTTGACCCATGTTGAAACAAAATTGTATGCTCTCTACTCCGACAATTAATACACAGATAAAAAGGGGAAACTAGTTTTTTCTTCT
The DNA here is from genome assembly GCF_964263955.1 of Coregonus lavaretus. Lineage (NCBI taxonomy): Eukaryota > Metazoa > Chordata > Actinopteri > Salmoniformes > Salmonidae > Coregonus > Coregonus lavaretus. The sequence goes on along the minus strand of NC_140008.1, from coordinate 46,820,957 downwards.
GTGGATTTTATATGGCTGTTGGCAACCAACTTTAAGGTGCATTACCACCACCAAATGGACTGGAGTGTGGCCCTCGTTCATCTTTCAGTAACCCATGTGGGTAAATGCTCCTAAAAACCAATGAGAACATGAGAGAGGCGGGACTTGCAGCGTGTCTACAATAGAACAACGTTTTATTTTAGCGCATGGCTACGCTTGTTGATGCGCACGAGCAGTTCGGAAGAATTGATTTAATAAAATGTATGTGTACATTTCTTTTGCAACGCTCGCGAATGCAACACGGTATATATATGAAAACTCTTCACTAGCCCACTGCCGTTTTTTCTCCCCCTTTTCCCTGAAGTAAGTGTGCACTCGTTCACTCCTCGTCAAAGCTTGAAAAGCATTGTATTGGTTCATCATGGGCTGCAAATGGAGTTAATTATTAGTTAATTATCACTGTAGTGTACTCAGTTGCTGTTATAAGGCTTCTTAACAGCCATTGAGAAGTGCTTCTGTGTTCTCCGCTGGGGAAACAAACAATTTGCCTCAGAGGCTTAGCTTCACGCTGCCGGTAAGCATGTCTAGTATGTACAGTATTTGGGACATCTGATGCTTGTGCTGTTCGGTAAATACCAGGAATCTCATTGGCTGCTTTGAGGTGGAGTGACACTGGTGGGACATTGGACAACGGTTTCTGAGGAAATCCCAAATCCCAATCAAGTTATGGTACCGAAATGAGAATGTTCAAATTATCCAAGCGTGACTTTGTTGAGCTTCACAATCAATTTTAGATTTAGGCAGAGATCATCAACTAGATTCAGCCGCGGGACGATATTTGTTTGTTGAGCGGATGGTCAGGGGGCCTAAACATAATTACAAATAATTTGTAGACTGCAAATTGACCGCAAGAAGCCCAAACAGATATACTATTTGATTAAAACATAATCATTTCAAACCTTGCTTACATTTGGACCAGAATGGCGCCGGAGGAGATGGCTGCCATTTTACGGGCTCCTAACCAATTGTGCTATTTGTGTTTTTTCATGTTATTTGTAACGTATTTTGTACATAATGTTTCTGCCACCATCTCTTATGACCGAAAATAGCTTCTGGATATCAGTACAGCGATTACTCACTTCGTAGTGGACTAATATTTTTTTCTTTAATGAGTCAGACGCGAAGGATTTTCTTCAGACACCCGACAAGAGATATCAGGAACATAGGTCGGGGTGCCTTGTAAGGATCCGACGGAGAATGGGTAATCTGCCTCTACCATCAGTCCTATTAGCCAACGTACAATCATTGGATAACAAAATAGACAAACTACGATCACGGATATCCTACCAACGGGACATTAAAAACTGTAATATCTTATGTTTCACCGAGTCGTGGCTGAATGACGACATGGATAACATACAGCTGGCGGGATATTCGCTGCATCGGCAAGATAGAACAGCTGCCTCCGGTAAGAATAGGGGTGGCGGTCTGTGTATATTTGTAAACAACAGCTGGTGCACGTAATCTAATATTAAGGAAATATCAAGGTTTTGCTCGCCTGAGGTAGAGTATCTAATGATAAGCTATAGACCACACTATTTACCAAGAGAGTTTTCATCTATATTTTTCGTAGCTGTCTATTTACCACCACAAACCGATGCTGGCACTAAGACCGCACTCAATGAGCTGTATAAGGCCATAAGCAAACAGGAAAACGCTCATCCAGAGGCGGCACTCCTAATTTGCCGGGGACTTTAATGCAGGGAAACTTAAATCCGTTTTACCTAATTTCTTACAGCATGTTAAATGTGCAAACTGAGGAAAAGAACTCTAGACCACCTTTACTCCACACACAGATGCGTACAAAGCTCTCCCTCGCCCTCCATTTCGCAAATCTGACCATAACTTTATCCTCCTGATTCCTGCTTACAAGCAAAAACTAAAGCTGGAAGCACCAGTGACTCGGTCAATAAATAAGTGGTCAGATGACGCAGATGCTAAGCTACAGTAATGTTTTGCTAGCACAGACTGGAATATGTTCCGGGATTCTTCCAATGGCATTGAGGAGTACGCCACATCAGTCAGAAATCTTGCTTGTTTGTAGGTGATCAAATACTTATTTTCCACCATAATTTGCAAATAAATTCATTAAAAATCCTACAATGTGATCTTCTGGATTTTCTTTCCTCAATTTGTCTGTCATAGTTGACGTGTACCTATGATGAAAATTACAGGCCTCTCTCATCTTTTTAAGTGTGAGAACTTGCACAATTGGTGGCTGACTAAATACTTTTTTTCCCCACTGTAACATCTATAGAAGACACAGAAATGCTTATGGGGAAGGTGTTGCTGTATATATTCAGAGCCATATCCCTGTAATGCTTAGAGAAGATCTTATGTCAAGTGTTATTGAAGTGTTGTGGTTGCAGGTTCACTTGGCACATATAAAGCCTTTTCTTTTCTTTTAGGGTGTTGCTATAGGCCACCAAGTGCTAACAGTCAGTATCTAAATAATATGTGTGAAATGTTTGATAGTGTATGGGATGTAAACAGAGAGGTCTACTTTCTTGCCGACCTGAATATTGACTGGTTTTCATCAAGCTGTCCGCTCAAGAGGAAGCTTCTCACTGTAACCAGTGCCTGTAATCTGGTTCAGGTTATTAATCAACCTACCAGGGTGTTTACAAACACTACAGGAACAAGATCATCCACATGTATTGATCACATTTTTACTAACACTGTAGAACTTTGTTCTAACGCTATATCCGTACCCATTGGATGCAGTGATCATGGTGGCTATATCCAGGAAAGCTAAAATTCCAAAAGCTGGGCCTAAAATAGTGTATAAGAGATCATACAAAATATTTTTCTGTGACTCTTATGTGGATGATGTTAAAAATATTTGTTGGTCTGATGTGATTAATAAGGAGCATCTAGACGCTGCACTTGATGAATTTATGAAATTGCTTCTTCCAATTATTGATAAACACGCACCTGTTAAGAAACTGACTGTTAGAACTGTTAAGGCTCCATGGATTGATGAGGAATTGAAAAAATGTATGGTTGAAAGAGATGGGGCAAAAGGAGTGGCTGGTATGTCTGGCTGCACATCTGACTGGCTGAATTACTGCAAATTGAGAAATGATGTGGGTGGGATGCTGATCACTGGGATGACGGCTCAACTTGGGATGGGGAGGGGCTTTAGCGGGGGAATTAGTGGAGTACAATTGAAGGGTTACTCCGTAGCAATGCAAATATCACGGTACAGCTATATGGACACTCAATCATTACGGTATTTTTTATTGGTAAATTTACAAACATATATAATGATAAATAGACTTGAAACTTGTATCTCATTATGGTGTATGGTGAAATAAGTATAGCCAGTTATAATTGTAATGGCTTAGCTGATAATAACAAAAGAAGAACAATATTTCTCCCATGGGCAAAGAAATTCAAAAGGGGTGATGATATTAATTAATAGTAATTTCGATCCGAATGTGCAAATTGTCCAAATAGATACGCAAGGTAGATGGATTATTTTAAATATGTTATTGGACCATCAACCGATATGGCTCATTAACCTTTACGGACCAAATATTGATGATCCTCAATTCTTTCACAATATATATAATAAATTATCAACCCTGCAAGCAATTCAAGACAATATTATTATGGTGGGTGATTATAATACTGTTTTAAATAGCTCAATGGACCGTAAAGGAAATCACACCACAAACAATCACCCACATGCTCTTAAGGAAATCGTGAACGTCATGGATACATTAGAACTAGTAGATATATGGAGGCTTAAATATCCTGATCTAGTAAGATATACATGGCTGAGACTCAATCAAGCTAGTCGTCTTGTCTTCTTTCTTATGTCATTCTCGTTGGCACCAAAAGTAAAAAAAAAAAGTGTTGATAGGGGACAGAATGCGGTCGGACCATCATATAATAGGCATATACATTACTCTTACTGAATTTCCACGTGGGCGAGGATATTGGAAATTTAATCAAAGCCTATTGGATGATAATTTATTTATAATTAGAACAAAGGAATTTATAACTGACTTTTTCCAACATAACATAGGTACAGCGAATCCCCTTATTGTATGGGACACCTTTAAATGTGCCTTTAGAGGCCATGCAATTCAGTACTCATCTCGAAAACAAAAGCAATTTAGGTCAAAAGAGTTTATACTAACAAAGGAAATAGAAAGTCTAACAGAACAGATAGATGGCAATAAAAACTGTAACATAGAGGCTCAGAATAAATTAGAGGAAAAACTAAAAGAAATGGAGAAACTTATTCAAGAAAGATCAAGTGTAATATAATTTTAACAATAAAGCAAACTGGATGGAATATGGGGAAAAATGCAAAAAAATATTTTTTAATCTTCAACATAGGAATGCTACCAAAAAGAACTTAATGAAACTGGTTACAATTGACGGAGTCACCCATAATTCACCAAATGATATTTTGAAGGAAGAAACAAAGTACTTTAAGCATATGTTTTCTTTTCAGTCGCCTCCATCTCCTCTAACTGAAGCTAATTGTAGAGATTTTTTTTTTATTGATAATGTCAAATTAACAGCCACACAGAAAAACTCATGTGAAGGTGAAATTACAGAGGAGGAACTTCTGGATACAATTTAAAACTTTAAGTCTGCGAAAACTCCAGGGTTGGATGGCATACCAGTCGAGGTATACCAAACCTTTTTTGATATACTAAGAGCACCGTTATTAGCATGTTTAACCACTCCTATGTAAATGGTAGATTATCTGACACTCAAGAAGAAGGTCTGATCTCATTATTACTGAAACAGGATACAAGTGAAAAATATAAAGATCCAGTCCATTTACAAAATTGGAGGCCCCTTACACTTCAGTGTTGTGATGCAAAAATTCTAGCAAAATGTATAGCGCATAGAATTAAAAAGGTATTGTCGGATATTATTCATTCTAATCAGACAGGTTTTTTACATGGAAGATACATTGGAGATAATATAAGGCAAGTATTGGAAACAATAGAACGCTATGGAAAATATGGGAAACCAGGCCTGCTATTCATAGCAGACTTCGAAAAGGCATTTGATAAAGTTCGACTGGGGTTTATATATAAATGCCTGGAGCATTTCAATTTTGGAGAATCTCTTATAAAAGGGGTCAAAATCATGTATAGTAACCCTAGGTGTAAAATAGTAAATAATGGCTATTTCTCAGAAAGTTTTAAACTGTCAAGAGGAGTGAAACAAGGTTGTCCACTATCGGCATATCTATTTATTGTGGCCATCGAGATGTTAGCTATTAAAATCAGATCCAATAATAATATCAGAGGATTAGAAATCCAGGGCTTAAAAATAAAGGTGTCATTGTACGCTGATGATTCATGTTTTCTTTTAAATCCACAACTAGAATCCCTCCACAGCCTCATAGAGGATCTAGATACATTTTCTAACCTCTCTGGATTACAACCAAATTATGACAAATGTACTGTATTACGTATTGGATCACTAAAAAATAAAAAATTTACATTACCATGTAGTTTACCAATAAAATGGTCTGATGGTGATGTGGATATACTCGGAATACATATCCCAAAGGAAATAAATGATCTCACTTCAATAAATGTTAAAAGAAAGTTAGCAAAAATAGATAAGATCTTACTACCAAAGAGTTAATCACCCTGATTAACTCTTTAGTATTATCCCAGTTTACCTATTTGCTTATGGTCTTGCCTACGCCTAGAGAACAGTTTTTTAAATTATATGAGAAAAAAATATTCAATTTTATTTGGAACGGCAAGCCAGACAAAATTAAAAGGGCATATTTATATAATGAATATGAATTCGGAGGACAGAAATTATTAAATATTAAAGCATTAGACCTATCACTAAAAGCTTCAGTCATACAAAAGTTATACTTAAATCCGAACTGGTTCTCAAGCAAATTAGTAAGATTGTCTCACCCAATGTTCAAGAAAGGCCTTTTTCCCTTTATTCAGATTACAACAACTCATTTGCAGTTATTTGAAAAGGAAATCATCTCCCAAATATCACTATTTCTAAAACAAGCCATAGAAAGTTGGTTGCAATTTCAATTTCATCCTCCAGAAACGACAGAATAAATAATGCAACAAATATTGTGGTTAAATTCAAATATACTAATTGACAAAAAACCTTTATTTTTTGACAGAATGTTTAAAAAAGGTATAATCTTCGTAAATTATATCATCGGTAGGACTGGTGGAGTTATGTCGCACATGCAGCTAACAAAAACATATGGAAATGTCTGCTCTACCCAAAATTACAACCAAATAATTGCAGCCTTACCGCAAAAGTGGAAGAGGAAAGTGGAAGTGGGAGAAAGTAAGGAACTTGTCTGTCGGCCTTGCGTTAAAGAACATAATTGGTTAAGGAAAACTGTGATAAATAAAAAAGTATATCAGTTTCACTTATTTGGTCAAAATCATTCCCTAAGTTCTAGACATCAGCTGAATCTGGTAATGAATGGTGTGACTTTTGAACAAGTTGAGGAAACTAATTTGGCGTTACCTTTTATTGTAAACTGTCATGGTCAAAACATATAGATAAAATGGTTGTAAAGATGGGGAGAGGTCTGTCCGCAATAAAGAGATGCTCTGCTTTTTTGATACCACACTCCAAAAACCAAGTCCTGCAGGCTCTAGTTTTGTCTTATCTTGATTATTGTCTAGTCGTGTGGTCGAGTGCTGCAAGGAAAGACCTAGTTAAGCTGCAGCTGGCCCAGAACAGAGCGGCACGACTTGCTCTTCATTGTAATCAGAGGGCTGATATAAGTACTATGCATACCAGTCACTCTTGGCTAAGAGTTGAGGAGAGACTGACTGCATCACTTCTTCTTTTTATAAGAAACATTAATGTGTTGAAAATCCCAAATTGTTTGCATAGTCAATTTACACACAGCTCTGACACACACACTTACCCGATCAGACATGCCACCAGGGGTCTTTTCACAGTCCCCAAATCCAGAACAAATTCAAGAAAGCGTACAGTATTATTTAGAGCTATAATTTCCTGGAACTCCGTTCCATCTCATATTGTTCAAATGAACAGCAAACCTGGTTTCAAAAATCAGATTAAGCAACACCTCACGGCACAATGCCTATCCCCTATTTGACCTAGATAGTTTTTGTGTATGTATTGATATGTATGCTACATGTGCCGTTTGTTAAAAAATAAATAAATATTGATGTAGTTCTGTCCCCGAGGTGTTCTTGTCTATTAATGTTCAGTATAATGTCATGTTTCATGTTTTGTGTCGGACCCCAGGAAGAGTAGCTGCTGCTTTTGCAACAGCTAATGTGGATCCTAATAAAAAAACAAATACCTAATCACAGCCTGTTATCATGGCCTAGTCTACAGTAGTCATATTGATGTGGAACAGTTTTATATATTTGTAAGCCACAGGAGAGATCGGATATCTAACTGACAGCAGGTGAAATTTGACTTCAATTACTTTACCTATACGTCACGCTATAGCTTTAGTAATTTCAGACAATGCAGCTATAGTGACATTGTTATTGCTGTACCTGGTAATTCAACACTAATAACGTCTATATTAAATTAACAGAAAGCCAAGCTGTGCAAAAGTCTGTCTGTTTCTTGCGAGACTGATGATGCTGATGATGCCGCATTCACCTGCCCCACAACAACAACAGTAAAAAGGCCACGCGTAGACGAATCCTTCAATTCTAACGTTAGTGAAGGGTCGGATAGTACTTTTATTCTGGATGAAACCATCACAGACGCTGAGGACGGACAAGAAAGGTATGCTAGCTCACCCTTGCTGTTGTAATATGTTTTCCTTGGTGTAAATGTTTTGCCCTGGTCATCTAAAAACTGTTTTGAGTATTTGGCTTGCTAAACAAAGCCAATTCTGTAAACAAAGCATGATAATGGGAACGTGTTAGCAACATTCCTATATAATTGCCGACCATCCTTCAGTGACAATGCAAAATAACATTGCCTCGCAAATGGGCTAGCTAGCTAGCTAGACACACAACGACCTGCAAAGTGTTTGTCTTGGCATGTACTAGCTACAAGCTGCATCGTCAAAAGATTATGCTAACTAACCCCATTTACCTATGGTATCATGATGCCTAATCACATGAAGTATAGTAGACCTGCACCCGCTAGCTAGGCTTTATCACAGATAGAACATTATGTTTATGTAGCTATTTGCTTGTTTCAGGTCATCCCGAACCCTTGGCTACTAAGTACATTGTCTATGAAGACTGTCTCCTGCAGTTACTTCGTTCCTGCCCTGTATGCTCCTGCACCTGTAGCCTTCATATAACCACCGTAGGCACCCTACTTATTGTGAAGCAGAGCTGCCCTCATTGTGAACACAAAAAGCAATGGAGAAGTCAACCCTACATTGCCAACACCAACCTCCCAGCTGGAAATGTGCATGTGTCAGCAGCCACAGCATTCAGTGGTGGATCCTTTGTCGAAATCAATAAGGTGGATCTTTACTCACTTACCAATATTCAACTTGATGCTAATCTACATTGCATTGGTTTCTGATGACCTGCCTTTTTCCAGTAAATCTCAGCGCTGCAGGTGAAGACTATCTGCTCATCAACATACTACGACCATCTCAGCAAACTGCTAAATCCCACTATCTATTGGCAGTGGAAGACTGACCCGAGGGTCTTCATTCAGCTGGCTTCAGAGCAAGATTCAGTGACACTTAATGGGGACATGAGAGCTGACCCACCAGGTAAGCACCACATGTACCACACTACTATATATCAGAAGGTCTTTATGATTTGCCCTTGTAGAGTAAACTGAGTGTACCGTCTCACCCCTATAGGTCACGGTGCAACATATGGAAGCTATACATCAATGTGCCTTACAACTAACAAAGTACTGGACCTCCAACTTGTTCAGGTGAGTTATAATTATATTTTATTATCTATGTTCCAAAGCTGTAGATATGCGTTGCAGTAGGTTCAAAACCTTTTCTCCTCTAGAGCAGTGGCACCCAAACTGAGTTCACTCCCAATTGTTTTATTATTATTATTCGTTTTTTTTATGAACTCAGTTTCTCTTGAAAGTTGTAATAGTAGAATGCACTAGTAGAATCCTCTTGTAATGTCAGTCATTGTGTACCTTAGAGCAGGGTTTCCCAAACTCGGTCCAGGGGCCTCCCCAGGGTGCACTATAGAGCTGATTCAAATAACCAACTCCTCATCAAGCTTTGAATCAGCTGTGTAGTGCTACTGCACTGATCTGGGGAAGGGTGCCAAAACAGGACCGAGTTTGGAAAACCCTGCCTTAGAGAACTATTTATAACTTGTCAGAAATGTCCAGATCAACTAGTCCATGTCAGCTAAGGTTTTTTAGCTAGGTTTTTTAGCCCATAGATTTTGTTGTAATGTTTGAGTCACTCAAATATCACATGAATACACATTAGACATGGCAAAATGTATAGAATTGCACGAAAATGAGCTTTAAAACCTGCAAAATGTTATCTCCGCCAACGAGGCGTGTGAACAGTTTGTTTCATGAACAGTGCTTGTGCCCAAAGAAATTGACGTGGTGCACGGAATGTTCCCCAATGCTGGAAGGGGGACCTGAGTGAAAAAGTTTGGGTACCCCTGCTCTAGAGCAGTGAAGTAGGCAACAGCGTCCGCATGGAGAGGGAAGAAGTCTGCTAACACGTGACATTAGGTAGGCCATTGTTACTTTCATTTTGATGATGGGCTGTTTTTCTATACTTAAGTGAGAGGCTAATCTGTATAACAAAGTAGTCCTAATGCCAGCCATTTTGAGATTTGTCCCTTATCACACGTTAATGCCTACTCTGTCTGTGTCCAGGCACATCCAGGCTCTGTTGGCACAGGTGCCAGACAGTCTCTGCTCCAGCTACGCCAGAGAAAAGTGTTGCGGTGGCAAGACACAGGTCCAGGTTCAGTGGTGGTGAGGGGCAATGAAGCCAGTGTAGTTTCCTGTCACATCAGGGAACTCTGCACGGATCCTGAGGACAATGCAGGACGACACAAATCCCTCTTCCCAAATACTGCCAACACCAGCCAACAAAACTGTGAGATGCAGTATGTCTGTAAATAGAGTAAACATGAAGCAATTACTGTTTTGTATTGTTGTGATTGCTGCTGTCATGTGGCATTACATTTCTGAAACATGGTGCCTGACTCATCTCTACTCATTTATTTTGGTCTGCTACTCCTCTTCCCCATTCCTCTATCTGTCCATGTAGGAGGCATGCTGCAGTGCCCATCGGGCCAAACACACTTCAGCAAATACAGGGTGCAGGGTCATGCATTGGACAGGGTCTAGTAACTTGGAGTCCTCTATTTTCTCAATGACCTGTATAACAATAAATGTTTGCGTTAGTGTATTAGGCCTAAATAAGGATGACTATGGGACATGTATAGCTTGGTAACCCATAGGCAACACAACACATGGTCACTGGAACTAATCAGTTCTAGTCAAGCTACAGAAACCTACCTGAGGCACATTTCTACAGCAGATGTTTTTGCAGTGGCCAACACAACACTTATGGGTTAAAAAAATATGTTGTAAGCAAGAAGTAGATCACTGCAGCTAATGAAAAAATCTCCATTCATTCTAAACAGTGGCTTGGAAATACACTGGCATGGATAAAGTAAGCAAATAGCTAGTTAGCTAAGAAGCTCATATCAAACCACTGTCATGATCGCCAGATTTACGCTTAGACTGATGGCTATGTTGCCATTATCTATAAACTGAGAACCAGTGAATAAACAAATCGGTAAGGCTCCGGTTTATAATGTTTACGGCTAATGTTTATATACAGGCTAACATTAGCTAGCTATTACGACGTTAGCTAGGCTACATTTTATGTTGCATACTATTCAGACACGCCGCGGGGCAGGGGTCGTTGAACTTCGTTTTCCGAACATCTTTGTTGCTAGAAGCCAACAGCTCGAACACATATGGTTGGATCTGTTGAAATTCTCTCCAGATCTTCCAAGGTAAGGGAAGCAAATCTCCCTCGGGGATGTACTCAGACACAAAGCTGCTCTCTCTTTGTCAGAGACGTCCAAGCGGGCTGTCGTGCCTTTTACTGAGGAGTGGCTTCCGTCTGGCCACTCTACCATAAAGGCCTGATTGGTGGAGTGCTGCAGAGATGGTTGTCCTTCTGGAAGGTTCTCCCATCTCCACAGAGGAACTCTGGAGCTCTGTCAGAGTGACCATCGGGTTGTTGGTCACCTCCCTGACCAAGGCCTTTCTCCCCCGATTGCTCAGTTTGGCCGTGCGGCCAGCTCTAGGAAGAGTCTTGGTGGTTCCAAACTTCTTCCATTTAAGAATGATGGATGCCACTGTGTTCTTGGGGACCTTCAATACTGCAGAAATGTTTTGGCACCCTTCCCCAGATCTGTGCCTCGACACAATCCTGTCTCGGAGCTCTGCGGACAATTCCTTTGACCTCATGTCTTGGTTTTTGCTCTGACATGCACTGTCAACTGTGGGGCCTTATATAGACAGGTGTGTGCCTTTCCAAATCATGTCCAATCAATTTAATTTACCACAGGTAATTAGAAAAGGATGCACCTTAGCTTAATTTCGAGTGTCATAGCAAAGGGTCTGAATACTTATGTAAATATGTTTTTTTTAAATACATTATTTTATAAATGTGTTCCCATTTTGAACCATTTCAAGTGTCTGAAGGTAGAACTACGTATACCCGGTAGGCTCAAGTGCACTTATAGGCCTACCGCTGGTCAATCAGATAGCTCAGATCACCGTGTCTGCACATTTTCCTCAAGCCATAGACTGTAAAAAGAAACCATGACTAAAGAAAGACAACGAATACAACAAAGAGCTGCTGTTTTTATGAGTAAGGTCATGTTTAAGTTGTTATTCAGCACTGTCAACACTTTGTTCAACATTTTTATAAGTCATAAAATGTGTGTTCTCCCTACTTCCATTTATGCTACAAGCAGCACTGCAGCTGCAATTAATGAGTATAGCAAAGTGTTCCAATAAGCTTGCGTTGTTATTATTAGCAGCTTGTGTATTTTTTAATATTGAGGAATATTTAACTTTTTCTGGTCATAGGAGTAACAACATGAATTTGTGCATGAGGCAGAAATAATGCAGTGATAATGTATTGGGTCTCTGGCCTACTGCACAAACCTCATTGCTACAGAACTGTTTTTAATTGGTTAATGTTGCATAGGCTTAATATGTTTTTTAAAGTCATGTTTAAAAAAAAGAAATGTGAGCGGTAGATCTCGGCTTGCATTTTGACTCAGAAAGGGATCTTGACTCAGAAAAGGTCAGTGATCACTGCTTTAGTTGAATGGGGTATACATAAGGCATTCATAACACCTTTATGAAACTAGTCATAACACCTTTTTTATGTATGTCTTATGTATCATTTGTAACACACAACAAATATTACAGTATCATTTACGACAACCTATATTGCTGTAAGCCTGGCAGACGAGGCTACCCCTCCTGACCCTGATGGCCAAATTCTCCCCTATAACCTGTCTGCTGGGTAAAACAAGTGATAAAGTATCTATCGCATGGCTGGGTGTGTGTCCCATCTCGCTTTCTTCTCCTGCTTCTCTCTCTCTCTCTCTCTCTCTTTTCTCCCGTCTCTCTCTCTTTTTGGTACACCAGAAGTACATTCATTTCCAATGGAACGCTGAGTTTGCCTTGCAGCAGTGCGTTCTGTGTGGTCATACGTTGGATTTATCGAACGTATGCATCAAACTGTATGCGTTGACGGCTTGACAGAAATGGTAGCAGAAGGTGAATGTTGAACTTTTGCTGCACACATATCCAGATGATGCTGCGTTCCATTTTGCGCAAAGATGCTGTTGGTGTGATCGAGGCGTCTCTCTCGCTCTCTCTCTACTCTTCTCTTCTGGGACTAATCAGTTATTCATCTGCGAATAAGGCTCTCCTTGTCATGATCTTGAAATGTTAATTGCTAACCAGTGCTACGCCACATTCCGCTTGGCATTTGTGTGTCTTATGTGATCTTGGCGTATGCGAAAAATGCTTCAGAGTAACTGTATCAGGCTGTGCCAAATGGGACTATGCTGATAGGAACAGGCCACCAAGGCTGTAATATGTAGGGTAACCGAGACACTCAATATTAAACTACTCCATGTATGTAGGTTACTAGATGGAGACTGGTCAATATGTAGCTCCAGAGTCATGTCCAAAACGGGAGAAAAACTTTTGAAACGGAGGAGAACTTGAACGTACTGTACATTTTACATTTCAAGATGTGAATATTTTGGGGCCTAGTGAATACAGTCCAGCCAGGTTTGGAGTTGGAGGCGGAAGCAGAGTTAAGGTCACTGCAAGCTCCACTCTGTTGATCTATGTGCGTGTGTGCACGTGGGTGGAGTGGGATTTTTGGAGTAGCGGACACCTTTTGGTCCCACTCCGATTCACAAGGGTGTGATAGCAAAGTATTTTCTTTTTGTCTTTTCATTTTATGAACACAAGGAAGAGGCACCTTCCCTTGATAGTAGGGCAGACCCAAATTAGTCTATTTTTTGATCGTTAGGCTGTTGGTTGACCGAGATTGTTTTAGTCGAGCAGTAACAAATGTATGTATAGCTCCGCATTGTATGTATAGCTCCGCATTGACATGATTGGTTGACGGTAGGTGGGGGTGGTACATCCTGTATAAACACAAACTCACTTCCTTGACAACAGCTCTGCACTGCTCCGCGAAGTGCAAGAAGTATGAATGCCCTGACTTCTGCTGAGGCCATTCTTGCCCTGACTTCTGCTGAGGACATATCACCGTAAATGCTGCATGGCCAAAGCAGACGTCAGATTGACCAACGCCCCAGATGCACAATGCACTTCTTTCTCCAGAATCCGCACATTCATTGTTTCATAACTTCATTGTGTGAATTGTTTGTGTTTTATTGTTAGTGTATATAAATTCCCCATTACATATATCACCAGTAGTACATTTACCGTTAATTCCTATAATTTCTAATCTACAGTGTTTGTTACTTTGGTTACGGTCATTTCTATTAATGCATTCAATATTATTCCAGTCTTCCTGTTCTCATTGTCGCAGTGGACACATTGTTTGCAGAGTGTGCAACCTATGCTACACTTGTGAGAAACAAGTTTTGGTTTATTTAATTAATTTACTAGTTCTGTCAATTTAGTAATTGTCTTTTGTTTGGAGCTCTCCTGTCAATTTTGAGTAAGGACGAGCACACATTGAAGTAGGCCTATAGGCTACCTGGCCTGCGCACAAATGTAGGCATATAAATGTGCCCATTTGGGGATCTGATAGTATTTCTGATTGGCTTAACACACCACAACTAATGACCTGTGGAGCTTCTCAAAGTAATGTTTTCTTCACCTCAAACTGCAAGCAAGCGCGGTCTGTTTTTACATCCATTGAGAATTACAATAGTTCCTCAATGTATTTGAAAAATCTTTCGGTACTCAGCTCCGGTGAGCTACTGCCCAAGTCAAGCACTGATTCTTATGCCTTGCGCAAATAGCCTATCAATCAATCAATCAATCAAATGTATTTATAAAGCCCTTTTTACATCATCAGATGTCACAAAGTGCTATACAGAAACCCAGCCTAAAATCCCAAACAGTAAGCAATGCAGATGTAGAAGCACGGTGGCTAGGAAAAACTCCATAGAAAGGCAGAAACCTAGGAAGGAACCTAGAGAGGAACCAGGCTCTGAGGGTTGGCCAGTCCCCTTCTGGCTGTGCCGGGTACATGGCCATTAAGTCCAGTTTTTTCTCCAAGATTATCAAACGTTCATAGATGACCAGCAGGGTCAAATAATAATCACAGTGGTTGTAGAGGTTGCAACAGGTCAGTACATCATGAGTAAATGTCACTTAGCTTTTGATAGCCGGGCATTTAGAGGTTGAAATAGCAGGTGCGGTAGAGCGAGAGAGTTGAAAACAGCAGTTCTGGGACAAGGTAGCACGTCCGGTGAACAGGTCAGGGTTCCATAGCTGCAGGCAGAAGAGTGGAAACTGGAGCAGCAGCACGACCAGGTGGACTGGGGACAGCAAGGAGTCATCAGGCTCAGGTCCTCCAGGAGGGGAGGGAGAGAGAGAGAATTAGAGGGAGCATACTTAAATTCACACAGGACATCGGATAAGACAGGAGAATAACACCAGATATAACATACTGACCCTAGCCCCCCGGCACATAAACTATTGCAGCATAGATACTGGAGGCTGAGACAGGGGGGGTCGGGAGACACTGTGGCCCCGTCCGACGATACCCCCGGACAGGGCCAACCAGGCAGGATAAAACCCCACCCGCTTTGCCAAAGCACAGCTCCCACACCACTAGAGGGATATCAACAGACCACCAACCTACTACCCTGAGACAAGGCTGAGTATAGCCCACGAAGATCTCCTCCACTGCACAAGCCCGAGGGGGCGACAAACCGGAAAGGAAGATCACGCCAGTGACTCAACCCACTCAAGTGACACCTACAGCTCTGTCCCGAGCTCACTGGCGCTGGAAACTGAGGGCCCTGAATATTTTATACAATGTTGCAAGTTTGCTAGCACAAGCTTTGGGCCGGACCCAAGTTAAAAGTTGATACAATGTTTCAAGTTCGTTGCAGACAGGCCATGAGTAGCCAATGTGATTTATATATACAGTGGGGAAAAAAAGTATTTAGTCAGCCACCAATTGTGCATGTTCTCCCACTAAAAGAGATGAGAGAGGCCTGTAATTTTCATCATAGGTACACGTCAACTATGACAGACAAAATGAGAAAAGAAAATCCAGAAAATCACATTGTAGGATTTTTAATTAATTTATTTGCAAATTATGGTGGAAAATAAGTATTTGGTCAATAACAAAAGTTTCTCAATACTTTGTTATATACTCTTTGTTGGCAATGACACAGGTCAAACGTTATCTGTAAGTCTTCACAAGGTTTTCACACACTGTTGCTGGTATTTTGGCCCATTCCTCCATGCAGATCTCCTCTAGAGCAGTGATATTTTGGGGCTGTCGCTGGGCAACACGGATTTTCAACTCCCTCCAAAGATTTTCTATGGGGTTGAGATCTGGAGACTGGCTAGGCCACTCCAGGACCTTGAAATGCTTCTTACGAAGCCACTCCTTCGTTGCCCGGGCGGTGTGTTTGGGATCATTGTCATGCTGAAAGACCCAGCCACGTTTCATCTTCAATGCCCTTGCAGATGGAAGGAGGTTTTCACTTAAAATCTCACGATACATGGCACCATTCATTCTTTCCTTTACACGGATCAGTCGTCCTGGTCCCTTTGCAGAAAAACAGCCCCAAAGCATGATGTTTCCACCCCCATGCTTCACAGTAGGTATGGTGTTCTTTGGATGCAACTCAGCATTCTTTGTCCTCCAAACACGACGAGTTGAGTTTTTACCAAAAAGTTATATTTTGGTTTCATCTGACCATATGACATTCTCCCAATCCTCTTCTGGATCATCCAAATGCACTCTAGCAAACTTCAGACGGGCCTGGACATGTACTGGCTTAAGCAGGGGGACACGTCTGGCACTGCAGGATTTGAGTCCCTGGCGGCGTAGTGTGTTACTGATGGTAGGCTTTGTTACTTTGGTCCCAGCACTCTGCAGGTCATTCACTAGGTCCCCCCGTGTGGTTCTGGGATTTTTGCTCACCGTTCTTGTGATCATTTTGACCCCATGGGTTGAGATCTTGCGTGGAGCCCCAGATCGAGGGAGATTATCAGTGGTCTTATATGTCTTCCATTTCCTAATAATTGCTCCCACAGTTGATTTCTTCAAACCAAGCTGCTTACCTATTGCAGATTCAGTCTTCCCAGCCTGGTGCAGGTCTACAATTGTGTTTCTGGTGTCCTTTGACAGCTCTTTGGTCTTGGCCATAGTGGAGTTTGGAGTGTGACTGTTTGAGGTTGTGGACAGGTGTCTTTTATACTGATAACAAGTTCAAACAGGTGCCATTAATACAGGTAACGAGTGGAGGACAGAGGACCCTCTTAAAGAAGAAGTTACAGGTCTGTGAGAGCCAAAAATCTTGCTAGTTTGTAGGTGACCAAATACTTATTTTCCACCATAATTTGCAAATAAATTCATAAAAAATCCTACAATGTGATTTTCTGGAATTTCTTCCTCAATTTGTCTGTCATAATTGATGTGTACCTATGATGAAAATTACAGGCCTCTCTCATCTTTTTAAGTGGGAGAACTTGCACAATTGGTGGCTGACTAAATACTTTTTTTCCCCACTATATATATATTTATTTTTTTATCATGATATTTTCTAACTGTAGGCTGCAATGTTTTTATTTGTTGGCTTTATGTAGGCTGTTTTTACATAGTTGGCAATGGCAATAGAAGTTACTTTTTAGGTTTGTATTATTTTCATTTAGATTTGGATAGAATTTTGATTAACCACATGACAATGATTTTGAGATATGAAGACTTTATCATCAATTAAATGAAACTGTTTCACGAAAATGTGCATATGAAAACCATAACTGGCACGCAGATCGGTAGAAATGGTAAGATAAATTGGCATTCCACATGAGAAAGGTTGCCAACTCCTCGTGTAGCCTATTACTGCAACATCAGGAGAGTAATGGCAGAATCTGCGAAAGCCAGCAGGTAAAGGTTTTTTTCTTCTGGTTATCTAGATCTCTGGCACCCTCTTGAGGCATCAAAACGTAAGCTTAAAGCATCAGACAAGCTCAATGCACATAGTTGATTTTATTAAAACGCATATATGGAAAAATACACAAAACATATTTTTTCTAGCAATCGATTGGTCAAAAGAACAGACAACCTTTGGTCACCAATATTAATTTTTTTGTCGGGGACAGCCCTACTTGATATTAGTAGCTAGCTGACAGCCTGCCTACCTGGCTTTAGCCTGGCTAAAAACATAGCAAGCTAGCTAGCCTTTTTAGCTTCCCTCATCTCCATGTGAAATAATCCGATTTATAATTTTAATAAATATGCCCGGTAAAAATTATTATACTTGCAGGTGTAACCTAAAACATTATCCCAGTTTCATATACTGCTTGTGTATCCATTCCCATATCAGCTAAAAATAGAACATCATGTTTTGGTCATGGAGAAAAAGCACACGGCTAGGTGGTTGGCTACAGCAGGTCCTACCATTTCACAGTAGCCTGCAATCACTACTTAATACTTCTAGACAAAATACCTTTTTGGGTGGATCCTTGGGTTTTCTTGTTGTCTTCTCATTTGTTGTGAAAGCAAAATAAGATTCAGCGATTCAGATTCAGAGTGTTTAATAGTCACATGTACAGGGTTGTAGGTGTGATTGCAGGGTACAGTGAAACGTTTAGGCTTTGAGCTCCAACAAGTAGGACTAAGTGAAATAAAATAATGAAAAAGGTAATAAAAAAAAAACAGCAATAAATAGCACTACATACATAATAACAACTGTGGCAGTGATGAATAAATACATGTCCATTGGGGTGGAGGCAAAGTAAAGACTGTTAAGGGGTTAGGGTGGAATGACCATAGGGGGAGCAGCAGCATGACCATTGAGTGAAATAAAAGCAAACATTTTAATTAAAAAAATAAGTAATAATATACATATTAACAACTGGAACCGAGATACATGTCGTTGGGGCTGGGGGCAGAGTAAAAGTCTGTTGGGGAGGGGGGGGGGGGGGCATGTCCATAGGGGGAGTAGCGGGGTGGAGCAGTAGAGAGAGAATGTCCATAGGGGGAGCATAAGGTAAGGTAAGTGAGAGTTGAAGGTGTGGGGGTGTCTATAGGGGGAGTAGCAGGAGGGGGAGCAAGTAGCCGACTAGTGGTGGCTATTCAGCAGCCTGATGGTCTGAGGGTAAAAACTATTGGCCAGTCTTTAAGTGTTTGCCATGATGCTCCTGTACTGCTCGTGTCTGAGTGATTGAACCGAGGAGAACAGGACATGGCTTGGGTGGCTGGGGTCCCTGATGATCTTCTTGGCCTTCCTGTGACACCTGGTGTTGTAGGTGTCCTGTAGGGCAGGCAGTGTGCACCCAATGGTGCGTTTGGCGATGAGGGCCGGGTCCAGGATTTCCTTAATGGGGACCCAGCACCTCTCCTCCGGGCCATAACCCTCCCAGTCAACCAGGTACTGGAAACCCCTGCCGAACACTCAGGAGGCCTCTCACCGCCTACGCCGGATGGCCGTCGATGAGACTGGGAGGAGGGGTGGGCCTGGAAACAGGAGACAAAGGGCTGTGAGACAAGGGCTTTTATCCTGGACACATGTGGGATGTACCGGAGGGTACGGGGCAACAGAAGACGAACGGCAGTGGGACTAAGTACTTTAGAGATGGGGAGGGGACCAATAAAACGGGGGGAAAGTTTACGGGACTCCACCCGGAGGGGCAGTTCCCGTGTAGACAGCCATACCCTCTGCCCGAGACGATATTGGGGAGCCGGAGTCCGGTGGCGATCCACTTCTCGACGATATTGGAGGTGGTCTTGAGAAGAGCAGACCAAGCTCTCTTCCAGGGACGCCGACAGCGGCGGACGAACATATGTTGACCTCTTCTTTTTGCTCCGGGAAGAGTGGGGGCTGATACCCCATGGAGCACTTGAAGCGCGGGAGCCCAGTGGCCGAGCAGGGAAGAGTGTTCCGGTCGTACTCCACCCACACAAGTTGCCGGCTCCAGGTGGTGGGGTTGGTCGAGTCGAGGCACCTAAGTGTCGTCTCCAGGTCTTGATTTGCACGCTCCGACCGGCCGTTGAACTGGGGATGAAACCCGGAGGGCAGGCTGGCCGAAGACCCAATGAGGGTGCAGAAAATCTTCCAGAATCAGGACGAGAATTGAGGACCACGATCAGAGACAAGGTCAACAGGGAGTCCATGGATTCTGAAGACGTGCTGCACCACTAGCTGGGCCGTCTCCTTGGCTGAAGGTAACTTAGGGAGAGGGATGAAATGGGCGGCTTTAGAGAACCTATCCACTACTGTCAGGATAGTGGTGTTGCCATCAGACGGAGGAAGCCCAGTGACAAAATCCAGGGATATATGGGACCAGGGGCGATGAGGAACAGGGAGTGGCTGAAGGAGGCCAGCCGGAGCTTGCCGCGGAGTCTTATTCTGACCACACACCGTGCATGCGGCAACTAAGGCTGAGATGTCAGGAACCACAGTGGGCCACCAGAAGCATTGTCAGAGGAAGGCCAGGGTTCGACGGGAGCCAGGATGGCAGGTGAGCTTGGAGGAATGAGCCCATTCCAGGACCTGAGATCGGGCCGAATCAGGGACAAACATCCGATTAGCCGGGCTCCCCCTGGGATCTGGCTGGGAGCGTTGTGCCTTGCGGACCAGGCTCTCGATACCCCAGACAACTGTAGCTGCAAGACATGAGGTAGGGAGGATGGTCTCAGAGTCAGAAGGTGTGGCAGCGGAACTATACAGGCGAGAGAGAGAGTGTCAGGCTTCACATTCTTGGACCCTTGGCGGTAGGAGATGGTGAAGTTGAACCTGGTGAATAACAGAGCCCAACGGGCCTGCCTAGAGTTAAGGCGCTTGGCGGTGCAGAGATATTCTAAAATGTTCGGCCAGTTCCAGCCAGTGCCTCCACTCTTCCAACGCCATCTTGACTACCAGAAGTTCCCGATTTCCTACGTAATAGTTTCTCTCATCATGGTTGAGACGATGGGACAGGAAGGCACAGGGATGCAGCTTTTGGCCCCCACTCCAACATCAGAAGCGTCAACCTCAACCACGAACTGACGGGAGTGCAGAGAAGTGAGCCGCCAGGGTGCTGTAGTCCCGAATGATGCGGGAGTACAAGTAATGGTAGTTAGAAAACTCCCAGTATGGCCCACCATAGTACTCGTACCTAACTGATGAGTCTGGTCTTTTACAGGACAGGTGGATTTGTAATGCCCTGTAGCACCACAATACAGTCAACTGCTGGAGTTAAGCCTATGTAATCGTTCCTGAGGTGACAATCTAGCTCTGCCCCGTTGCATAGGCACAGTAGAAAACGAGTCGCCCGTTCCCGATAATTCCCGAGGGGACTCGGGTGACTTCGGATCCTCTCTGAAATGCAGGCGTCGGGGACTTCTGGGGTTCTTCGGGGGCGAGCAAGCAGCCATAAACAAACGAGTGGGGCCGAAAACAGACCTCCTCTCCCTCCTGCGTTCCCGTAGGCGCCCATTGATCCTTATGGTTAAGGCAATGAGGGAGTTGAGGTCCAGGGTTAACTCCTGAGCTGCGAGCTCATCTTTAATTTCCTCTGATAATCCATGAAGAAAGGTATCGAACAGAGACTCCGGGTTCCAGGCACTCTTGGCGGCCAACATGCTAAAGTCTACCGCGTAGTCTGCCACACTACCGCGTAGTCTGCCACACTAAGACAGTTGAAACAGATAAGGGTGTGACAACAATGTTGTTTCGCTAAGATTATATTTGCTTATCAGTGCAAAATAGGCTACTTTGATGCATAGCCTATAGCCTAAATATCAGATCAAGGAACCAAGCAGGCTTCATTGCCTGCGCAACATTGCCCCCACGGCTACGGAAGGGATCATATGGCGCATTACAATTTTCATGTGGCATGGGAGTACGTCAAATGTCGGAGCGCACTACAAGGAGCCACCCCTTTTGTGACAAAAAGCGACATTGTGCTACGCTCCGTTTGCGTATTCTGTGTAGACCGCTTTTGGCCACGAGGACTGCCCCTCTGCTTTACCTTCCTCAGCTCTGCTCCAGAAACAACTGCTTACCCTGAGGCTGAGGTGTCCATAGGCTGTGTATGGATGGCTGGTTGCGTGGGAAGGGACAGTGTGTATGTCACCAGCCAGTCTTATGGCTTATGTTCAGCATGCCTGGCCTAGCCTGCGCAGGCCGGGCCCATCTCTGAGTGCCACTGTCGGTGTTCTCATGATGGCATTGTTGTGGCAAAAAAATTCCCCAGTACTGTCAGCGTGACAGACACACACACTGCTTGCATACATCTCTGTATTAAGTCATCACCGCAACACACAACTACTCCATATTACTACTTGGCCCCCCTTTATTTCAAGAGGTGTGTGTGTGTGTGTGTGTGTTTCAGTGTCCTACTCGTTGTGTGTCCACTATAAATCAGCTGACTAGATCTGTTGTGCGATTTATCAGTGGAGGGAAAACTAGAACAAGGATCTCACGTGGAGTTTGTCATGGTCATGTGCTGTGTGTTTTAATGTTGTTTTCTAGGCTTTTTTACTCTGCGTGTTTGTGTACACACTCATCTTTGATGGCTCTGAAATGGGGCTAATAAAATAAAAACAAGAGAGAAGCGTTCCTTGTTGCTGGCCTGCCCTATGTGCTGCATGCGATCCAGCGTAATTCACATCAATCACATGAGGCCAGAGCAGAGCAGAGTGGGCTGGAGTCACTGGGCTGACAGCAGCAATTCTGGCCTC
Organism: Coregonus lavaretus; assembly: GCF_964263955.1. Lineage (NCBI taxonomy): Eukaryota > Metazoa > Chordata > Actinopteri > Salmoniformes > Salmonidae > Coregonus > Coregonus lavaretus. The sequence continues at coordinate 46,798,537 of NC_140008.1, read as the reverse complement.
TGGCCAGTCCCTGAACCCAGGCGTCCATTTTGGAGAGTGAGTTGACTCTCAGCAGGGCCTCTCAGCCGAGGTGGTAACTAGGGCTGTGGCGGTCACGAAAATTCGTCAGCCGGTGATTGTCAAGCAAATAACTGTCGGTCTCACGGTAGTTGACCGTAATTAACATAAACACATTTAGCATCTCCTGGCTTCCACACATAGCCTACAAGCCACTGATGCAGACCTTTGGAACATCTACATTTAAAAAAAGTATAATAAATCATATAATATAGCCTACACCATCACAATAAATCCATGTTTTATTTTAGACAGGTCTAAAGAAACATGATATGAAGAAAATGTAGTCTTATTTCAGAAGAACAGAATAACATACTCTGAGTTTTCCTTATGTTAGGTCCTGATCTGGCTATGCCAAATGGCTGGGTGCTACAGTAGTTCATTTAGCAGACAAAATTTGCCTAGAATTCCGTGGCATTATTTTATATTATTTTATAGAATGAAGAATACAATTGAACAAAGCTGAATAAAATAGAAAGGATATTTTCTCCAAACAGTTTGAGGGAGTGTGCACATGCGGCTATTCTGTGTTGAGCGGTTAACAAATAAACAGATACTTCTATATGCTTAATTTAGAGTTATTAATATAACTTTAGATTTTATACAATCGTTGGGCTATATGTTTTGATTTTTAATACATTGTAAGGCTGCATGATGCGACTCTAATGATGATTTGAAAACAGTTGCTTGAAAGGCATGAGCTCTGCTTTGTTTTTTGCGCAGGCTGCACACTCTTCATCAGTCTTGCATTCACAATTTGACAAGCACTTAATAATGCCTTGAATTTCACAGTGGTATCCCCTTTGTGTGGCCGTAATGCACCCAAAAAAAATCCACGCCTTTTGCGGCCAGTGGCCGTTGTGCCCTTGGCCCGGAGTGCTGCGTTGTGCCCTTCTCCCCGAAGCACCTCTCACTCACATGGCTGTCCATCACTGATCGGGTCTTTCTCACAGGCTACAAGTGAAGACAGACACATCGGGGACGCAACTGTGCTTGTCCTTATCCAATTCCAAGGTGCATATTGAAGATATTGGAAGAACTGTCCACATTTACTTTTCGTCAGCCAACAAGATGAGGAGGCCTAACAAACAGCAAAAGCACTAGCCTATGTCAATCTACTATTCCCCATAGTACAAAAGTTGACCTATTCTATTCTGTGCGAGAAATGAATATTCCAATCATTATGCATGTAGTTATTTTATTATGAAGGTGCATTTTTATGGTGAAAATTATCTTCCCCAAACTTGAAACTCACGCGCTGCTTATGTATGCCAATTAGGCTCTACACCCCTTGTAAAGCGGATTAATGTGCTTAATTTTAATACATTATTTGGCCACTTTAGTTGTGATACAAACTTTATCAAAACATGAGGTGTGCGATGATTCGAAAAGTTTTAAAAAAAGAAGAGAAAAGTAACTTCTTGTTTTTATAAGAAACATTAATGTGTTGGAAATTCCAAATTGTTTGCATAGTCAACTTACACACAGCACTGACACACACACTTACCCCACCAGACATGCCACCAGGGGTCTTTTCACAGTCCCCAGGTCCAGAACAAATTCAAGGAAACGTACAGTATTATACAGAGTCATCAGTGCATGGAACTCCTTTCCATCTTATATAGCAAGTGAACAGCAAACCTGGTTTCAAAAAACAAATAAAGCAACACCTCACGGCACAACGCCTCTCCCCCATGTGACCTACTTGTTGTGTGTATGTACTGACATGTATGTGTAACTGATAGATGCACACACACACACACACACACACACACACACTACATGTTAATGTTGTTAAATGTATATAAATTGTAAAGTATTTTGTTTCTTGTTATGTGTCGGACCCCAGTAAGACTAGCTTTCGCCGTTGGCGTCGGCTAATGGGGATCCTAATAAATCAAATCAGCATTCCTCTCATGTTGTTTTACTAATTGGATAGAAAAGACTAAAGTGGACGATCTCTCGCCGTCCTGCTCTCCCTCCCTTCGCTCTCTCCCGCTCTCTCTGCCTTCACGCCAACTCTGTCAGTATATCCTTTTCACGCCCACCACGCTACTGGTGCTTTTCTCTCACTCTCCCGCCCTCTTCACCCCTCTGTCTATCCCCCGTCCCTTCATCCCTACCTCCCTCGCTCTCCGGCCGCATCACCCCTTCTGTTTGTGTGTCTCCCTTTTAACATGGCACGTCAACCCCAGCCCTCTCCTCCTCTCATCCCAATCTCCCAGGGTAGTGTTAGGGCAGGTCAGGTGACTGGATGGGATGATAGTTTGTTTATAGCTATGCTGTGCCACGGCTGCTCTCAGTCTTTAACATGGAGGCCAGGAGGCCTGCTGGGGTGTGTGTGTGTGTGTGTGTGTGTGTGTGTGTGTGTGTTTGCACGCCACAGCCGTAATGGCTGATGTGTTGGGGGCCCATCCCTCTCCTCTCATCATGAAACAGCCGGTCAGCTGCACACACACTCCGATATCTCTCGTCTGCCATACACCCTCATCTCCCCTCCTCTCCACAATGAATTGTCTGTCTGGATGAGAAATGTCTTTAGTGCGGCAATTATTGGAACTTGAATTACCATTACAACAGTGACATATTTAGTGGGCAGACAGGGCAGGAAGACAATGAGGCGCTTCTAACTGAGAGGGGTAGGAGGAGGACAGAGAGGGATGACAGAGAGAAGGAGAGGCAGAGGGGAGAAGAGGAGAGGATAGAAGAAAGGAGATGGAGAAGAAGTAGGTGAGAAGAAGGAAAGGAGAGATAACAATGTGAGGACAGCCACCTTGCCTCATCTGGCGCTGGGTTGGCTCAATATCCCAGATAGTCTTGTGCCTTAATCTGCAAACAAGGTTATTTATTGAATCATTTAGCACAAATGCACTGTAGGAGTTGAGTCCAGAGAGAGCCAGAGGCAGATTTGTAGCCTTATTGCACACAGTGTGGTGCTAGCCATGACAATATGGAGTGTGGAAAGTACTCTGTTCTCCACAGAGCTCCCAGCACTGACTCCAGCCCTTGGCTGTTCCACTTGTTCCACATTACAGTCGCTCTGTGAACTCCATGCAACAGCACACCACAATGGAGGCTGCAGACAAAGACACATACACCCACGCTCACACTCTCTCTCATGGAAAAGTTGATCTAGCTCTGAGTCCTCCACTGTTACCCCAGTGTTGTAGTCACTGTCGCACCTCTTAGTGCTTCAACTCTCCATACTCCTGTACTGGGCTTCCCTTCCCTCTTTCCTTTCCTCTCTCCTCCCCTCTCTCCTTCCTCTTTCCTTTCCTCTCTCCTCCCCTCTGTCTTTCCTCTTTCCTTTCCTCTCTCCTCCCCTCTCTTCTTCCTCTTTCCTTTCCTCTCTCCTTCCTCTCTCCTTTCCTCTCTCCTTCCCCCTCTCCTTCCCTCTCTTGTCTCTCCCTGTCGCGGCCTAAACAGCAGTGATTACAGTTCATACTGTACTTTACCCAGCGGCCATCAACACCTGCGGTTCACCATTCTTTACATCCAAAAACAACTCCAGCAAATAACCAGGAGGCAGGCAAGCTAGAGTGTTCTTAGCGGCTCTATTTCGCCCTCTTAAAAAGGGAGGGGAAAAAGGAATAAACAGAACCAGGAGGAGAGGAGAAAAGAGGAGAGGAGTCGTAAATGGGCCCAGGCATCCACAGGGCCTGGATGATGTTCCTGGCAACGTACACAACAGAATAACATTGTTAAAAATCCTTGCCTTTTGTTCTCTATGCGGTCGTACGTACCAGGGCTTGTACTATTACGGTTGTATGTGACCCAGAGTAACTAATGCTCTCTCCATAGGACCCAATGACACAGAACAGGACACGTGGAAGTCCAGTAGAAGAGCGAGGGTGGGACAGTGGGGTGAGAGGTGGGGGAAATACCAGGGGTTGGAGTGGCAAGAAGTCAGGGAGGACATAGTTAAGAGGGTAGGGAGGGAGGAGTGATGGGGACAGGAGCAGGGATGAGGTACTATGCTATGATGATGAACGGGGTTGGAAGTATGATGAAGTGTAGTAGTGTGCTGCTGCCCCTGAGATAATCCCCAGGCTGCCGCTGGAACACAGTCAGGAGCACAGGGGACAGGAGGCCAGGGCTCTGCCTGGGCTTGGCTTTCCCTCCCCTCCCCTCGCTCTGGCTGGTCATGGCTCTGCTAGACTACAGACCAGTGATTTATCAAGATGGCCCTGACATTTTTATACATTACAGGTGAAGAGCACTGACACTGTAAGCGTTGCTTAAATAGAAAAAAACAGCAATTGGCTCAATTAATGCTCAATTGAATCTATTACCCCCACTCAACTCCACCCCTCAGCCTGCCCTCCGCTCTCCGCCTCCCCTCATCCCTTCATCCCCCATCACTCGCTCCCGGTGGTCAGTAAAGAAGAGATTGGATTAGAGAGAGAGAAGGGCACAGGGAGGTCAGGCTGACCTTGGTGAACTGGTCTAATCTATTACCAACAACGTAGTAGAGGACAGGAAACTCCACACACGTGGGTTAAGTCAGTGTAGCTTGTTAGGGATGAGAACACACACGGTATGTCACTGGTAAAACAGTGTAGCCCTATAGGGAGGCAGTGGTCTGTCTGTCACCTCTGTCTGCTGTGTGCTTGCCTGGGTTCAGCGCCCAGTGTTAGCTGGGCTAGTCTCAATGCTGCTTAATGCTGTGCTGCTGTGAATATGAAGCAGGTTAGCCAGCCAGCCACTGCCCTGCAGCCATCCGCCACACTACAACACATCCCACTCGGCTTCTGCTTCCACTGCTGCTCTGTGCTTCCTGCTGCAGCACTACAGACGGTTAGCCTGCCCTGCCTGCAACCCCACCAATCACACACAGGAGGGGTGAGGCTGTTTGTGTACATCTGTGTCTGCAATCGTTTTTTTGTTTGTTTTCATCTCTTTGCCTTTGTCTGCATCTTTGTTTAATGTTTACGTCTACCTGAATGTCTGTTTCTCTCGCTGTTCTTCTGTCTGTATGGCATCTCAATCTCTGTATGACTGCATCTGATTTTTTTTGTGTGCATCTGTCTGTATGTCATACAAAATTACATTAAAAATACCCTAGAATCAGTATGGATCCAGGACTCTCTCCCTCCCTCTCTCTCTCCTCGCTCTCTCTCTCCATCTCCATCCATCCATCCCCCTTCGTTATTTGTGCTGGACTCTGTCAGTCTGAACCCAGCGCCCCTGAAACAGGAGAAGGATAGAAAGGACTAAAGAAACAGGAGGAGGAGGAGAGGAGAGAGAAACAGGGGGGAAGCTGAGGAAAGAGAGAGAAACATGACAATTAGCCAGTTGATAAATAATGGTATTTGTCTTCTGTGTCACCTCAGGACAGTGATGCTGGGTCGGACTGGGACTGGCGAGTTGGTCTGTCTCTGTCTGACTGACTGACTGACTGACTGGGTATCCAGGCTCACTGTCTGTTACTGTTGCTAATATGACATGATAATGGCCCATTCAGACCGAGGCGATGGCTTAAAAACGCCTTACTCATGACTGGCCGTTCTTTGAGCTAAAGTGATTGAATTTCCCAGATTAAGTTTATATTTATCTAGCAAACTGCAGTCAATAAAGTGTATTAAGATGGCGGGAGTTAAGCCATGGAATTGGTGTCTGAGATCAGTCCTAAGTGAGAGGAAATGGTCGCTACTAGCAACGAGAGAATCTTTGGAAGCTTCCTGAAAGGAAAATAGGAAAATATCACATTCTAATTAGAAAAAGAGCAAACTGTTCGTAGTTTAGGGTTTTCTGATCCCAGTGAAATATTGATTGTGGTTTGTGAAATCCTCCTGTTTCTTATCTGCTTTCTGCCTGCACTGCACAGGCTGCACAATTGGCCAATTGATATGGAGTACATGGAAGATTTGAAACCACCTTACCCATGCCAATTCCTACTTGTGTGGGGATGTCTGTCTTTGGGCTTGTGGCTGTGCGTAATGCTTCTGTGTCTCTGTGTGTCTGTGTCTCCGTTTGTGTGTGATGATGATGATGATGATGATGATGATGATGATAAGTAGGTCGGCAGTGTGTGTCCCTTACAGGTGAAGTCAGATGATTTCTGGTTTGACAGGGCAGGGGATGGCTGTGATGTGATGTGTGGTGTGGTGGCCGACGGCCCTATGCCGTGCTCCTGCTGACTTTTCGCCACCGTCCCACTGTCACTGTTCTGTCCACTCAGCACAGCCAGGACGTGTGCTTGTGTGTCCAGACCTGGGGCGAAAAAGGGCTGCATACATCAAATGCTGTGGTCAGTGGCCGATGGGACAAAGTTAAGGGGGGAGGGAAGGGAGGGAGCGAGAAGGTGAGGAGGGGGTGTATTTATTGATACTCGTTCCTCCTGAATGTCTGTAATGAGATCTGTCTGTCTGGCAGCACGACACCTGGGCCTATCCTGTGTCGGAAGAGGAAAGACTTGCCTGCTAGCCTGCTGTAGTCCTGTCTGTCATTATTCAAACTCTGGTGTGCTGGGGCTCAATACATGTCAGTGGTGATGGTGATAGGTCCTTAACAAGCAATGGTTAGCTAGCCTAGGCGTGACTGGCCAGGTGACTCACAGCCCCTCTCTCTCCCCTGGAGGCAGTAATGTCATCAGACATGTGCTAGGTGGCTAGATGGCAAGATAGCTGGTCTGTGCTGTGGAAACTAGTAGGACATTGTGGCTCTGCACAGCTCTTGGCCTGTTTGTTCCCTGGTGTCTCTCCTCAAAAAAAAAAAAAATGTCTGCAGCATGACTCTGTACACACTGTGTCACAGTGACATTCTGGGGGGAGGAAGTTGCGCAATGCTCAGAACACAAAGATGAACAAGATAGCTCTTTCCTTCCGCCTCTCTCACACACTAGTTTAATAACACCTCAGGCGAAGCACCGGCCCTCCGCGTGTGCGTGTGCCTTGTGCGGACGTGTGTGTGTGTTACCATTTCATGCACCTTATTAACAGGTCTGCCAACAAAATAACTTTCTCTCACATTAATAATGATTGACACGACAGAAAGACTGGGAGTGAATCCTAAATGGCACTCTGTTCCCTATATAGTGCACTGTTTTTGACCTGAGCCTAATCCCTTTGTGTTTGTCATATGGAGCCCTAAGCAGTGAGAGGATCATTTAGCTATTTGATTTAGAATTTTAGGACCCCTTAAGGTAACACAATAATATACAGTGGGGAAAAAAAGTATTTAGTCAGCCACCAATTGTGCAAGTTCTCCCACTTAAAAAGATGAGAGAGGCCTGTAATTTTCATCATAGGTACACGTCAACTATGACAGACAAATTGAGATTTTTTTTCTCTCCAGGAAATCACATTGTAGGATTTTTTATGAATTTATTTGCAAATTATGGTGGAAAATAAGTATTTGGTCACCTACAAACAAGCAAGATTTCTGGCTCTCACAGACCTGTAACTTCTTCTTTAAGAGGCTCCTCTGTCCTCCACTCGTTACCTGTATTAATGGCACCTGTTTGAACTTGTTATCAGTATAAAAGACACCTGTCCACAACCTCAAACAGTCACACTCCAAACTCCACTATGGCCAAGACCAAAGAGCTGTCAAAGGACACCAGAAACAAAATTGTAGACCTGCACCAGGCTGGGAAGACTGAATCTGCAATAGGTAAGCAGCTTGGTTTGAAGAAATCAACTGTGGGAGCAATTATTAGGAAATGGAAGACATACAAGACCACTGATAATCTCCCTCGATCTGGGGCTCCACGCAAGATCTCACCCCGTGGGGTCAAAATGATCACAAGAACGTTGAGTAAAAATCCCAGAACCACACGGGGGGACCTAGTGAATGACCTGCAGAGAGCTGGGACCAAAGTAACAAAGCCTACCATCAGTAACACACTACGCCGCCAGGGACTCAAATCCTGCAGTGCCAGACGTGTCCCCCTGCTTAAGCCAGTACATGTCCAGGCCCGTCTGAAGTTTGCTAGAGTGCATTTGGATGATCCAGAAGAGGATTGGGAGAATGTCATATGGTCAGATGAAACCAAAATATAACTTTTTGGTAAAAACTCAACTCGTCGTGTTTGGAGGACAAAGAATGCTGAGTTGCATCCAAAGAACACCATACCTACTGTGAAGCATGGGGGTGGAAACATCATGCTTTGGGGCTGTTTTTCTGCAAAGGGACCAGGACGACTGATCCGTGTAAAGGAAAGAATGAATGGGGCCATGTATCGTGAGATTTTGAGTGAAAACCTCCTTCCATCAGCAAGGGCATTGAAGATGAAATGTGGCTGCGTCTTTCAGCATGACAATGATCCCAAACACACCGCCCGGGCAACGAAGGAGTGGCTTCGTAAGAAGCATTTCAAGATCCTGGAGTGACCTAGCCAGTCTCCAGATCTCAACCCCATAGAAAATCTTTGGAGGGAGTTGAAAGTCTGTGTTGCCCAGCGACAGCCCCAAAACATCACTGCTCTAGAGGAGATCTGCATGGAGGAATGGGCCAAAATACCAGCAACAGTGTGTGAAAACCTTGTGAAGACTTACAGAAAATGTTTGACCTGTGTCATTGCCAACAAAGGGTATATAACAAAGTATTGAGAAACTTTTGTTATTGACCAAATACTTACTTTCCACCATAATTTGCAAATAAATTCATTAAAAATCCTACAATGTGGTTTTCATGATTTTTTTTCCTCCTTTTGTCTGTCATAGTTGACGTGTACCTATGATGAAAATTACAGGCCTCTCTCATCTTTTTAAGTGGGAGAACTTGCACAATTGGTGGCTGACTAAATACTTTTTTCCCCCACTGTATATATAAAAATGTTTTTTGATGAAACATTGAATTTGGCCTGCTATTAGCCCATAGAAACACATTGAATAACAGCTTCATACATGGATAAACAGATAGTAAAAACAATTATCAACAGGAAGTTTGTTCTGAAGTGTCTGTCGTATATCTGAGAGATATATGAAAGATCAGGAAACTATATACAGTACCAGTCAAAAGTTTGGACACACCTACTCATTCAAAGGTTTTTCTTTATTTTTACTATTTTCTACATTGTAGAATAATAGTGAAGACATCAAAACTATGAAATAATACATATGGAATCATGTAGTAACTAACAAAGTGTTAAACAAATCAACATATATTTTAGATTTTAGACTCTTCAAATAGCCACCCTTTGCCTTGATGACAGCTTTGCACACGCTTGGCATTCTCTCAACCAGCTTCATGAGGTAGTCACCTGGAATGCATTTCAATTAACAGGTGTGCCTTCTTAAAAGTTAATTTGTGGAATTTATTTCCATCTTAATGTGTTTGAGCCAATCAGTTGTGTTTTGACAAGGTAGGGGGGTATACAGAAGATAGCCCTATTTGGTAAAAGACCAAGTCCATTTTATGGCAAGAACAGCTCAAATATGCAAAGAGAAATGACAGTGCATCATTGCCTTAAGACATGAAGGTCAGTCAATACAGAACATTTCAAGAACTTTCAACATTTCTTCAAGTGCAGTCACAAAAAACATCAAGTGCTATGATGAAACTGGATCTCATGAGGACCACCACAGGAATGGAAGACCCAGAGTTACCTCTGCTGCAGAGGATAAGTTCATTAGAGTAAACAGCCTCAGAAATTTCATCCCAAATAAATGCTTCACAGAGTTCAAGTCACAGACACATCTCAGCATCAACTGTTCAGGGGAGACTGCGTGAATCAGTTTTGAATTGCTGCAAAGAAACCACTACTAAAGGACACCAATAATAAGAAAAGACCTGCTTGGGCCAAGAAACACGAGCAATGGACGGTAGACCGTTGGAAATGTGTCCTTTGGTCTGGAGTCCAAATTGGAGATTTTTGGTTCTAACCAAAAACGGATGATCTCTGCTTGTGTAGTTCCCACTGTAAAGCATGGAGGAGGAGGTGTTATGGTGTGGAGGTGCTGCTGACTGTCTGTGATATATTTAGAATTCAAGGCACACTTAACCAGCATGGCTACCACAGCATTCTGCAGCGATATGCCATCCCATCTGGTTTGGACTTAGTGGGACTATCATTTGTTTTTAATAATATAATAATAATATGCCATTTAGCAGACGCTTTTATCCAAAGCGACTTACAGTCATGTGTGCATACATTTTTGTGTATGGGTGGTCCCGGGGATCGAACCCACTACCCTGGCGTTACAAGCGCCGTGCTCTACCAGCTGAGCTACAGAGGGTTTTTCAACAGGACAATGACCCAACACACCTCCAGGCTATGTAAGGGCTATTTTACCAAGAAGGAGAGTGATGTAGTTCTGCATCAGATGACCTGGCCTCCACAATACCCCGACCTCAACCAAATTGAGATGGTTTGGGATGAGTCGGACCGCAGAGTGAAGGAAAAGCAGCCAACAAGTGCTCATCGTATGTGGAAACTCCTTCAAGACTGTTGGAAAAGCATTCCAGGTGAAGCTGGTTGAGAGAATGCCAAGAGTGTGCAAAGCTGTCATCAAGGTAAAGGGTGGTTATTTGAAGAATCTCAAATATAACTTATATTTTGATTTGTTTAACACTTTTTTGGTTACTACATGATTCCATATGTGTTATTTCATAGTTTTGACGTCTTCACTATTATTCTACAATGTAGAAAATAGTAAAATTAAAGAAAAACCCTTGAATGAGTAGGTGTTCTAAAACTTTTGACTGATAGTGTATGCCAGTTAGGCTCTACACCCCTTGTAAAGCTGATTAATGTGCTTAATTTTAGGAAGTTATTTGGGCACTTTAGTTGTAATACAAACCTTATCAAAACATATAGGCCTATGGACTAGGCTACATGAGGTGTGCGGCTATGATTTGAAAAAGTTGCACAAAAAAAGGCTTTGTTTCTTATGCTGGGCATCATTCACAAGTGATAATATATCATTAACAAGTGATGGGATAATATTGTCACCCATCAGACTATTCTTGATTTAATCTTGTCTTTACATATACTAAATAATATATGTGTGAAATGTGTTTTGATTTAGAATGGACCATTTTCATGCACCTGTATTGAAATAGGGGCAGCGGGAAAAAATATATGTCATCTATTCACTTAAATAGCAAATGGAGGATGCTTTTCGCATGGTTCATTTTCATGCCAGCCAGATAGGCTATACTCCTGTTGTAAATATAAGCAATGTGCTTAATATTAGGAAAGTTGAGAAATAAATATAGTAGGCCTAGCCTATGGAAAGCTGATGGGATCCCTACTCTTTTTGGTAGAGGCCATCACTCTGTTTTCTCGCGCAATTGCATAGCCTATAGAAATGTTGTGCAACATGAGCTCATGGGCTCTCATGAAGTGTTTGATTAGATTTTTGATACATTTGCATTGATGTCAGAGTGATTAGAGGAACAATAGAGTGCTGAGTACCAGGCAGTTAGCAAGTTTGGTAGGCTACTAATGACCAGCAGCAGCATCAGAGCTTGGAGAAGCCTAATTACTGTGACTAAACAGTCATGTGGAATTTGACTGCCTTCATAACTCGTGAGCGCCGGTGTGGCGTTTATACGGTCACTGCAACAGCCTTATCCCCAACACAACTATCTGTGGCCTGGAGCCTTTTTCCTCATACAACAAAAACACAGCTCCTCTTCAGTGGGTCCATACTTGCGAGTCTCAAAATGGGCATCATCCAATTAAAACCGTGGATGTAGTTGCACGTGATAAAACACTACATGTTAGTTGTTCCCATTAGATAACCTGGTACATTTAGCCCTATGCTAACCTAACCAGCTGGCAGTGATTATTTCCCTGTGACAAATTTTGCATCAGCTTATCAAAGATCTTAGGGTGTTTTCACATACAGTGCCTTCGGAAAGTATTCAGACCCCTTGACTTCTTCCACATTTTGTTACGTTACAGCCTTATTCTAAAATTGATTAAATAGTTTACCAAAATGTGGTAAAAGTAAGGGGTCTGAATACTTTCCAAATGCTCTGTACCTACTAACATTTTGGAAGCGAATAGGTTGCATTTAGTTAGTTAAAAGATTAGACATAATAATTGGAATCAGAAGATACTATTAACATGTAAATATTATTGGTACAGTGAGGGAAAAAAGTATTTGATCCCCTGCTGATGTTGTTCGTTTGCCCACTGACAAAGAAATGATCAGTCTATAATTTTAATGGTAGGTTTATTTGAACAGTGAGAGACAAAATAACAACAAAAAAATCCAGAAAAACGCATGTCAAAAATGTTAGAAATTGATTTGCATTTTAATGAGGGAAATAACACACCAAGATAGTCGTGAAGAGTGCACAACAATGCCTATTCCCCCTAAGGAGACTGAAAAGATTTGGCATGGGTCCTCAGATCCTCAAAAAGTCATACAGCAGCACCACTGAGAGCATCCTGACTGGTTGCGTCACCGCCTGGTATGGCAACTGCTCAGCATCTGACCGCAAGGCGCTACAGAGGGTAGTGCGTACGGCCCAAGCTTCCTACCAACCAGGACCTCTATACCAGGCGGTACCGGAGCGCCAAGTCTAGGTCCAAAAGGCTCCTTAACAGCTTCTACCCCCAAGCTATATGACTGCTGAACAGTTAATCAAATGGCTACCCGGACTATTTGCAATAAACAGCTACTAGCTGTTTATTATCTGTGCATAGTCACTTTACCCCTACCTACCTGTACATATTACCTCAATTACCAAAACTAACCTGTACCTCCGCACATTGACTCGGTACTGGTACCCCCTGTATATAGACTCGTTATTGTTATTTTATTGTGTTACTTTTTTTTAACTTTAGTTTATTTAAAAATAATTTTCTTAACTTATTTTTCTTAAAACTGTATTGTTGTTTAGGGGCTTGTAAGTAAGCATTTCACGGAAAGGTTGTATCTGGCGCATGTGACAATTAACATTTTATTTTATTTGATATTTTGTGGCGCCAATGTGAGGGATTATGACAGGGAAAACGGTGTTGCAGTAGTTTAGTGTGGTGCGGTAATAATGACAAGCGAACCTGGGGAGCTTTGTGATCACATTGCCCTAAAAAAGAGATACGAACCGAGGATTTAAAGCAAACCGAACTCAGACCACCTCTCGAGATGGTCTCAGTTCAGTTCATTTCAGAGGCTTTTTTACAGGGGTCTGAGTTCCTTTGGCGTGTTCACAGTGGAAAAAGATTGAGCGAACCACACTGAGTTCACAAGAATTGTCTGAATAGGACCATGTGTGAAAATGTTATTTCTCACATTATTAGCATAACATTTTATTTGCATTATTACGTACAGCCGGAAAGAGCTATTGGATATCAGAATGGCAGTAACTCACCAGCATTTCGACCAGGAATATAACTTTCCAGAATTGGATCCTTTGTTCGTACCATCCAAGGCAATTGAACTTATCCCAGAGGCCGCTCCAAGACGCCGCTGGCGGAGAAGAGGTATTCGGAGTGGACTTTTAGTCCGATTCAGGAGGCGTGCACACCATCCACCGCTTCCGAGTATATTACTCGCTAATGTTCAGTCCCTGGACAATAAAGTAGACGAGCTCACCCGACCTAGAATACCTCACAATCAAATGCCGACCGCATTACCTTCCTAGAGAATTCTCTTCGGTTATCGTCACAGCCGTGTATATTCCCCCTCAAGCCGATACCACGACTGCTCCCAAGGAACTACACTGGACCTTGTACAAACTGGAAACTGCATATCCTGAAGCCACATTTATTATAGCTGGGGACTTTAATAAAGCAAATCTGAGGAAAACGCTACCGAAGTTCTATCAACACATCGCCTGCAGTACTCATGCTTCAAAAACTCTCGACCGTTGTTACTCTCCTTTCCGGGATGGCTACAAGGCCATCCACCGACCTCACCTCGGCAAATCAGATCACGACTCCATTTTGCTCCTCCCTTCCTATAGGCAGAAATTCAAACAGGAAGTACCTGTGCTATGGTCTACTCAATGCTGGTCTGACCAATTGGAATCCATGCTTCAAGACTGTTTTGATCACGCAGACTGGGGCATGTTCCGGGTTGCCCCTGAGAATAACATGGATGTATACACTGACACGGTGACTGAGTTCATCAGGAAGTGTATAGGGGATGTTGTTCCCACTGTGACGATTAAAACCTATCGAAACCAAAAACTGTGGATAGATGGCAGCATTCGCGTCAACGCTGAAAGTGCGAACTTCCGCATTTAACCACGGCAAGGTGACTGGGAATATGATCAAATACAAACAGTCCAGTTATGCGCTCCGTAAGGCAATCAAACAGGCAAAACGTCAGTACGGAGACAAAGTGGAGTCACAAATCAACGGCTCAGACATGAGACGTGTGTGTCAGGGACTCCAGACAATCACGGATTATAAAGGGAAAACCAGCCACATCGCGGACATCGACATCTTGCTCCCGGACAAGCTAAACACCTTCTTCGCCCGCTTTGAGGATAACACAGTGCCGCCAACACGGGCAGCTGCCGAGGACTGTGAGCTCTCGTTCTCTGTGGCCGACGTGAGTAAACATGCTAACCCTCGCAAGGCTGCCGGCACAGACGGCATACCTAGCCATGCTGCATGGCAGACCAGCTGGCTGGAGTGTTTACGGACATATTCAATCTCTCCCTATTCCAGTCTGCTGTCCCAACTTGCTTCAAGATTTTCACCATTATTCCTGTACCCAAGAAAGCAAAGGTATCTGAACTAAATGATTATCGCCCTGTAGCACTCACTTTTGTCATCATGAAGTGCTTTGAGAGGCTAGTTAAGGAGCATATCACTTCCACCTTACCCGACACCCTAGACCCACTGCAATTTGCATACCACCCCAATAGATCCACGGATGATGCAATCGCCATCGCACTGCACACTGCCCTATCCCATCTGGACAAGAGGAATACTGATGTAAGAATGCTGTTCATTGACTACAGCTCAGCTTTCAACACCATAGTACCCTCCACGCTCATCATTAAGCTTGGGGCCCTGGGTCTGAATCCTGCCCTGTGCAACTGGGTCCTGGACTTCCTGACGGGCCACCCCCAGGTGGTTATGGTAGGCAACAACTTCTACACTACACTGATCCTCAACACAGGGGCCCCACAAGGGCGCGTGCTCAGCCCCCTCTTGTACTCCCTTTTTACCCATGACTGCGTGGCCACGCACGCCTCCAACTCATTCATTCAGTTTGCAGACGACATAACAGTGGTAGGCCTGATTACCAACAACGACAAGACAGACTATAGGGAGGAGGTGAGGGCCCTGGCAGAGTGGTGCCAGGAAAATAACCTCTCCCTCAACGTCAACAAAACTAAGGAGCTGATCATGGAATTCAGGAGACAGCAGAAGGAGCACACCCCCATCCACATCGAGAAGGTGAAAAGCTTCAAGTTCCTCGACATACACATCACTGACAATCTCAAATGGTCCACACACACAGACAGTGTGGTGAATAAGGCGCAACAGCGGCTCTTCAACCTCTGGAGGCTGAAGAAATTTGGCTTGGCCCCTAAGACCCTCAAAACCTTTTACAGATGCACCATTGAGAGCATCCTGTAAGACTGTATCACCGCCTGGTACGGCAACTGCACCGTCCACGGAGGGTGGTGCGGTCAGACCAACGCATCACCGGGTGCACATTGCCTGCCCTCCAGGACATCTACAGCACCCGGTGTCACAGGAAAGCCAAGAAGATCATCAAGGACCTCAACCACCCGAGCCACAGCCTGTTCACCCCGCTATCATCCAGAAGGCGAGGTCAGTATAGGTGCATTAAAGCTGGGACCGAGAGACTGAGAAACAGCTTCTATCTCAAGGCCATCAGACTGTTAAATAGCCATCACTAGCCGGCCTCCACCCAGTACCCTGCCCTGATCTTAGTCACTGTCGCTAGCCAGCTACCACCCGGTTACTCATCCCTGCACACTAGAGGCTGCTGCCCTATGTACATAGACATGGAAGACTGGGCACTTTAATAATGGAACACTGGTCACTTTAATAATATTTACATACTGTATTACACATTTCATATGTATACTGTATATACTGTATTCCGTCAAGTCCATCCTATTCAATTATTGCTGTATATACTATTATATCCACGCATTCTTCAGATATACTATATATTCAATCCACATACTGTCTATAATGTCTATACAGCCCATCTCATGTATATACTGGATATATGTATATACAGTGCATTCGGAAAGTATTCAGACCCCTTGACTTTTTCCACATTTTGTGACATTACAGCCGTATTCTAAAATGTATTTAAAAAGAAATCCTCATCAATCTACACACAATACCCCATAATGACGAAGCAGAAACAGGTTTTTAGAAGTTTTGCAAATGTATATGAAAAATATATATATAAACACTGAAATATTACATTTACATAAGTATTCAGACCATTTACTCAGTACTTTGTTAAAGCACATTTGGCAGTGATTACAGCCTCGAGTCTTCTTGGGTGTGACACTACAAGCTTGGCACACCTGTATTTGGGGAGTTTCTCCCATTCCTCTCTGCAGATCCTCTCAAGCTCTGTCAGGTTGGATGGGGAGCGTTGCTGCACAGCTATTTTCAGGTCTCTCCAGCGATGTTTGATCGGGTTCAAGTCCGGGCTCTGGCTGGGCCACTCAAGGAAATTCAGAGACTTGTCCCGAAGTCACTCCTGTGTTGTCTTTGCTGTGTGCTTAGGGTAATTGTCCTGTTGGAAGGTGAACCTTCGCCCCAGTCTGAGGTCCTGAGCGCTCTGGAACAGGTTTTCATCAAGGATCTCTGTACTTTGCTCCGTTCATCTTTGCCTCGATCCTGACTAGTCTCCCAGTCCCTGCCGCTGAAAAACATTCCCACAGCATGATGCTGCCACCACCATGCTTCACTGTAGTGATGGTGCCAGGTTTCCTCCAGACGTGACGCTTGGCATTCAGGCCAAAGAGTTCAATCTTGGTTTCATCAGACCAGAGAATCTTGTTTCTCAAGGTCTGAGAGTCCTTTAGGTGCCTTTTGGCAAACTCCAAGTGGGCTGTCATGTACCTTTTACTGAGGAGTGGCTTCCGTCTGGCCACTCTATCATAAAGGCCTGATTGGTGGAGTGCTGGAAGGTTCTCCCATCTCCACAGAGGAACTCTAGAGCTCTGTCAGAGTGACCACCGAGTTCTTGGTCACCTCCCTGACCAAGGCCCTTCTCCCCCGATGGCTCAGTTTGGCCGGGTGGCCAGCTCTAGGAAGAGTCTTTGTGGTTCCAAACTTCTTCCATTTAAGAATGATGGAGGTCACTGTGTTCTTGGGGACCTTCAATGCTGCAGACATTTTTTGGTACCTGTGCCTCAACACAATCCTGTCGTTGAGCTCTACGGGCAATTCCTTCGACCTCATGGCTTGGTTTTTGCTCTGACATGCACTGTCAACTGTAGGACCTTAT